>NC_133617.1:64133306-64460181 GCF_048593235.1 Sminthopsis crassicaudata | reverse complement strand
ATTGTCTCTATCAAGTCCTCTGACTTAGCACCTTGTTTCAAGTTCTGGCCCATAACAGTGGTACCTCAAAGTCTGTCTTCATTTACATTTCTCTGATCAATAGTGATTTAGAGTGTTTTTTATATGACTAGAAATTGTTTTAATTTCTTCATCTGAAAATTGTCTGTTCATATCCTTTGATTTATCAATTGGAGATTTTGTTGTTGTTTGAGGCAATTGGGATTAAATGACTTGCTCAATCACAGAGCTAGGATGTGTTAAGTGTCTGAGTCCAGATTTGAACTCAGGTCCTTCTGACTTCAGGGTTGGTGCTCTATCCACTGTGTCACCTAGCTGCCCTAAATGTCTTGTATTTTTATACATTTGAGTCTATATATTCTATTTTCTATTCTCTATATATTTTAGAAATGAGGCCTTTATCAGAACCCTTGGATATAAGATTCCCCCCCACCAGTTTTCTGCTTCCCTTATAGTCTTGTCTGCATTAGTTTTGTTGGTTCAAAAAATTTTAATTTAATATAATCAAAATTATTCATTTTGCATTTCATAATGTACTCAAATTCTTCTTTGGCCATAAATTCCTTTCTTTTCCACTGATCTGAGAGATAAAGTATCCTTTGTTTTTCTAATTTGCTTATAGTATCATTCTTTATTTCTAAATCATGAGCCCATTTCTACCTATACTTGGTATAAGGTACTGATCAAGGCCTAGTTCCTGTCATACTATTTTCCAATTTTCCTAGCAATTTTTATCAAATAATAAGTTCTTATCCCAGAATCTGGGGTCTTTGGGTTTTATCAAAATAGATTATTATATTCATTGACTGATGTGTCTTATAATCTTTACCTATTGTGAGAAGGACCAGTTTTGAGATAAACAGGAGTAAAGGAGAAAAAAATGACATAAATCACCTAAATTACATAAAATGAGGAGGAAGTTAGAAGAGAAAGCTTAAAATGAAAACAGTTTAGACTGATAAAACTGTTTGCCTGTCTTCAGCAAATAAGATGTGATGCAACTAATATATTTGTTCATATCCTCAACCTAGAAACATCTCTAGATTCCTAGAGGAAATTAAATATTGTCCTTTCATGTGTTTCTTTAATGGCTTGAACTAAAGAATCAAGATAAAGTCCACATAGATAAATTATGATTGACCACTGAATTGCCAAACAAAAATCCAACCAATTCCCAAATAAATCAACAAACAAAACTCAAATGACTCCTTCATCACAAGTGTTATATAATCCTAAAATTCCAGGAATCCACCTTGCTTTGCATTCTGTCCTGGTTGGGGACTCCACTCTGGTTCAACCTGGGAAATTGGTCCTTACCTGAACCAGTCATCTCATAACTCTCAGGTTCACTATTCAGCCTCCTACAAACTTTCATTGGTTTCCGGGCAAAGTACCTTCTTCCCCCTTTCCAACTTTTTACTAACAAACCACTGTCTAAGACCTAGAACGATGCCATCCTGATGGTGTTTCATTGATTCCAGTCCCAACTTGAAGCCTCTATATCATGACAATATTGGCTCATCCTCCAGCCTACCCCATCTCATTACCCACTGCCTGATCCCTCAGGCAATAATAACCTGTCTGAAATTCATTCCTCAATTAACATATTTCTACCCTCTTTTAGCCTCTCTATCCCTATGATTCTATGCCCTTGCCTATCATTGTACAAACTTGATCCTAATACCTACTGTATATATTCTTATTCCTACCATCTCTAGCCAAATCCCTTTAAAACCTCAGTCAAAATCTACCTACCAATAACTGGGACACTGATATATTCTTGGCGGAACTGTGAATGGATCCAACCATCTTGGAGAGCAATTTGGAATTATGATCAAAAAGTTATCAAACTGTACATACCCTTTGACCCAGCAGTGTTTCTACTGGGCTTATATTCCAAAGAGATCTTAAAAGAGGGAAAGGGACCCACACATGCAAAAATTTGTGGCAGCCCTTTTTGTAGTGGCCAGAAACTGGAAACTGAATGAATATCCCATCAATTGGAGAATGGTTGGGTAAATTATTGTATATGAATGCTATGGAATATTATTGTTCTGTAATAAACAACCAGCAGAATGATTTCAGAGACACCTGGAGAGACTTACATGAACTAATATTAAGTGAAATGAGAAGAACCAGGAGATCATTATACACAGCAACAACAAGGCTATATGAGGATCAATTCTGATCAAATCCTTCAACAATGAGATGGTTTAAAACAATTCCACTTGTTCAGTGATGAAGAGAGCCATCTACACCTAGAAAGAGGATTGGGGGAACTGAGTCTCATAACATAACATTCTCACTCTCTTTGTTGTTGTTTGCTTGCATTTTGTTTTCTTTCTGTTGTTTTTTCTTCCTTCTTGATCTGATTTTTCTTGTGCAGCAAGATAATTGTATAAATATGTATACATATATTGGATTTAACATATATTTTGACATATTCAACATGTATTGGACTACCTGCCATCTGCAGGAGGGGGTGGGGGAAAGGAGGGGAAAATTTGGAACAGAAGGTTTTGCAAGGGTCAATGTTGGAAAATTATCCATGCATATGTTTTGTAAATAAAAAAAAAAACTTTAATAAAAAACAAAACAAAACAAAATCTACCTATCTTTCTTCCATTGTATTCTTTGTAATGCCTGCTCAGTAGGGACTAAGTTTTGCCTTTTTTTGGTATCCTCAAGTATTCTAAATTCCTTTATTAACTTTTATCATAATCTTTTGTCATTTTTCCCTTTCCTCTGCCTCATAACCTAAAACCCTGTTCTTCATTCCCAACATGACCTCTGATCCCTCCATGCCTCAGTTCCCTCACCCCCCCCTTCAGCCATCACCCCTACACAGGCTATACTCCTCCTTTCCCAATTTAGTGATACTCTACACTGTCTTCTCTAAAGTCCCCTTTCTTCTCATTTTATCACCATTTTTGCCCTGCCAAACCTCAGCCTTGGATTATTCCTACCATCTTCAGCCTTTTCACATGCTGCTGCTATCACACAATCATTCTGGGTCTACTACAAATTTATGTTACATAATCTCAATTGGACTCTTATGTCTGCAAATCAGTTTTTCATTTCTCCATGATCAATTCATTATCCCCTTTACCACAGCACTTTTTTAAAAAATACTTCTTATGGTTCTTCTCCCCCCCCCCACCTCCCAATCCTTTCAGATGAAAATTTTTTTTCTCTGTCTCTATCCCTCTCTTTCTTTATAATTTCTAATCAATCAGTTAACACCTATTAAATTCCTTTTTCTCTGATTCCTGCTAATTCTGTTAGAAGGTAATTCTACTCTTTGTGCTGAGGCAAAACAATGATTCTACTGGAGTCTGGGCTTTTCTGGGCTTTTCTGCCCCATGCTATGACAATATTATTAAAGGCCTGAGCACTATTGTACTGCCACTACTGGAACTTGCTTCTACTCCCCAAAATAGGTCTGATTCTGCTCCATCATGCAGGGAATTGCTGGGGTTCTGGACTGCCTGTATTTAGCAGAAGTGCTGGGGGCAGTGCTACTGCTGAGAAGGTGCTGCAGACCAGAATTTCAGTATCCTAGTTGGTCTGTTATAATGGCAGGAAAAAACAAGAAGATAACCTATAATAGCTACCAAAAAAGCCTCAAAGAAAACTTGAATTTGTCCTAAGCCCAACAAGAAGCCCTAGAAGAGGTAAAGAAAGAGATAAGAATGCTAGAGGAAAAATTGGGGAAAGAAATGAGAATGATGCAAGGAAACAGGACCCAGTGTCTCAAGATGGAGGCAGTGAGTCAACACATGGGTCTCTATGGCAATGAAGTAACACCAAGCAGTGAGCTGATATGTGGGCCCAAGTAGCAATAGCAGCTTTTTGCCCAAAGAGTTAATATTACTGTAGGCAATACAGAGGCAGATCCATTTTAGTTAGTTTCTTAATGTAATCCTGAACTGATTGCCACTCCCACTGAATATCCCATTATTGACACTTGATGATTTTTATATAATTTCCCCCTCATTAAGGCAGGCTTGGAGGACCAAGAAGTAGCATGGTTGGGAGCTGACTTGCCTTCTGGCAACAAGGGAAAAATGAAAGAGTCAACCAAGCCCCTGCAGAAAGGAAGTAATCCTTCAAAGGACTTTCATGGAGGGCAATGATTTGGTATCTTCAACATACCCCTATACCCCATAGGGATCCTAGGAAGGAGAAAGTCCAGGTTGGTGGGCCAAAAACATTGAGTAAGTGGTGGCAGTACAGTATAATTCTTCCTGACCCATGACAAGGATTTATATTTCTTTACGAAATATCATTTTTGCTGTAGTCCTAATATTCCTGAAACTACTCTTGTTTATGTTTACCTTTTAACATTGAGATGCCCACTGTGAATTGCAAAGATTTGGCATTGTTCATCCCATGGACCAATAATTCCAGGATATTTTCATATTTAGTCACTCCTTCAAGGGGTTGTTACATTGTTAGTGGAAGGTCTTTTGGAAGACCTTAAGGAACTTAACCCAAAGGGTTATGGTATATCTAAATACTCTTCCCCATAAAAGTTAGGTTAATTTTTTCCTTGAAAAAATATTGAAATCGCCCTCAAGACTTGATTGGCTCAAGGTACGAGAGGCTTAGACCATAAACATCCCCTTCCAGTCACTTGAGTACCAAATAGTCTTGAGGAATACCAGGTGCTACTAATAGGCAAAGGAATTTTGCTTATTCGAGTCAGCTCGGAGAATCTTAAATGCATAACCTTGTTGAATATCCTTGCCCTGTTGTAATTAAATAAATCTCTAAAAACAGCAACAACAACAACAACAAAAACAAACCAACCCATAGCTGAATGAACATAATTGTCTCATTAGGGTCCATTATTGAGTATAAACTATTAGGGCACTGTCAGGCCAGCCCAGCCCATAACTGGTGCTCTAAAAAGTAATCCCAGGACTCAAAATATAGATTGACACTTCTCTCTGGGAGAGAGGGGGATGGCCAATTCTGAAATTTGTTTTGTATTGCTTGATACTATATGTTTGTAATGACTTTTGGGTTTTTTGTATTCTGAATTGGAAGAAGGCAGATAAGAGTGAAAAATAGAAGGTAGACCTGAAAATTAAACAAAATTTAATTAACGAAAAAAGATCCCGGGCCTAGATGAATTCACAAGTGAATTCTACCAAATTTCAAATAATAATTAGCTCCTATACTACATAGAGAGTTGAAAAATATAGAGTGGGGCAGCTAGGTGGCGAAGTGGATAGAGCACCAGCCTTGAATTCAGGAGGACCTGAGTTCAAATCTGGTCTCAGACACTTGACACTTCCTAGCTGTGTGACCCTGGGCAAGTCACTTAACCCCAGCCTCAAAAAAAAAAAAAAAAAAAAAAGACAAAGCTGAGAAAGAAAAGTATAGTGTATCAATGCTATTAATTAGTATTGATACAAATATTTGCAGTAGAATACAGTAGTAGGCTGAAAAATAATTTATCATAACCAAGGAGGATTTATAACTGAAAGACAATATCAGAAAAAAATCAACGTAATCATATTAATGATAAAAATTACAAGAACTTAACCATATATTTAGATACAAAAAAAAGATTTTTATAAAATATCATATTCATTTATATTTTTTTTTAAATTAACATAGGACCAAAAAGATATT
This sequence comes from Sminthopsis crassicaudata, assembly GCF_048593235.1. NCBI lineage: Eukaryota > Metazoa > Chordata > Mammalia > Dasyuromorphia > Dasyuridae > Sminthopsis > Sminthopsis crassicaudata. The sequence continues at coordinate 64,454,520 of NC_133617.1, read as the reverse complement.
TATTTTACCACAAATATATAAAAATATATGTTCAAAACCATGAGTTTAAAATATTACATATAATTACTAAAAATCACATATAAACACTAGAAATATTCCCATGAAAAAAGCTGCAAAATAGAATTGCTCATTTTTGCTATTCCCACTCAATGTACTTTTAAAAATAGTAGCAATAGCAATGATGCATGAAAAAGAATTTAAAGGCATAAGCTTTGCCAGTGAATGAATTTATAGATAAATAGGCTATTTACCTAGAAAACTCAAGACTATCACAACAACAATAATGACAATTTTAAAATGACTTCTGTTATTAAGTCATTTTTCAGTTGTGTCTGACTCTGTGACTCCATTTGGGATTTTCTTGGCAGAGGTACTAGAGTGATTTGCCATTTTCTGCTGTCATTTTACAGATGAAGAAACTGAGGCTAAATGACTTGTCTAGGGTCACACAGTGTCTGAGGCCAAATTTGAACTCAGCTGTCCTGACTTCAGGTCCAGTGCTCTATTCATTACACCACTTAGTTACCCATAAATTACTTTTGGGAAATAATAATAGCCAATGGCTAAGATTTATATTGCACTGTATGTGTCAGGGAATGTTCTAAGTACTTTACAATTACTATCTCATTTGATTTTTACAACAACCCTTTGAAGTAGGTGCCATTATTCTTCTCATTTTACAGATAAGAAAATTGGGGCATATAGAATTGAAGTTATTTGCTCCTGGACTCATAGCTAATAATCATCTGAGGCTAGATTTTAATTCAGAACTTCTTAATTTCAGGCCTGGCGATTTATTGACTGTGCCACTTAGTTACCAAATATAAGCAGATACAACTAGTAGAAAATTACACAGATACAATGTCCCTATTCCTCTCCCCCCCCCCACTACCAGCTGCATTTCTATATATTTCCAATGATAATAAATAAAAAGACAGAAAAATACTCTTTACAGTAATGACAAATTCCACCAAATACCTGGATGTGAACTTATAAGATACTCAAAATGCCATACAAAAACAACTTTGAAATGATGGTGAAAAGTAGGGAAGAGCTAAACACCAATAACTATAACAATCATAATGACTCATATTTGTAAACAAATACTTTAAGATTAGTGAAGTGCTTCCCTTTGATATCATTTGATCCTTATGATATCCCCTTCTTAGAAAAGGTTGAGTAAATACATTTAAAATGTTTTCTCAGATAAGTTTAACTTTATGTTAAAGTCAATTAAAATATTAATATTCTTTTTCATAGAATTAAATATATCAAAATATCATATAAAAAGTACACAGGCAGGAATATCAAGAATTAGAAAAAAAGAGGAAACTAATGAAAGGTAACTTAGCTCTGCCATATTTGATTTGTAATTAATAATTATACCTAATCAAATGTAATTAATAACTCAAAACTGATTTGGCATTACGAAAAAAGCAAATAAACAAAGAAAATCCCAAACCAAAAGATTTCAATGTAACAGAATAGAGAACCCAGAAAACCCAGAAATAGAGCCCAAACTGTATGAAAAGTTAGTTTTTGTAAGCTAAACATGAAAAACATGGGGGAATAGAATAATTTTTTGATGAATAAATAGGAAAGATTTGATGATCTAGGGTAAAAACCGGGTTTGGACCCATACCTTATAATATTCTATCACCAAAAAAACAAACAAACAAACAAAAAAACCACAAAACCTCAAATTGGATCAGATCTAAATATTTTAAAATCATTTATTTAACTAGAAGAAAGAAGGAGAACCTCTTTGATTCAACTACAGTGAGGAAGCTTTTTTTTTTTTTATAAGCAAAGTAAGTAAAAGAAATTATGAGATAAAATGGACTGGTTTCTCTCTTCCCTCTAAAAAAATAAAATAGTCTATACTATTTCACTTGGTTATGCCAGAAGTTCCCATGGATTCAGTTATCATCTCAGCAGATGATTCCTTTTTCTTATTGAATTTATTTTATTTCTAATAGCATTTATTTCCAATTACATATAAATGCAATTTTTAACATTCATTTAAAATTCTTTTTGACTTTCCAAATATTCTTCTTCCTTCCATCACCTCCCCCTTCCTTAGACAGCAAGCAATTTTATATAGGTTACATATGTGCAATCATGTAAAACATATTTCCATTTTAGTCATGTTGTAAAAGAAGAAACAGACCAAAAGGAAAAAAAAATATGGAAAAAAGTAAAGTGAAAAATAGTATTCAGCAGATGATTCTTATATTTGTCCATCTCTACTCTCTCTCCTTACACAGTCTTGCATCTTCAACTGCCTATTTGACATCTTAAACTAGATTTTCCATAAAAATATCAAGCTTAGCATCATTAACAAAATTGAACTTTTCTCTCTCTTCCCTCCCCCATGCCCTGCCCTCTAATTAACTTCCTATTATTATTGAGGGTACCACCATCCTCTTAGACTATCCCTCCTAGATTTACTATCTAAATGTTATTTTGACTCCCCATACCCAATCAATGGTCAAGTTATATTGCTTTTATCCTCCTAACATCTCTGGTTTACTTTCCTTTCTTTTGGCATAATCACTACCCTAGAAAGTCCTTTATCACCTCATATCTGGGGTAATATAATAATAATAGTCTATTGGTTGCTTTCTGCCATAGGATTCTCTCCAATCCAGTCCATCCTCCATTCAACTATAATATTGATCTTCCTAGAGCAAGCTGATCTGACCATGTTACTTACTCTCATCTTTCTAAACTCTTCCCATTCAATCAACTTTAGTTACTCCCCCTCATCTCCAGGATCAAAATACAAAATCCTCTCTTCAGTTTTTTTTAAAACCTTCATAACCAGCTCCCTTCCTACACTTTTAACCTTCATACATTTACTCTCCTAGTTTAGCTAGATTTGCAATAGCTTCCTCTCTCTTTCCATCCTTCCCCCAGAATCCATCCTTCAAAAAACTGCCAAAATAATCTTTCTCATGCATAGCTCTATGTCATTTCCTATCCCCAAAATTTTGGGGAGGTTTCCTTTCAACTATAAGTTAAAATGCGTTGTTGAAGGCTCTGTAAAATTTGGCTTCAATCTATTTTTTCAACCTGATTTCATATATTGGATGTTCCAGCCAAACTGAACAATATCATTTCCTAGACATCATGTTCATGCTATAATACTATACATCACCACAGACATACTCCAGCTATCTTCCTGTATCCCTCCCTCTTCCTCCCAATCATAATATTCTGCCTCTGGCACATGGAACTTTGATAGATGAGTTTTGATTTTGAAGGAATTTCCCCAAATACTTGAAGTTTTCTGACCCTGAAATGTCCCTTCACCTCTGAAGTTCCTTCTGTCACTGGTGAGTTCTTCCTGGGTTCTCCTTTTGGGAAAAGGGACCTTGGCTGGCAGTGTTTTATTTTCATTTTCAGGAAAGCTGAGGCAGAGCTTCTGACTCTCTGAACTTTGCCCTAATCCTCCCATGTGAGTACCTTTCTCCTTTTTAAGCTATCCAGAAATAATGTGAAATTCAAATGAGATGATAGAAGTAAAGTACTTGACAAACCCTAAAGTTCGATACAAATTCCAATTATTGTTATTATTGTTGTGGTGGTGGTTGTTTCCCTACCATTACTAAATCTCCAGTCTGGTGATTTCATTCCTTGAGCCTTCTTGTCCTGTTGCTACACTCATGTAATGTTTATACAACAACAGAGAAGTGTCTATAGGTAAATGTTTAACAACTATCCTCATCTATATCTATATACATCTCCACATATTTCAAACTTTAATCAACACTATTAACACTATGTTAAATCTAAACAATCTAAAGAATAATAAATCAAGCCATCATTTGCAGATAGCCAATTTTTGAGTACTCTCACTGAAAAATTAACCATGTATTGTTACAAACTCTTACAATTTGCTTCAGCACAACCTTAATCACCCTCTCTTCCACTTCCCCTTAAATTCTTAGGTCTAGTGTGTAGCGAGCTGTCGTCTCTAAAAGCTGCCGGATCACTCTCTGGGAAGAGATCTGCTGTGTCTTCTACTCAAATCTCTCCGAACAGATTCTTCTTCCTGTAACGAACCTTTGTCTCCAGGCAGTTGCTGTTAACTCTTGTCCAGAGAAGTGACTTCCCTTCCTGCAGAGAGCCCCGTCAAGCCTGATGCAATGCAGAGTCTTCTTCTATCTCTGGGAGTCCTCTCTTTTATTCTCCCAGAGACTGGGCGTGGGATAATGCAAGGGCTTCTGGGAAGAACCACCTCAGCCAATGAGCCTGCTCCTTCCATCAAGTCAACCTGAGTTCTCACCTTGTAATTGTCCAACCTGAATTCTCACCTTGTCACTATCCAGACAACCCGAGTTCTCACCTAGTAATCCCAACACTAGTGTTCTGGTTGGTTTTCTGGAGATCTTTGGACCAGCCTTCATTTCAGCACAGTAATCACCACGAGAATAGCCAGGGATAAAGTCCAAATTCTTTATTATCTTCTTCAAAGTCTTGTCTCCTTGCCTAGGCTTGGCTAGCTTTCTTGAGGTCCTCTGTCTTGGTTTCTGTGGGGGAGGCAGGAGGACCACCATGATGGTCTCTGTCTTGAAGTCTATCTCAATCTGAGAGTTTGTGCTCCAGCCTCCAGCCACTGTCTTCCCCCAGTCTGTTCCAGTTCTCATCTGAGTCTGTTATAAGCCAATCACTATATCACTAAGAAACCATTATTTGTTGTAAGATTAAATCAATCATACTGAACTAGAGAACTATTAATCACCATGCTAAACTAGATAACCATTGTCTTATCAATTCCTCTCAGTTAGCACCTTGTAAGAATCCATGTTTCAAATACAGAATTCTGACCATAACAGAAAGGGAAGAAGTTGTTTGTTTTGGTTTGGTTTTTTTGCTTGTATTTATATTCTTAGCCCTTAGCACAGTTTTTAGCATATAGCAAGTGCTTAACAGGACCAAGAAACAAGCCTTACTCATCTTAATCTTAATATACTAAAATAAATTATTGCTGTTGACTACCCTAGAATATCCTCTTTTATTTCTTGAACCTGAATTATATTTACCACTGTAGTTCCATCAAATTCATACTCACCTTTGCACTGATGTCACTAAGTAGAAAGGCATATATTGATTTAGAAAGGCTGAAAGAATTTCTCTTCCTTTTTTTTCTAAATGGAAATTATTTGCTTTAAAGATACTCATACATCTGTTCTGTTTTATATGTTTGTTTTCCCCCACCCCACTTCTATTTCAATTTCATCTGCAAGTGTTCTTGGAATAATCTGGTTTATCTGAGTTTCACCTCCAGTTTTCTACAGGTTCAATTCCTTTTAGCTGGTTTTAACTCTTTTCTGAAGTAACACTTCAAAAATTCATGCTCTATTCTCTTCCTCTTTTACAATGTTTTGTCAGTGAACTGGCATCTAAAAACTGTGTTGCTCTTGGCTACTAGAATTTCTTTGTTTTTTCTTTCCTAGCTAGGACAGCTTCTGGACTTTTTTCATTGTGACAACCATATTGTATTGTCTTAAATTTCTCTAAGAAATTATAATAAAATCAATAATTATTTTCATCTATTTTTTATTTTTTCAGCACCTACAGCTTGTTGAAATAGAATGCTATTATAATTATATTCAATGTCTCTCTTCTTACTTAATATTTATTTTGCTTCTGTCAACAAACTCAATCTGAAGTGATTGCTATAAATAGCACATTCACTTCCTCAGAGTTAGGCAACAAATAATTTTTAAGTACTTATTTTGTGCCAGGTACTTTATTCAGTACTTAAAACACAAATACAAGTCATTGTCTTCAAGAAGCTTACATTCTAATGGGAAAAGACTACATATAAAAGGATTTCTTCCTATCTATTAAAATTTAGTCAGTTTCTTTTTTTAAAAAGTCATTTGGTTTTCTCAACATCCAGGACCTTCAAACATGCTTGAAGAAAGTAGCATTTGTGGTAAACAAGTTTGGTTGCTTTTTTGTAACCAGAAGGAGTGACTGCCTTTCTAGAATGAAACTACCAAGCATTCAGTTTCTACTGCAGAGAGCACAACTTGGGCTGGCCACCTTTTTTGAATGCCAAATGTATGCAATTTTATACAATTTTATGGAGAACTCACACAGGGCAAATGCTCATGTGGCAGGCAAAAAAACCAATTTAAGAATAGTCAAAGTCTCTCTTAAGAACCTTAGGAAATGATTGCATGACATTTATGAGGTATAGATTTGGGGTACCCAAATTAAATTGAGGTCTAGTGACAGATTTGGGGTACAGGGAGTCAAATAGAGCTCCACTGCAACCCCTTTCCCCTGTAAAGGAATTTACAGGCCCGAAAACCTAGATTGATAAAACAGGTTTATTATGAGGTTTAGAAGTAAGGTTAAAGTCTAGTTAGTAAAAGGTGTTAGGGAAAGAGAAGAGGACACCGGAAACAGTGTTCCAATGGGTAGAGATCCTTGACATGCCAGGCTTGTAAGGCTGCCATGTTTGGAACCTCTGAAAAGAGAGGGTTCCAGCTTGCCTCTTTTATAATGAGAGATTTAGCTAAAGGGGCCTGTGTGTGGTGTCCCAAATTGGCTCAGATCGGATGGGGGCTGGGAGAGCCCAATCTCCTATTGGAATGCAAAGGGATGCTTTTGATGAGGATTTGTGAATCAAAGGTCCTAGCTTCTTGAATTGATAATGCATCAGCCAGGAGAGGTTGGGGATCAGAAAGGAATAAGTCAATCTGAAAGGACTAGTTTCTTAAAGGAACCACAACCTGTACCAACATGGGAAATACTGGCATGCAAGGCAGTGTTGTGCTCTATGAGCAAACCAGGACTGAAACAGTTCAGAAAAAACACATGATGTGCAAAGTTAGAAAATCCACTCCCAGACTATTTGTGCCTGACCTGTGACAGAGCATTCCAAACTTATATTGGTTTGATCGGCTTCAGCTATACATATTGTAACATGGCTCTAATATAGTGATGTCATTCTAGTCCTCTTCGAGAATGAAGAATGACAATCAACCACGTTCATGGTCATGTGGATTCTGAATACCCTAGAAGCTTCTATTCTCTTTTATTTATTTATAAAGCTTACCTTTACATTGATGTATAAATTGTATATATAAAGACATAAATTGAATTGGGAAGACTTTGTCAACTTTCTTATAGTTCTCTTTATCCTCTGCTGCTATAGATTTTGGAACACATTTCAATATTTTCATGGTGAAAAAATAAAAATTGAGCAAAATTGTCTGATATAGTGTCAACATCCAACAATATAGATAATGTTTTATAGTAGTAGACCCCCTGTCTAGTACTATCTATCTATTCTCAGGGGTCTTAATTGATTTTTCAGTCACTTGCACTTTTTGGGTGATTTCTGCTAATTTCTTGATACATAAATTGAAGAAATCTTAAAAATGTTTTGTTCCTAGCTTAGGAGTTCTACAAAGCAAAATGATCCAGTCAACTAAGTAGCTATTTTGCACAAGACACTAAATTTAGATAGTGGGGAATAAAAGAGACTCAGGGTACTTTTATTATCACCACCACCATCATCATCTCAATAATAGCTAGCATTTATATTGTATCTTAGGATTTGTAAAACATTTTTATAAATTTTATCCTCACAATCTAGGAGGTAAGTAATTTTTTTCTGTTGATTATCCTGAATCCATACATCTGGTAAATTTCTGATGCCAGATGTGAACTCAGGTTTTCCTGTATCCAAATTTTATCCTCTATCCAGTGTTCCAACTTGTTGCTTCTATGTTCTAATGAGAGCTGACAATAGATTCAGAGATAAGTGGGTACAAGATAATTTGAAGAAGGAGAAACTGCCACCAACTGGAGAGATGAAAGGAGATATCCTGGAAAAGGGTTCACTCACATTAGCTGAAACTTGGAACAAGAGAAGTATTCAAGAGAGATGGCAATGAGGAGGGAATTAAATCCAGGCAGATGACACACATAAATGCAGACTTGTAAGACAGAAGAAATTAAACAAAAAGCTAGTAGTCTAAGTTAACCAAAAGATTGAGTGTGTGAAAGGGAGGAATGTGAGATAAGGTTCAAAAGTCAGGTTGGAGGAAGACTAGGGGGGCTTAAATTCAAGGTTGGAGAGATTTCATTTTAAGAAGTTACATGGTATGGGGCAGCTAGGTGGTGTAGTGGATAGAGCACCAGCTCTGAAGTCAGGAGGACATGAGTTCAAATTTGATCTCAGACACTTAACACTTCCTAGATGTGTGACCCTGGGCAAGTCACTTAATCCCAAATGCCTCAGCAAAAAAAAAGAGAGGAGAGAGAGAGAGAGAGAGAGAGAGAGAGAGAGAGAGAGAGAGAGAGAGAGAGAGAGAGAGAGAGAGAGAGAGAGAGAGAGAAATGATGAAGTCACTAAATGAAGAGGCCCAGTAGGAAGGAGAAAGTGCCAACAACTGGGGGAATGAAAGAAGACATCCTGAAAAAGGGGTCACCCACATTAGCTGAAACTTGGAAGAAGATAAGTATTCAAGAGGGATGGCAATGAAGGGGGAATGAAATCCAGGCAGATGGCTCACATAAATGCAAACTTGTTACATGGTTTGATTGTATTTTTATTTTTTTGATGAATAAAATATATATTTTCTCTTTCTCTTTCCTGTCATTAAAAAAGAAAGAAAAAAGGGGCAGTGGTGGCACAGTGGATAGAGTACCAGTCCTAAAGTCAGGAGGACCTGAATTCAAATTTGGCTTCAGACACTTAATATTTCCCAACTGTGTGAGCCTGGGTAAGTCACTTAATCCCAATCACCTCAGCAAAAAAAAGGAAAAAAAAAAGAAAGAAAAACAAAACCTTTGTAACAAATATGCATAATCAAGCACAACAAATTCCCATATCAGCCATGTCTCCCTAAATAGGTCGGTCTCAATCTTGAGCGATGTCATCTGTCAGGTGATGGGCAGAATGTTTTATCATGAGTCCTCTGGAATTGTGGTTCATCATTGATCAGAATTCTTAAGTCTTTTTAGCTTATTATTTTAAAATTTTGCCTCCTAGTTCTGCTCATGTTATTGTACATCAGTTCACACAAATTTTCTCAGGCTTCTCTGAAATTGTCTCCTTTATCATAGTCATGGATGCATACGATGATACCAATTCTGCTAATTCCAGAATCCTTGAAAGCTATCTTTTCATTTGTGTTTTATTATTTATTTCATAGCCAGAATATCACTATAGATGTGGTTTGGTTCATTTCAAGCCTGGCTTCTCTGGATTCCTTCAACATCTCATCTTCTGTAGGAAACCTTTAAGTGTCCTTCATAATTCTTTCCTCTATTGATTAGTTCCAAATCATCTCCATATAACTTGTTTCTACAGGGTTATATGTTGTTGTTTCCCTCATTAGATTTTTCTAACTACCTACTTATGCAGAACCCTGTTCTAGGCCCTGTGTATACAAAAATAGAAAAGATGGTCAATGCCCTTAGAGAGTTTCTCTTTCTTGGGAAAGTATTACATGTTCAGAAGTGATTCACACATCAATTTGCTGGTTGTTTAAATAAGTGGTTTTGGATTATCTAAGAGTTTTATGACTTGCAGCTCCCCTCAGCCTTTCCACTATTACTTCTGAGGAAGCATAAAGGCATATTGTAGGTTAAAGGACATTTTTATACTATTGTCTGTTTCACTACCAGTGGGTGTGAAAGCAAAATAACCCCCAAAAGTATCTGCTTAGTGTTTATTCTTATGGTGAAATGTTTATTCATCAATTAGGAATTAAAACAAAAACAAAAACAAAAACAAACAAAAAAACACAGTTCTGGGCTCTATAAGCAAACCTTTACAGACCCATAAGATGAGCAGCACATTGACGTCAAGGGCCTAGGGTCAATTTCCATACAGTCATTACAGGAAGGTTTTGGTAAGAATAAATGACTCAAATTCTTATCTCCCTTTATTGCTTTCTTTGTAAGAGGGTCATAGTTCAGTGGAAGGGATATGACTTAAGGAGAACTTTAGTTTAAATCTGAGTCTGCCATTTATTAGCTACTTGACCTTGGCAAAGACATTTACTTTCTGTACTCCTCAGTTTCCTTTGTATATCATTGAGACAGAATGAGGGCAGTCACCTACTTGCCAACTTTCAAGAATAAACTATGGGGTGAAGGTAAGGGGGGGGGGAGACAGAGACATACAGAGACAAAGATGCACAGAGAGAGAGAGACAGAGAGAGACACACAGAGGCAAGAAACACAGAGATATAGAGAGACACAGGGAGGAAGACACACAGAAAGAAACAAAAAGAGCAATTTTCTGAAACTGAGATGAATACACTGTTTAAGAAGATAAAAAATGCTAGATAGCTAAAACTTTCCCATCCCATGTAAATAAACAAAAGAAAGTTTCTATAGCTAAAACATGACTCTTCCCAAAGAAAGTATTTCTAGGATGCCCATTTGGGCTTACTGACTGGAGGAGGAGATCCAGATCTTTTGAGTAGACAGAGTGTTTACTTTAATGCTTTGCTTGATATTATCTCAATATTCATTCATTAGTTAATACTAATCCAATTAGTATTTCAAAGGATATTCTCAATATAGTCTGCTAAATTCACATGAATAGGGGCCAAATGAGTATGAAGAATCCTAGCTCCATTTGGGATGGGGGCTTCAACATTACTGATACATTAATTTTCAAAACATATTGGGTCACGTAGGAATTTATTTTGTTTGGCTAAACATATTTCTTACAAAGGATTTATTTTTCTTTTGTCCCAATGAGGGAAGAAGGAAGGAAAAAATGCTTGTCCACTGAAAAGATTAAAAATTAATTTTAAAAATTCACATAAGACCCAGTGATCTGTAGGAACTATTTTGTGGAGTAAAAATTAGGTCACATTTAAGGGGAGAAATCATGCAGGATAATTTTTATAGGATTTCAGACAAGCTAAAGATGTCTGTCTTGAGGCTTTGGGAATACTAGATAAAAAAGATACCTGGAAATAAGCTAATAAGCTTTTACCATTGCTGCCTAGTTAAATAAATTACTTTGTCACTAGTACAGTGAGAAAGATGTCAATATGAAAAGCTATGATATTTTCATTGGGCATTCCTTACCTTAGGACTTGCCATGAAGACAATCTCTAAGACATAACTGGTGAGGAGAGTAACTTTGACTGGCATTAGTAAGCATGACTGTACTGACAAAAATTTAGGGACTAAGCTTAAAAAGTCTTCATGACAGAACAAAAGGTCAAAAATTTCAAGGGAATTAATTTTTAAAAATGCAAATAATGGTGGCCTAACTGTATTAAATCTAAAATTATATTATAATTCAGTGGTCATCAAAACCATTTGGTATTGGCTAAGAAAAAGAGTAGTTGATCAATAGAATTGGTTAGGTACACAAGATACAATAGCTAATGACTATAATGATCAAGTTTTTGATAAACCTAAAGACCCCAGCTTCTAGGATAAGAACTCACTATTTGACAAAAATTGCTGGGAAAAACTGGATAATAGTATGCTAGAAACTAGGCATTGACCAATACCTAATATCCTATATCAAGATATGATGGAAATGGGTTCAATAGACATAATGAGTGGTACTCTAAGCAAATTAAGAGAACAAAGGATAGTCTATCTCTCAGATCTGTGGAGAAGGAAAGAATTTATGGCCAAAGAAGAACTAAAGTACATTATGAAATACAAAATAAATAATTTTGATTATATTTAATTTAAACATTTTTGAACCAACAAAACCAATGTAGATAAGATTAGAAAGGAAGCAGGAATTCCAATAGAGTAGTAATGAACTGAACCAGCTATACCTAGCAAAAGAATTCTGGGAGATGACTATGAACCACTACATAGAATTCCCAATCCCTCTATTTTTGTCTGCCTGCAGTTTTGATTTCCTTCACAGGCTAATTGTACACTATTTCAAAGTCTGATTCTTTTTGTACATCAAAACAACTGTTTGGACATGTACACATATATTGTATTTAATTTACACTTTATCATATTTAACATGTATTGGTCAACCTGCCATCTGGAGGGGGTGGGGGCGAAGGAGGGGAAAAATTAAAACAAAAGGTTTGACAATTGTCAATGTGTCAATGCTGTAAAATTACCCATGCATATATCTGGTAAATAAAAACTATTAAAAAAAAAAAAAAAAGGAAGCAGGAAACTGTGTATGTGGGGGAGGTTTACATCCAAGGGTTTTGCTACAGATCTCATTTCTAAAATATGTAGAGAATTGATTCAAATTTATAAAATACAAGCCATTCTCCAATTGATAAATGGTCAAAGAATATGAACAATTTTCAGATAAAGAAATTAAAACCATTTCTAGTCATATGAAAAAATGCTCTAAAGCATAATTGATCAGAGAAATGCAAGTGAAGACAACTCTGAGGTACTACTACACACCTCTCAGATTGGCTAAGATGACAGGAAAATATAATAATAAATGTTGGAGAGGATATGGGAAAACTAGGACACTAATATATTGTTGGTGGAGTTGGAAACTGATCTGGAGAGATCTCTGGAGAGATATGGAACTATACCCAAAGGGCTATCAAACTTGAATACCCTTTAATCCAGCAGTGTCTCTATCCCAAAGATAGTCTATATCCCAAAGAGATCATTAAAAAGGGGAAAATATTTTATCTGATTTTTCTTGTGCAGCAAGATAACTGTATAAATATGTATGCCTATATTGGATTTACATATATTTTTACCATGTTTAACATATATTGGATTACTTGCCATTTAGGGGAGGGGGTAAGAGGAAGTGGGAAAAATTGGTACACAAGGCTTTGCAAGGGTCACTGGTGAAAAATTATCCTTGTATATGTTTTGGCAATAAAAGCTTCCATAAAAAATTTTTTTTAAAAAGGGAAAAATACCCCCATGTGCAAAAATGTTTGTAGCAAGGAATTGAAGTGGCAAGGAATTGAAAACTGAGTGGAAAATGGCTAGATAAGTTATGGTATATGAATATTATGGAATATTATTATTTTTCTACAAGAAACGATCAACAGGATGATTTCAGAAAGGCCTGGAGAGACCTAAATAAAGTGAGTAGAGCATTGTACACAGCAACAATAATATTAATCAATGATCAATTCTGCTGGCTGTTGCTCTTTTCAACAATGACGTGATTCTGCATCCAGAAAAATGACTGTGGGGACTAAACATGCATCACAACATAGTATTTCCCTTTTTTGTTATTGTTTGCTTGCTTTTTGTTTTCTTTCTCATTTTTTCCTTTTTGATCTAATTGTTCTTGTATAGCATGATAAATATGGAAATATGTATAGAAGAATTGCACATGTTTAACATGTATTGGATTGCTTGCTGTCTAGGGGAGGGGGTGAAGGAAAGGGAAGGAGAAAAATTTGGAACACAAGGTTTGCAAGGAGAATGTTGAAAACTATCTATGCATATATTTTGAAAATAAAAAGCTATTTTTTTTAAATTCTTCATGGCAGGGGTAAGATAGACTAATATCAGAGGTTTATTGAGACAGGGGATAATCTCCTCCATATGGCAGTGAACCTATACCCTCCACAGCAACGATCCCATCTCAACAAAAGCAAGGGCAACTCCAAAGAAACCAGCTATTGGACAAATAGCACCAGATGCTCAATATAGAAAGTTATGGTATTTTTCATCATCAGACTTTGCATGGATCTGATGCAGGAGTGGCAGGGAACTAGTTCAGAAAAACAAAGAAACTAAAGCCCCAGGGCATCTTGTTTTTAATGCAGAGGGCAGAACATGAGTTTGGCAACAATGAGAAATGATAAGGCAGCTACAAGAAGTTCTTGATACCCTCCAACAGAAGGGATAAAAGACCTTCAATGCTTTGTTAAAGTTGTAGATCCAGAGCCTAATCAAGGGACAATGTTTGTAGAGTCCATGGACTATACTAGACTGCTCCCAGTAATCAGAAAATTAGTACATGAGGAAATGCAATGGATGTAACTATCAATGTCTACCTGTCAAGGGTGGCTCATTATGGTTGACCAGAAAAATAGAAATGACAAGACCACAGGACCAGGCTTATGTCCATTTCAATTGTGGGACTTTCAGCTCCCTAACTGGCTAAGTGATCCAGTGGATAGAGTATTAGATCTGGAGTCAGGAAGAAATTAGTTTAAATTTTACCTCAGAATTTACTCACTTTGTGATCTTGGACAAGTCACAATCTCAGTTTTTACCTTAGGATTGTTGCAAAGGTAATAAAATGAGATAATATTTGTAAAGCACTTTATAAATCTTGAAATGCTATGCAAATGGTAGTTATTATTCTAATTATTAGGTAGCCTATGTTAGTTTTTTGTATGTGTTAGAGAGAAATGAGACCTGATATGGATCACAGAACAAACAGCTTCAGTTTATCTCAACCTTGGAGGGAGAACTCCTTTATACAGTGTTTAAAAGAATCAGGCCCAGAAGCAAGAAAGTCTCTCAGACATGCCTCTGTGGGCTTAGTTGAAGATTGATCTCTAAAAGAGACATTGGGGAGGGCAATTTTCTGGTACCATGAGAATAGAAAAGCCTTCTGAGCAAGAAATTCAATTTAAAACTTTGTACATGCTATGTGGGTTGTGGTCAAGGAGTGACAAATACAATTCACTTCAGAGTTTCCTGACACTGCTGAGAACAAGATCAGAAATTTGCTCTGAGACAGTACCAGAAGTAATTATTAGCCAATGATCTCATCACTAGAGGCATCATCCTCAATGATGGTACAAAGGAATTTGGGAATGTTTGTCTGGAGATATTTTTTGATGGCCAAAGCAATGAGGCTTTGCTGTTGATAAAAGTGGATAATAAATATGGGAACTAAGGTTGGTTGGGTGAAAAAGACTTATCTTGCCATCTATGTACATGCCTAACTCTAGACATCCACTTAAATATGCCTGGACTTAGGAAAGGTTAGATCTTAGCTTAGAGGCTTGCTTTGAGATTTTCCTTTGCAAGGTGTAGTGACAGACTAAAAAAATTTAATTAAAGAGCAGCCAGGACTAAAGCCTCTAGATTGGTTTTACTGC
This sequence comes from Sminthopsis crassicaudata, assembly GCF_048593235.1. Lineage (NCBI taxonomy): Eukaryota > Metazoa > Chordata > Mammalia > Dasyuromorphia > Dasyuridae > Sminthopsis > Sminthopsis crassicaudata. Next base: position 64,439,488 of record NC_133617.1, on the reverse strand, counting down.
CTCAGCTCTCTCCCCTCTACTTGCTACTTTTAAAGCTTTGGACTAAGTGATTTTCCTAAGGTGCAGGTCTGACCATACTACACTACTCACCTCCAGTGATCTCCTGTTACCTCTAAGATCCAGTATCAATTTCTCTGTTTGACATGACATTTCTTTACAACCTTGCTTCTTCCATTTCCTTCTGATTCTTCTATATTACTTGTGCACTCCCTTCTTCAGCCATAATGGCTCTACCTCCAATCTCTGTTTTTGTACTGGCTACTACCAGGTCTGGAATGCTCTTCCTCCTGACCTCTGTGTCTTAGAATCTCTAGTTTCCTGGTATCTTGAGCTCAGCTATCATTACTTTTTAAATTACTATCTACCTGCTCTGTGCATCTTATCTCGTACATAGTTAACATACTTACTTAAATATATATTGTCCATATACTTTTACTTATGTTTAATATATGTTGGATTACTTGCCTTCTAGGGGAGGGGATGGGGAAAGGTGAGAGAAAATTGGAACACAAGGTTTTGCGGAGGTCAATGTTGAAAAAGTATCCATATGTATGTTTTGAAAATCAAAAACTTTAATTAAAAAACAAAACAAAACCAAAAAACTTTTGGGACAGCTAGGTGTTGTAGTGGATAGAGTGCTGGCCCTAAAATCATGAGGACCTGAGACAGACACTTAATATTTCCTAGTTGTGTGATCCTGGGTAAATCACTTAACCCCAATTGCCTCTGGAAAAAAACCAAAAAGCAAAAACAAACGCTTTCAAGGAAAGAATATATATACTCTGCCTCTCCCATTAGAATGTAAACTCCTTGAAATCAGGTGCTTCCCCTACTTTTATTCCTCCTTCCTTTCAGTTCCTCCTTCTTTCCTCCTTTCCTCCTTTTCTTCCTTCCTTCCACATGTCTTAATAAACATTTATTGATTAGTGCAACTTTCACCCTTATTTTGTACCCTAATATTCATTTGCACAGCACTTTTTTATTTCGTCTAAAACTATTATTATTATTTTTTATTTGTTTACTCATTCTTTTTTGGTCGTTTTAAAAATTTCTTGTAAAAATCTGTTGCAATTATGTGTCTGTTCCACATTTCTGTTGCTATTTTTGAGTAGATATAGCTGGAGCCTGATTGACTTGGAGCCTCCCTCCACAGGCTTCTGGGAGATGGAGGGTCGAGGGTACTAACATCTTTAAGTCTCAAGTCTGGACAGAAGCATTTGTTTTGCTTCCCTTAAGGCCCGAAGCAAAGGCATGTAAAATTACACGAATCTAGCCATCTTAGGTATAGAATTCAAAAGCTGGAAGGGGATTTAGAACATAGAGCGTCCAGCGCTGATAGTCTGTGTGCCTCTTGCCTGCGTGAGCCGAACATAATCTCTGGGTCTCAGTTTCCTAGTTTGTAAAAAAAACAACAACAAAACAAAACGAGGAAGGTTAGAACTAGGTGAAGGTCACCTCATTCAAACTCTATTTCTCTATTTTTTTAGTGGTGGGGAAGAGACTTGGACTAATCCCCTCGAGAAAGTCTCTGGACGCCAAATAGGAAGGGGATTGGGATGCGGGAGACTCTTTTTATCTAGTCTCTCCTCCCCCCCGCAGGATTGAGTGGACCGGGCTGGTGACGGGGACCGCAGTGTAGGCATCCGGCGCTAGGACCGGAGAGGGCCTCCTCCAGGCTGCAGCGCCACCGCCCCTTTCCACCCAGGGAGGGGTGGCGGGGGGTGGGGGGGAGAAAATGAGGAAACAGAGGAACTTGCCACAAGTTGTGCGGCTGTGGCTACCACGGAGCGCGATGCTCACGGCTGGGGCCCCCCACTAGTCCCGGGGAAGGTAAGGGGCTAGGCAGGAGAGGAGCCGGGAGCGGGGCCCCAGCTGCCCAGCCTGGCGCTGTCCGCGTCGTGCCCCCTCCCATCCCACCCGGTGCTGTCCCGCGCGGTCCGGAGCCCCGGCGGCCCAGGCTGGGCAGGTGAGTCCGGCGGGATGCTATGCTGGGGGCCGGGGGGGTGCGCGCGGGGTCCGGAGACTGACCCTCACCCGCTCCTCGTCCTCCCACCATGGGCAAGCGTGCCTGCCAGGGGGCCTGGAGTCTGTTCCCAGAGCCATCCTCATCCCCAGCCCGGTCCCCGTCCCCATCCCAAGCCCTGGCCACCGCTGGGCGAGGGGGGAAGGTGAGCTCCGGGCGGCACGGTGGGGTCTGGAGGCAGCTGAGCCTGCGCTCGAACGCGGGGGTGGCGAGAACGGCACAGATTGTGCTGTTCGAGTACGACAATCGCTGTGTGTGGCTCCAAGTCTGTGACAGTCGCCGTGTGTGACTGCCAGGGTGTGCGTGTGTGAGCTGCTGTGTGAGGCTGGCCTCAGGCTCTGAGCCTGACATTTCGCGAGTGGGCCAGCCTGTGTAATAAATGGTGGGTGAGCTTATGTTCCCCCGTGGCCGATCCCGGGTGGGCAGCTTGGTGGGTCTGTTCTTGGGGTGAGCCCTGACCATCCGAGCGGTGAGAACGGAAGGGGGAGGGGTAGTTATTGATGAGTTCTCTTGGGTGTGTAATAGACATATGCAGGGCGTACCTTGTGCATACATGGCCAGGAGGGCTGTTTACCGTGTTCTCAGGTGTATGGGGTGGAGTGCGGGCCTCTGAGAACATATGTGCTGTGTGCCTAGCTTTCTTGTTGGCTAAATGTGTGTCCATTTGCACTTTTGCAGAGGTGTTTGAACCCAAAGATCTCTCTGAGTGCATAGCCTGGGGGTGGGGGTGGGGTGGGAATAATCTCTCCTCAACAAATAAGTTGAAAGCCATTCCAGCCTTCTAAACCTTAGAATTTTAGGACACAGAGGGCTCCCCCTCCCCAAAAGCTTCTCTGGTGCTGCTCCTTTAAACTGTCACTGTGAACAGAGTGGGTTGGAAAATATGAGGTTGATTAGGCACCTCTGCTAAAGCTAGGGAACCATGGAGAGCCCCAAAGGAGTCGAGTCCCTCTGAGCCATACCTTAACCCCAGGGTGCCAGTTTCCTCTTCTGAAATCTGTTCTGGGGTCCTTTGAGCCTGTGCTCCCAACTGAGGCTGAGGTACCCTCAAATGTCCTCTGCCAAGAAGTGAACCAGCACCCTTCAGGGGGGCGATTGGCCTTCTAGCCAGGGCTGCGATCAAAGTCATAGATGCTAAAAAGTCCTGAAGATGAGAAGGAGATGTGGACTGGGGGATGAAGGATCAGAGAACAGATATGAACCTTCAGGTGCACCATAGGAGCTAAGGCTGAAAACCTCAGGCCCTCCAACTGTAGAGATCAAGGGGAGAACCCTGACCTGCTGGCCAATATCTTCTATGTGGCTTCAAATACTTAGAAATGACTTTGAGTCATTCCTTCCACCCTCTCACTGTCCCCTTTCCCCGGCTTCCCCCCTTCCCCCACTCCACCATATAACTTGTAAGAGAAAGGGGAAGAACAGAGTAGAAACTAAACCTCTGACTCCCATTCCTCTCCCCATGCCTCAGTCAAATGGTGCTGGAATCACCCACTCATCTTGATTCCAGTTCCCTTTTCCTAGGGGGAATGTCCTAGGGGCTGAACTAGGGCAGGAGGAGGGAAAAAAAGAATCCTGGAATGTAAGAGCTGGGAAGAGCTCTTAGAACATAGAATGTCAGATCTGGAAGGTCCTTTGGGAACATCTAGTACAATCCTCTGATTGTAAAGACTGAGTTCCAGAGAAGCAAAGTATCTTGTTCAAGGTCACACAGCAAATAGGTGGCAGACTTGGGAATCTAACTGAGGTTTGTTGGTATTTGGGCCAGTGCAATTTCTTCTTCTATAAAACAGCACACACACACACACACACACACACACACACACACACACACACATACTATATATAAGTACATGATGCATATACATGTATACAAACATGTATGTGTAAGTATGTACACATAAAATCTATGGATCACTGATATCTATGCATGAAGGAATGGGGTGACTGGACTTCTGGGACCTTTTTCCAGGCTCTCTTCTTGTTATATCCTGGGGAACTGCTCTGGGGAATGTAAGCCTTGCTCACCAGTTGCCCACACATCCCTCTTGTCCCAGGTAAACCCAGTAATCCCTGAATCCTCCTCGTCTCAGCCAAGATGCCAACGGTAAGCCTGGCTTCAGCCTGTGGCCAGGAATTTCCCAACTTCAGTGCTCTTCTCTGCCTCCCAGGCCCTCTTATGGGTGCCCCTTGGTTGAGGTTGACTCATGTTCCCTCATTGGCTTCCACTGACTTACCTGACTTTCCCCTGGTGCTTTTGGGGGGAGGAGGGAGGATGGTGAAGCTGGGGTTAAGAGCTATCCTCTCCTATATAGCCTGGGTGTGAGTGTCTGCCACCAGCTGGCTGCCCCACCCCTATGCCCAGGATACCTGCCTCTCTTTCCCTATATCTACCTTCCCTGTCTCTATTTTCCTCTTTATCTTTCTGCCCCTTGTGGGCCTCTGTCTTTGAGTCCCATTGGCTCTGTCTCTGGCTACAGAGACGCTGGACACCAGGCACTCAGTGCATCACCAAGTGTGAACACATGAAGCCCAAGCCAGGGGAATTGGCCTTCCGCAAAGGCGAGGTTGTCACCATCCTGGAGGCCTGTGAGGTAGGGGCGGGGTCATAGATGGGAATGGAAGAGACCCACATTCTGGGGGATGCTTCTGGGGAGGTGAAGGTCTGCGGCCCATGAGCCAGGATCCAGTGTATATCTCAGGGAAAAGACTGGGCACAGCTTCCTATTCCCTCCCTCCATCACCAGCTCTGGCCTCATCCCCTCGGCAGAGCAAGAGCTGGTACCGGGCTAAGCACCATGACAGTGGCCAGGAGGGGCTGTTGGCAGCTGGAGCCGTTCGGGAACGAGAGGCCATCCCCACTGACCCCAAGCTCAGCCTCATGCCGTGAGTAGAGAAAGTCCTCGGTGCTCACAACTCTCGCTGCCCCAAGGTTTCATTGTCCACAGTTTCTATTTTCCAGTATCCACTATGTCCTTGATATCAAATTGTCATGGTAACAGGATTCACATTACCCAATGCCCATAGTGCCTTGCCATTCTTTGCCAAGGTACCTTGCACCCTATTCTCCTATTCTCCAAAGTCCCCTATTCTCCCTTCCCTTTATCCCATTCCCCCCAGGACTTCCTCTTCCAGTTCTAGGCCCTGCCCCAATTCACCCACAGGTGGTTCCATGGTAAGATCTCGGGGCAGGAGGCAGTAGCTTTGCTGCAGCCAGCAGAAGATGGGCTCTTCTTGGTCCGGGAGTCTGTTCGGCACCCAGGCGACTATGTGCTGTGTGTCAGTCATGGCCAGGAAGTGGTCCACTACCGAGTGCTGCATCATGGTGGACGACTGACCATTGATGAGAGTGTCTCCTTCTACAACCTTATTGACATGATTGAGGTGTGACAGTCTCATCCTATTCATTACCTCTAGTGATCCCACCATCCCTCAGTCCCCTCTATTATTTCTAGGGGTCCCTTCCATTCCTCCATCTGGTCTCTTGGAAAAATTGATCTCCCCAGGAATCTCTTTTGATGGGTACACACTCCTATGAGTTTCCCAAGACCGTAGACTTGAGACTCTAAATCCTCAGCCTCCCAAGGAATCTCTCAACTCCCCAAAAACCTATATGGAAACTAGAATTCTATCCTCACCAATCCTGAGAGAATCCTTCAGGGAATTCCAACCCTCCAGCATATTCCTACTTTCCTATCTTTGATCTCTGTCCCTCTCTATCTTCCTTCTTTCCTCCCTCCCTCCCTCTCTCCTATCCCTTCCTTCTCTTCTTCCCTTACCCCCCCCCAATTTTTTTCTCTCTCTTCCCCCTCCCTCCCCTCCATCTCTCAAGATTCTAACTGGGATCTCAGCCCAGCTTTGGTTACCAGGGAAACCAATCCAGCCGTCAGCAACTAGTGTCCATGGGAACCAAGGCCCCCTGACTCCCCCAGCCTCTCTTCAGCTTCCTAAGGGCTAGTGGTCATCTAGGAGGGAGCTAGAACTAGGAGTCCTCCCAATTAGTCAGATAGCCACTCCCCTAGACCCAGTAGAGGGACTCCAAACTCCTTTTCCTAGGAGACTCAATAGCTTCTACTCCCTGAGCATGTTTCAGCTTAAGCTGCCATCTGTCTATCTGTCCATCCATCTTCAGCATTACATGAAGGACAAGGGGGCCATCTGTACAAAGCTAGTGAAACCCAAGAGGAAACATGGAACCAAGTCAGCTGAGGAGGAGCTGGCCAAAGGTGGGGACTATGGGGTAATCCAGGGAAAGAAGGATCTAGAAGTATCTTTTTTCCCCAACTCTCTACAGAGTAGAAACCTTATACAAAAGATCTTATTGAGCAGGGAGGGAAGGGAGGAGGAACAAGCATTTGTTAAATACATACTATGTACCAAACACTATGCTAAGCATGTTACAAACATCTCATTTGATACTCACAACAACACTGGGAGTTAGATACTATTATCTCCATTTTATAGTTGGGGAAACTTGAGGCATACATAAGTCCAGGATCACACTACTAGTAAGAATCTGAGACTGGATCTGAATCAGGTCATTCTGACTCCAGGTCCAGTACTTCATTATCTGTACTACCTACATGTCTTTAAGAAGATTGGGTTTCAGTCTTGGCTCTGCCTCTGACTTACTGTGACCTTGAATAAGTCAAGTCAACAAATATTTATTACTTGGTAAGTGGCAGACATTGTACTAAGGCAAAAACTTTCCCTTCTCTGGGTCTTTATTTCCTCATCTGGAAAATGGGTAAAACAGTGCCTGCAACCAAGAATATTATCATGCGGTGCTTAGAATGTCCAGAAGACCAGAGATTTAGTTGTCCCTTTGATTCACAATAACTATGGATGTGAGCAACTAGCTTAACCTTTCAGTGCTTCCAGACAATTCTTTTTTTTAAATTTTTTTATTTTCAAAAAAAATATATAGTTTTCAACATTCACACTTGCAAAACCTTGTGTCCCAATTTTTTTTCTCCATCCTTTCCCTTAGGTAGCAAGTAATCCAATATATGTTAAAGATGTGCAATACTTCTATACATATTTCCACAATTATGGTGCACAAGAAAAATCAGATCAAAAAAAGGGGGAAAAAAGAAAAGAAAAGAAAATTCAAGCAAACAACAACAAAGAGTGAAAATTCACTTAGCGCCCCCCCCAGTCTTCCCTCTGGGTGCAGATGACTTTCTCTATCACAAGACCATTGGAACTAATCTCAAGCAATTCTTTAAGGCTGTGTAACATAGATGGATTGACTATCTGAACTAGTGGAGGGAGTTTCCACGCTAAGAAATCCCTAACCTGATGGATTCCTGAGATTAGATTTAAAAAACAAAACCAAAAGCCCAGACTCCAAATTGAAGTAATCCCCAGAGGGCTGTTGTGAGAATCAAATGAGAGTGCATACAAGTGGGCTTTGTAATTTTGTAATTACTATTTTTGTAGTAATAATGTATCCATATGGGTAGACAACCTATTGTAGCTAGAGTGAATATAGCTCTTTAAAACAGGCTGTTTTCTTTTGCATCTGTTCCCTCAGTACTGACTAGAAGGCTGGACTTTAAATACTGGCTTTAAGTACTAGTGACCTTGGGCAGGTTATGACCACTCTTTTTTTTTTAGGCAACTGGGGTTAAGTGATTTGCCCAGGGTCACACAGCTAGGAAGTGTTAAGTGTCTGAAACCAGATTTGAACTCAGATCCTCCTGAATTCAGGGCTGGTGCTCTATCCACTGAGCCACCTGGCTGTCCCCATGACCACTCTTTAAAAAGTGGCTTTGTAAACTGCAGAGCAGATGCTAATATGCCTTGTTAGAGGGAGTTATTTATCGGTGGGGTTCAAATGCAGTGATCTCAGGGACTAGTCCTTTTTTAAGTCCCCATCTCCTGTGTTCAGCCTGGCTGAATGTACAGACAGGACAGGAGAAAAGATGGTCCTTGATGGGTGGATGAGGTATCTGGAATTGGGCAGGCCACTTCAAGGGCTTCCTCATTGGACTCTTTCCCTACAGCTGGTTGGTTACTGAACCTGCAGCAGCTGACCCTCGGCAGCCAGATTGGGGAGGGGGAGTTTGGAGGTAAGTGGGAAGGAGAGAGAGACAGAGAGAGCTAGAAACAGAGATACACACAGAGATAGAAATAGAGGGACAGAGAAACAAAGAGACACAGAGACAGAGACAATGATACACACAGAGGACAGAGACAGAGTGAAAGACAGACAAAGACTGAAAGAGAGTCAGTGTGTGTGTGTGTGTGTGTGTGTTGGAGAGGGATGAATTGGAAAGTAGAATTAGCTTCTCTCCCAGGAGTAACCCCTGCCCCTGATCCCCACAACATCCTACCTCCCCAGACGGTGCCCCCTGACAGAGGCATGAGGAGATTCAGAAAGACTGAGCCCAGGAGAGAAAGTGAAGGCTGGAGTCTGAAAGACACAGGGTGTGGGAGGGAGAAATGGCAGGGGGGTTTCTCCAGGCTTAGTCTCCATCTGGAGTCAGGTCGGGCTACCTCTTAGGCCCACACCTTGTCCCAGCTGTGTTGCAGGGGGAATATCTGGGCCAGAAGGTGGCGGTGAAGAACATCAAGTGTGACGTCACAGCGCAGTCCTTTCTGGATGAGACTGCTGTCATGACGTAAGGCTTGGCATCCGACTAGGAAGGCATGGAAAGAAGCCCCGCTTTTTCTTTCCCCTACACCATCCCCAGGGCTTGGGGAAGGAGGTGGTTCCCAGGTGTGGGGCAAAGCAAATGGAGCCAGCATTTAGAGGGCTGGAGATTCCCAGGTGTGGGTACTCGGGTCTTAGAATGCTCAGGGTGGAAGTCCCCCTGTGCAGTTCTAGGCTCTAATCCGTGTCCAGATCTGGGCCTCCTAGGCCACCCCTCCAATCCCCACACCCGATCGTTTACTGGGCTTGGGCAAGTTGGCTCAACTCAGTTTCCTCATTTGTGAAAGGAGAGGGTTGGATTCAGGATGGCTGTGCTCTGCTTCTTCCTCCCCTCAATAAGTTTGCAACTCCCTTCCCCCTTCTAATCCACTCCCAGGAAGATACAGCACAAGAACTTGGTGCGGCTGCTGGGGGTCATTCTTCATCAAGGGCTCTACATTGTCATGGAATACATGAGCAAGGTCAGTTGGAGCCCTGCCCTTCCCATCTCTCCCCAGAGGGCACGTGCCACCTCCTCTTCTCTCTTCCAGCTTATTCAGCCTCTCTCCATTGCTATCCTATTGAGTTCCTCTCTCCTTAGCCCACTCTAAAGCCACTTCTCCCCCATTGCTCAGATCCCAGGACCAGGCCAAAAGGGGATGGTGGAATCTGGAGGTGGGAGCAGGGAGGAGGATGATGGAAGGGGGGAGAAGAAAGGAGAGAGGGATGTGGGGTGGGGGAGGGGGGAAGGTGAAAAAAATTTAGGGAAAGGGAATAGAAGAGGTTGAGAAAAGGAAATGGAGAGGAATAAGAAAGACTTGAGGAAGTGGGTGAAGGCTGAAGGAGAGAAGGTCCGGTGTGTTCAGGGAAGGAAATGGAAAGGGAAGGACTGAGGGAAGAAGAAAGGGAGTGGGGAGGCTCAGGGTTTGGGGAAAGAAGTGGAAAGGATTGGGGAAGGAAATAGCAGAGACTGCAGAAACCCCCTTTACTGATCTTCCTTCAATAGGGTAACCTGGTGAATTTTCTTCGGACCCGAGGCCGTGCCCTCGTCCACAAGGCACAGTTGCTGCAGTTCTCCTTGTAAGTGAAGGGAAGGGAGCATGAACCCTCACATTTGCTTCTGACCCTCCAGGGCAAGGCTGCAGGCCCCAGGAGAGCCATGTTATATAGAATGCTGAGGACTCAGGTTCTGGTCCATTCCCTGCTCTGTTACTTATTACTATTGTCACCTGGCCTTGGTTTACCTGGGTTCTGATCCAGTCCCTGCTCTGTGATTTACCTATTTGTAAAATGAGCCAGTTAGACTAAATGTAATCTTGGGCCCTTCCAGTTCTAATAATCTGATCCTGTGTGTGTTTTGTGTCTTGTGCTTGGCAAGAAGATAGAGACAGGGCATGGGAGACCCTGATATAAAACCTGCTCATAATGTCCCAATCTCCTTTCCCCTCTCCTCCATTTCCTATATCAGGCACGTGGCTGAGGGCATGGACTACTTGGAGGGTAAGAAACTTGTACACCGTGATCTGGCTGCTCGAAACATCCTTATCTCTGAGGATCATGTGGCCAAAGTCAGTGACTTTGGTCTGGCTAAGGCTGAACGACGTGGCCTGGATACCAGCCGACTCCCTGTCAAGTGGACTGCACCTGAGGCCTTGAAACATGGGGTGAGAAGGGGTGGAGGTAATGGGGGTGGGGGTGTAAATAAGGTTTCCCCCCAGTCTGAAAGTCCTAGAATTCTGATTCAGAGTTCAGGAAGGGATGTTACTGGCTATCTAATATACCCCAGAGAACTCATATCCCACAGATTCCCCACCACAACATACTGATAAGTAGTAAGCTGGCCTTTACTTGAAATTCCCCACACCCCTTTTCTGACATAGTACACTCCCTCCAGAGACAGCCCATTGCACTTTGGGAACAATATTTGAAGATTTTTTAGTTTTTGTTTTTTCCTGACATTCAGCCTAAATTGCCTCTTTGTAACTTGCATTCCTTGCTCCTAATCCTGTTCTTTGGAACCAAATAGGACAGCCTAATAATTGTACTTCTATGTGAGACCTCCTCAAATACTTGAAGACAACTTCCATTCTTCACTCCTTCAACCCCAGTTTTTTCCAGCTTAAATGTCCCTAGTTCCTCCCACTAATCCTCGTTGGGCATGGACTTAAGTATCTTCTCTTGGATGCCATCCCCTGGGCATCTTAAGTTTGTCAATAGCCTTCCTAAGCCATGGTGCCCAGAACTGAACACTGCAGTCCAGATTTAGACTAATTAGGGCAGAGCACAGCAGATCAGCCCCTTAGTCCTGAATGCCATGGCCCTTAATAGCAATCTAACATCCCATCAGTACTCCTCTGATGTGCTGTGTGATCCTTAGACTCATGACTCTTAGACCCTTGCTTTCTTAATGAGAAAATTGTATTTGCTGAAATAGACTAAAAAATACCTTTCCAGCTCTGACATTCTGTATTCTAAGGGCCCTCCCAGTTCTGACATTCCAAGTTCTGAGGGCCTTCCCAGGTCTGACATTCTGTGTTTTAAGTATTCGTTGAGCACTGATCTGACCTCATATGTTCTTTGCTTATGGAGGAAACACAGTTTCTGAACTTAGGGAGCTCCCAGTCTCACCAGGGATACAGGACACTCAGAGAAATACCAAATGATCCTGAATTTTTTTTTTTTACTCTGGATAGATCTTTGGTAGAATCAGGGTGGCAGCAGACAAGAGGAGGGAAATCTTTTAGATGGAAGGGGATCAGTATTGGAGAACTTGGGACTTGAGTTGAGAATCCCAGGGAGAATCCCATCAGATATAAGGGAGGGCAGCATGCAGGAGACATTCCTTCCCCTTCATACCCTACCCTTCAAGGCCTCTCACCCTGGCCTTGACCATCCCTGATGGTATATAGTCTAGGGTCAAGGGATCCCATAGTGTTCCCCTCACCTCACCGGTCCTCCACTTCCAAATCGGACCTGCAGAAATTCTCCAGTAAGTCAGACGTCTGGAGTTTTGGAATCCTTCTATGGGAAGTGTTCTCCTATGGCCGGGCTCCGTACCCCAAGATGGTAAGTATGGTGTGAGGTATGCCCTAAAATGTGTTTGGACCAGGATAGGGGGAAAGAGTAAAGTTTCAAGTTCACAATGGTGGGGTAGGGACAGAATTAGATGGGGTTCCTAGAATCACACCAGTGAAAGAGAGAGAATATGAGTGTGAGTGGGTAACCCAGGGATGGGATTAGTGGGGATGGGAAGGGGGGGATATTATAATTAGAAAGCCAGGACGAGGGTGGGCAGGAGCCAAAGTGCTAAGTCCAAGCTGCCTTCCATGATTTCTCCTTGTTGTGCCCAATTCAGTCTCTGAAGGAAGTGTCTGAAGCTGTGGAGCAGGGTTACCGAATGCAGCCCCCGGAGGGCTGTCCTGCCAATGTCTATGCCCTCATGGGCAGCTGCTGGGAAGCAGAGCCTACACGCCGTCCCACCTTCAGGAAACTCTTGGAGAAGCTGACCAAGGAGCTGAGAAGCACAGCAACAGAGCCTGTCCCTGAGGGAAGCTCGGCTGGACCCCAAAGTCTCCAAGAACCTTGAACCTCTAATCCTTGTGTGCCCAGGGCTGCAAATCAGACTCTCTAGGCTAAAAGGCTCCCTGGAACCTTGCCCAACCCCACCCCATTGGGGATTGGAAAGAAATTGGAGAATGTCAAAATGTTTTTTCCTATCTCTTCTCCTACCTGGGTAATTCCTGGACTGAAAGAGCCACCAAAAAGGGGACTGGGGCTGAGTGGGAGAGTGCATGGGGTGGGGAATGTAGAGCTGCACTACAGTTGATACACCACCCTCCCCCCACTTTCCTCACTTGTCTCCACTCCCCATCAAGTTTCTGGTGCAATCTGGCCTCCGTTTCCTTGGGCTACAGTCACTGGTGTGTTCTCGATGCCTTCTTGGGGAATAGTCAGGGGATGTTGATATGGAGGTGCCCCCAGTTGGCCTATAGACATCAAGAAGTCTAAGGGAGGCCCCTGGCAAACTTGGGAGACAGAGATAAAGGACATGGAGGCTTTATCATTCTGAGAATGGGCTTCTGTCTCTCTTTGTCCCCTGCCCTTATTAGCTTCTCCAGCAGAGATCCTTACTGCATTACACCTGTGACAATCAGTTTGATATTGGATCCTTTTGCTTGGGGCCCAACTCTCCTATTTGGCAATGCACAAATTCCATCCCCTCCCTAAAATCTTCCTTAAAATCTATCCTGAATCACAGTTTACCATGGTCCTGAACCCCCGGTGATCTTCGCAGTGAAAAATCTCTCAGGATCCTATCATGGAGATCCATTCCCCTCTTGGTGATCTGATCTGGGATCACGTGCCCAATTGGTGAAGGATCCTAGATGCCAATGGAGTGTAATAAGCCTTGGAATGAACTGGATATAAGTGAAATGCAGAGCTCCAGAAAACAGACTCTCAGAGGCCATCTCAGCAAGAAGCATCTCCAACAGCTTGAAGGCTTTGTGGGGAAGCTAATACCTCCTGAGACCACCCATTCTTTTTGGAGTAGCAACAATTCTAAGAAAGTCTTTTCTTTAAAGTCACCCTATGAACACCCCCACCCCAGTTCTGCCTCTGGGGCCCAGTAGAACAAACCTGCTGTCTCTTCCATGGAATATCTTTGATAGGTCTCATATCTTCCTAAGGGCCTAATCAATGCCAAATCTTTCAAAGGAGGCCCTTCTCCATCCTCTTCACTGGGAAAGACATAAACCAGACCCTTATTTTTCACTTGAAAATCTTGCAGCCCCTTCTAAAGAAATCTCAGAGGATTGGGGTCAAGACTGGGGATGATGAGGAGTCACTACAGCATTACACCCCACCTTGGATGGTAGCATTGATGCTCAGAGCATCAGCCTAAGGGTCACCTGTCCCCTGTCCTTCAGGAGCCCAATAATCTGTGAGCTGCTCTTTTTCTTGCCCTCCTCAGGGCCTCTAAGCTGACACAGCTGTCTGGGAGCATCAGCCTCTAGGAGATAAGAGGCTCAGGCCCAGGCTAAAGCTACAGAATACCTTAACCCTCCCTGATACTACCCGTCTGCCCTCTTAACTAATTTGTGACCAATTAGTGTAATTGGGAGACTTGTAAAGATGAAGCTTGTTAATGTTTTAAAGTGATGAAGCAATTAGGAGCCTTGCAAGGAAGGTAATTATAGAGGGGGGTTCCCCCTCCCTCTCCCAGTCTGCTCTAGTCTCCACAACTATGTTAGCTTGGACATATTGACGAGGGCTGTTGTGGACATAGGATAGTGCAAGGAAGGGAGACTTTTGAAATCATCTAGCTCTGCTTTTATAAAGAAGAAAACTGAGGTCAAGGGAGGAAGAGGGACTGCCTATGCTTGTGAAGTGAATCAGTTCTTACCAGGCCAGACCTAGGCCCCCAGTCCAGTGCTTGCTACATAGCTCCAATGTTCCTTCTTTAGGAATACAGCCTGATGGTCAGACTGGGACCCTGAAACCTACTAGCTGTGGGACCTACAGCTCTTTCTGGGCGTCAGCTTCCTCATATGTCCAGTGGGGGGTAACACTGCCACCCACCACCATGACATCACAGGGTTGTTAGGGAAACCTTTTACAAACTTTCAAATCCTGTTAAAACATTTTTATTCTTTAATCAACAAGTGCTTTACCAAGTATCAGCTGGCTGTCAGGCATGTGCTGGACACTGGAGAAATAAAAATAAAAGTGGTCTGCAGGCATCTGGATTTGATTTTTGGGAGCCTACACATAATGGAGTAAGGAAGACAGTTACCCAAGTTTCTCTTTGGCCTTGAGTTTCTGTAGGAGGGTAACTCCCAAATATCTGGATCCCAGACTCCAAGTTCAAGACTTTGCAAAGTCTATCTCCATTCCTTTTTCCCTCCCCAAATTTTGGGGAGATTGATGAGGCATCCTCGGTCCCAGTGGGACAAAATGAAGGAAACCTCTCAAATTGGAGGTGTCAGGATCTCTGAATATGCCTCTTGGCCTTGCTACTAACCAGGTGACCTTAGGCACATCTCTTTGGTCTGTTTCCTCTCTATAAAATGTGACATAAGGTCCTTCTTGCCTTCCCTAAGTTCCCTTCACTCTATGGATAACTCGTGGAAGCTTCTCTGAGACTAACAGGCCAAGCACAAACTCTGGTGAGTCATTTCAAGAAGGAAAGGCAATGATGGATCACTCTTGACCATCTTACATTCGGAGAGTCTCAGCATGATGGCTTCAGAAGGATGAAATGTGTTGGCTCAGCAAGTTTTGAAGACCATCTATCTGCCGTGATCTGAGTTGGGTTCTTGGAGTCCTGAGGTACAGGAACACTTGGCTTTGATTTTATAGAAGAGATTCCCAGCCTCGTGCTAATTAGACAAGTTCAAGTCCCTTCCAACTTTGAGATACTGTGATTCTGACATGCTTCCTAATGATTTTCCATCCATTAGTCCCTCAGGAAGGGTCTGAAGGTCCAACAAAGGAAGCTAGCCCCTTTCCTCTAGTCTCTGACCTATCTTATCACTCTATAAGCTGCCTGTCTACCAGGATTTTGGCATTGTCCATTCTACCCAGTTAACCACTCCCCTCACCCCCTACCACCTCTTAGACCCAGGAGACTTCAAGCCTGTCTGTCATCCTTAAAGGGGAAGTCCTCCCAATTAATCGCTGGCTCTAATCTCTCTTCCAACTCTCCTCCCATTGCTTTCTAGTCTGTAAGGGCTTATGACAGGGGTCTGTAAAGATCTGCAGAGGCAGGTGGGTGTCCCAGGGAGGAAGACTTGACCGGAGGAGCCCCCTGTTGCTGGTGAGTGCCATATGGCTAAGGGGTGGCTGAGATGGGATAGAGATGGGGAGAATCAGGGTGGCTGGCAGGAAGTAGTGTCAAGGATATTCTTTGAATCAAATCCGATGGAGTCAGGATTCCCAACCCTGAAAGACAGACATGACAGACAAGGAGAATAGATGAGGCAAACTGAGAGACAAAGAATTAGAAAGCAAAATGGAGATGGAAAGAAATATTTGATGCAAAAAAAAAAAATGCTGAGAATCCAGAACACCTGAGTTCTGGTGCTGGGAAGTGGGAACAAACCATCTGCTTTTAGAATCACAGGGGCACAGAGGGTTTTAGAAGGCATCTAATCCAACACTTTCCTTCTTACAAAAGTTGTCATCCAGTCTATAATGGAAAAGCCCCAATATTAGGGATTTGCGTGGAGTGGCTTCTCATTTTGCTTCTGAAAAGCCCTGATTTATAGAAGCTATTTTCTTTTAGTGAACTAAATTCTGCTTCCCCTACACCCCCACCCCATGGCTTCTTTCCTTTGCCCCTATTTCTTCCCTCTCTGGCCATAAAGAACAAACTGAATTCCTTTCCCACATAATTGAAAGAAATTAGCATATATCCCTTGAATTATCTCTTCTAGACATTCCCTGTCTCTCATGCTTTCCAACTGCCTTCCTTTAGAAACGTTCTGGTTTGTCAGTGTTCTCCAGATGTGGCTGTAGATCCAAGCAAAGATACAGATCCTGTCTATCAGGGCTAATACAGTGAGATACAGAATACAGTGTTGTCTCTTTCTTTATAAACATTGCACCTTTGCTAATGTAGCCTAGGATCAAATTCACTTTTTTTGGGGGGGCTGCCATATTGAAGCTGGGAATATACCATAAACTCTAGGGTTTTTTCCACATCAGGCCATACCCTGTAATTGGGCCCTTGGTATTTTAAAAACTCATCCTATTTTTATTATTATGTCTAAATTTAATCCTATTAGATTAGACCCATAATTCTAGACTATTAATATTGTTTTGAATCCTAATTCTGACATCCAAGGTATTAACTTAGACTCAGAACCTAGTTTACAGGGGAATAACTGTAGAGGAAAAAAAGAACTTACAAATTTCAGCTGTTTAGCAATTGACTGAGCTTTCCTAAGAGTGGGGTGTGTATGCTTTATTTATATGCCTGAGCAAGGTTTTCAGGCGATGCCTTTGCCCCTAATCCAATCTCTACCCCCAGAAGATCTCTGGTCTGTGAGATCAACAGCTTAGCCAAGAGCTGGCTTCAGAGAGAAAAGGGCTATTAAGGGGCTTCAATGATTAGCTGGAGGTGGGGGAGGGGAGGAACCAACCCCTTGGAAACATTCATTGAACCATAGCTTCTCATTAGAGACCACCTAGTCTAGCTGTCTTATTTTACAAATGGAGAAATAAAGGCTAAGGTTAAGTGACTTGTTCTGGGTTATACTGTGAATGAGTAGTAGTTTCTATCTGTATCTTGCTGGAATCTAAGGGTAAATTGAGGACCATAGAGAGAACTAAAGGCTCAGGATCCAATACATATTTATTAAGAGTCTCCTATATCTAGGAGGAGCTCAAGGAAAGAAACAAACATTATTAATCTACACCCCTGGCAGATAGGTGCTATTATGATTCCCATTTAACAATGAAAGAAACGAGGTTAATTAATGCGATTTGCCCAGGATTATGTATCTGAAGCTGACTTCAGGTCCAGAGCTCTGTCTCCTGTGCCACCCGGAGTGCTTACATTCTTCCAGGGGATATGACACACATATATATAAACAATACAAAACAACTTGAGGAAAAAGAGGCTACTAGTAACTGGGGTGATCTAAAGGAGCTCCGTGGAGGGGGTGGCCTCTGTGCTGTATCGGCTTCTACTATGTTCTGAGCAGGGGGACAGATGGGCTGTACAGCTTAGTGGTCTTCTAAGCTCTCAGTCTAGGTAGAATTTCTCTGCTTCAACATCTGAATCCCATATAGACAGTGGCTTCATTATGCTGACCTCCAGATTCCCCATCTATTTTCTCTAAAAGCTTCCCTAGATGGGCTAGGTGGCAGGTGCCCATCTCTTCTCCTCTTCTTCCTCACCTAATCTATTCTCCCACTGCCTATTCAGGTGGGGCAATGTTTCTGAGCAAGTGTGAGGGTGAGCCAGCTGAGGGAAGGGCCCCGGGGTCCGGGGAAGCAGAAGATGCCCCCAAGAAGAAGCACAGGCGGAACCGAACAACCTTTACAACCTTTCAGCTGCATCAGCTGGAGAGGGCCTTTGAGCGCTCCCACTACCCTGATGTCTACAGTCGAGAGGAGCTGGCCACTCAGGTCAACCTTCCTGAAGTTCGGGTGCAGGTGAGACTGAAAGCAATGGCCCTCCCAGCTGTTCTATTCATTTGAGTAGTTTAGCCTTAATTGTCTTCAAGTTAAGGTTGGGGGGGGATAGAAGAGAGAAAACCTGAACCCTGACTTCAGGGAGCTTCCAATGTAGGTGAGAGAAGATTTAGACTTGTGGAAAAAGCAGAGTTCAGGTCAGGAGAGAATAAATTCAGACTAGAGATGTTGATGGAGTTGGGGTCAGGGAAATGTCCCTGTGTAGGTGGGTCGGCAAGGAAACAAGTATATATTAAGTGCTTATTATGTGCCAAGTCATGGGTATACAAATACTAGCAAAAATAAAAATAACCCCTGATCTCAAGAAACTTGCAAGCTAATGGAGGAAGATAACTCAATTTGGGCTTCTTACTCTTTCTTGTTTCTCTTCTGTATTTAATATTTTATTGATTTTATCATATTTTGCCAAGTCCTGCTGATTTTTCCTTCATAACAGCTCTCAAATTCTTCCTCTTTTCTGTTCTGACACTGCTACCACATTAGGACAGGCTCTCCTTATTTTTCAATCAAACTACTGCAATAGCTTTCTGATTGGCCTCCATGTCTCAAGTCTCTCCCCACTTCAGTGTCAAAATAACCTAGCTAAAATATAGATCAAAATAATCTTGCTAAAGTACAGTACCACATCACTCTCCTTAGTTAATAAACTGTGGTAATTCCCCATCACTTACAAGATCCAATATAAAATTGTTTCTTCATCATTTAAATCCTTTACAACCTGGCTCCCATTTCTTTTTTTTTCCCTGAGGCTGGGGTTAAGTGACTTGCCCAGGGTCACACAGCTAGGAAGTGTTAAGTGTCTAAGACCAAATTTGAACACTCTGGTCCTCCTGAATTCAAGGCTGGTGCTCTATCCACTGCGCCATCTAGCTGCCCCTGTTCCCATTTCTTTTGCCAACCTTACACTCCATTCTCCCTCCCTTTCACCCTTTCAATATGATGACACTGGCCTCCTAGCTTGTTTGTCAAACAATACACTCCATCTCCAGACTTTAGGTATTTTCACAAACTGTCTCCCATACCTGGAAGGCTCTCACTCCTAGCTTCTCTGAACTGCCAGCCAAAATCTCACCTTCATAAGAAGCCTTTCCTGATCCTCCTTAAAGTGGGTGCTTTTCTGCTGTGGATTCCCTCTAATTTATCCCATATTCCATATCTTTTTTTCTGCACATAATTGCTTTCATCTTATTTCCCCCATTAGGTTGAGCTTCTTAAAGACAAAGATTTTTTTTTTGGCCTTTTTTTGTACCAGTACTGGTAGATATTAGGTAACATATAAAAGGGAACTGCAAAGCAGGGGGCAGTGGAATGGAAAAGGCAAGGGGAAGATCCTAAGAAAGAGCAAAAGCTCTTGGGTGGGAATGAGCCCGGAAGACCTGGAAGATGAGAGGAACAGGGAGAGAGGAAACTAAACTGGGGCCATAGTATGGAACTCTTGTAGATGATGAATGAACGCAGGGAAGTTGTAACCAGAGTTGAGTTTTTGGAAGATGATTGCAAGAATGGCCAGAGGAAGAGAAAATGGAACTGCTAGGAAAAGGTTGATATAGGAAAGATCAGATGGGGACTATGGGGATAGAAAGAAAAGGGTAGAAGTCAGGGACATTGTGAAGGGAGAATCATAGAATGTCATACATGGAAAAGCACTTTAAAACATAAAATGATTCTAGAAGGACTTAGATAATATCTTAGTATTTCTTGGCCTTGTATATGGATAAAAAGAGGAAAAAATGATAGTCCCTATCCTCAAGGACTCCCTTCTCAGAATCATATTTTTTTTAATAATTAAAAGAAATGTTAAATTTCATTTGATATTAGTGAAAATAAAAATGTAATTTTCTCCTAGTCAAATTCACGAAACCCCTGAAAACTCTCCTGGACCCTTTGGGAATCCATCTTATCTAGACAAATCCTCTCATTATACAGCGGTATAAAAAGCTAGATGAACAGATAGAACATTTATTGAACATTTACTAAGTTCCAGGTACTGTGATAAATGCTAAAGATATAAATGTAAGCAAACAAAAGGCTTTACTTTCAGAGTTTACATTTTAAGGAAAGAAAGATAATATCTACAGGGGTGCTGGGAAATAGGGGTTGGAGTATAGATAAAGTAAATTCATAATGAGTCAGAGAAATATGAGAATGCGTCAAGCCAGAATTGAAACAAGGGTAGCTGGGATCCCTCAAGAAACAGTGCATTGGGAAATTACCAATCAGGAGAGTGGGCCTCAGGGTGGGAATTTGTTCAGGGTGAGAAGACAGCTGGTGAAGTGGAGAAACTGAAGCCCAGAAAAGCCAAATATTTTCTTCAAGTTTGAGTCAGTGGTGGAGCTTGTTATTGGATGTTGAGAAAATTGATGTTAGGAACAATGGAGAAGAAATTTGGGCTCTTCTAGATATTTCTTGTCCCATGTTCCATTCCAAACTCTCTAAGAGAAAAGAGAAGCTGGGAAGATGCAAGGATTCTCAGTGGAGCTGATTTGATCCAGTCAAGGTTTAGAGCCCAAAATGAAAGTGGCAGTAATCTGTCCTGCTCCTCCAGAAAGGCTATTGTGATTTTCTCAGCGGAGCTGATTTGATCCAGTCAAGGTTTAGAGCCCAAAATGAAAGTGGCAGTGATCTGTCCTGCTCCTCCAGAAAGGCTATTGTGATTACCCTCTTCAGGGAGTTAGATGCTAAGCAGAACTTTTCTGGTAGGGAGAACCTTGGAAAAAGTGATGGAGGGAGAAGGCTACACCTGGTCTGAGGCTAGATAATTTGAGATGGGTTATAGAGCCCCACTGGGATTCTAGAAAACAGCTATAAAGACTTCTGGGGTCAAGACTCTTCTCTTCTGTCCTTACCATCCTGCTAGGTCTGGTTCCAGAATCGTCGAGCCAAATGGCGACGTCAGGAGAAGCTGGAGGCCAGCTCCGCAGCAGCAGTAGCAGCAGCAACCACCAAGCTTCCAGAGGCCCCCATGCTGGCCTTTGCTCGGCCTCCTCCAACTGCCTCACTCCCCCTGGACCCTTGGCTGACCTCAGGCCCTCCAGCCATGCATGCCCTCCCAGGTTTTCTGGGGCCAAGGCCTGGTCTACAGCCCCCCTATGGGCCTCATGCCTTCCTCCATGCATCCTCGGGACCCCCTCCTTTTGGGGAGGCTTTTGGCCCCCTGGCAGAAGCTGGGGATGCCCATGCTCGAAGCTCCAGCATTGTGTCTCTTTGTTTTCGAGCCAAGGAGCACGTCCAGACCCTTGATAGGACCTGGCAGCCTCTCTAAGGACAGTCCCTGCTGTCCTTCCTTGCCTTACATTTCACCAAGGACAGATGGGCTCTTTCAGGATCCTCTCTGCTGTGCTCTCCCCTCCTGCCCCAACCTACTTGGGAGACCATCAGGGATGTCCAACAGGGGCCAGGCCCTGTGTACAACTGTTGAGAAGGGTGTTGGTCATGTCAAAGATGGATCAACTGAGAACCAAAATGCTCATGCAATTTGGTAAAAGTGACACAGCTAAAAAGTAGTAAGGCCAGAATCTAAGAAGAAGGATTTATCCCATGGGGTGTGCTGGTAAATGTTTAATAACCAAACTCTCTAAAGAAAAAGAAAAAAATATGCATTGAATCCTTTCAAATTTGATCTTAATCATTTACATTTTCTCCATTATTTTCCTATGGCTAGATAGTCAACAAAATAATAAATCAAGCCCTTATTTTTAGGGTTTGCCCATTAATGAAGTACATATATACACACTGAAAATTTAACAATTGGCCCACAGCTGATTGAGAGTCACCTTCAGCAGACTGTCCCTGGTTCATGGGGGATGCATTAGTGGGAGTGCTGGAAATAACAACCATTCATTGGTTCCTCTCCATCTCTTCTTTCTGAATGGGTGGAGAATGGGGGCACCCTGTGTTCATGTTGCCTTCCCAATAAAGTCGGGTATGTATGTCAGAGTAAAACCATGGCTCTCTGTAGGGGACTGATTCTGGGACAACCTTGGGGAGGAGGTCTAGAATGCAAAAACTAGGCAGATCTTCAACTAGCAGAGAACTGGGGGTGGAGTGGGGTTCTTCTTTGAACTCTAGTACTGCTCCCATTACATCACACGACTTTGCAACATAGACTGTCAAAGCTAGAAAGGATTTCAAAGTCCAGTCTCCCCATCATCTTCATTGATTTACAGTTGGGAAAACAGAATCAAGTAGGGAACAGACATTAAATTAGCGACAGCACCAAGACTCAGGTTTTCTGACTCTCGGCTAGGTATCATTTTACTTCTGGGAACATGTTCAGGCACTAAGGAAGGAGGAGGAGGCAGATTTATTCCCTCCCCGTCCCCCCCAAAATAGACCCTTTCCATCTTGAACTTCCCATCTCAAAAGTCTTAAAGGTGCATGAGAAGATCAGGCTTCCTAGAATGGCAACAAAAAGAAAAATGGAGAAGTTGGGTAATTGGCAAAATGTTGGGGCAGCATAAAGTACTTGGTGCCATATAGCCACCACTTGGAGAATGGGAACTGAAAGGAAGTTGGTAATTTGCCTAAATGTGTATCAATTAGGAACATGGCACAAAGGAACATGTGCTGGATTTGGTCAGCAGAGACTGGAATCAGAATCCCACTTCCTATTCTAACCATAGGATTATGGATGATACATTTAATCTGAGTATTACTCCTCATCTAGAACATGAGCAAGATAGTAACACTTGTAGGATCCACCAAAAAGTGATGCTGTTAGGTTCAAAGTAACCCAAACTTTAGAGTGATACATTATTAATATATAGAATCTAGGCCTCCTGGCTTCCAGTCCAGACCTCATCACTCCTGCTGCCATACCAGCTGTCCAAGCTGAAGGATCTGAGTTGGCCCCAATTACATACTTACTGACTAATTAGGAGAAAAGCTTTTGCCATCCTCTTCTGGGATGATGTTGGGGACAATGAAGTCAATGAGGTGGAAAGAACTTGGCTTGCTTTATGTTACCACATTGCTTATTTTCAGGAAGCTACCCTTGGTTGTTGCAGATCCTAAATCCTTTACTGAGCACAGAGTGTATCCCCCAGTCTTTGCACTCATCCACTGTTGGAAACAGCAGGGATCCTACCCTTCCCTATCTGGACAGAGTTGGAGTTCAAGGCAGAGGTTAACAGTGAGAAAGCTTTTTATATTTTGACCCTCAACAGTTCTACTCAATTTATAGTCATGCTTGGTGCAACAGTTCAGAAAGGACCCTTTCCTGAAGTAACTAGGGCAGTGACAAGACAAGGGAAAAGAGCTTTCTTGACTGATAAAACTAAGAGCCATGAGTTCCATGAGAGTAGTAACTGCCTTTTAGCTTTCTTACTATATCCAGCTATTAGCATAACACAGTAAGTGTGCTTAAGAAATGGTTGCTAATCAACTGGCTCAAGAAGTCTAATAGTGTTATCAAAAGCAAACTATTATATAAATTCTATATCCTTGCTCAATTGTGACTGAAATACATACATTCACTAATTAAAGGAATATTTGTTAAGGCAACTCTGTGGTTCTACTTCCCCTCATGTTAACTGTAAGGATGGTCTGATTCTCGTGCAGGGCTTTGGATGGATGTCAAGGAGTCACTTTGATGAGTTGTAAGGCAAACTTACACCTTGGGAGAGACGGTTTGGAGTCCAAGGGCAGGCAACTGAATGTTGCAGAGGAATCTCTTTGAATGGTCACAAAGCATTCAAAATCACCATTCAGCTTTAGCTCCCTTCACTCTTAATTAGGTGATTCATGGGGTATGATGAGAATCCCTATCTACCTTGGAAGTTTTTAAAAAGGTTGGGAGATCAAGTCACAGTAATTAAGGAGCCAGAATCCACACTGGGTTTCTCAGCTAATGCACCATAAATCCTTAGAGTAGCAAGAGATAACTTTTGAAACCCTAACCCAGAGGTAGCTGCCATGCAGGCTCATCCAGCTGTGCACCAAATTTGGAATGTATTTGGTATGATGCTATGTAGGAAGTATGCTAAGTTTTGATGCTACTCTCCCAGAGATTGAGATGAGTAGGAGAGAATATGTTGTCCCTTTGCAAAAACTGGTAAATGGCATTGAGTATGAATCACTCTGGTCCCTAGTGATAGTCAACAAAGCCAAAGAGGGCTCCTGGGAAAGTCAACCATAAACACCTCAAAGAAAGAGGAAAATGACCTGTATTTATGAAAAAATATATATCAGTTTTGTTTTTTTTTGGTGGTGGCAAAGAACTGTAAACTAAGAGGTACCTATCAATTGGGGAATGAAATTATATGTGAATGTAATGAAATACTTTAGGGCCATAAGAAATGATGAATAGAAGAATAGTTTCAGAGATTTGTATGAAATGATGTAGCATGAAGTGAACAGCAGGAGAAAAATTTGTACAACATTATGAAGACAAAACAACTTTAAAAGACTTAAGATATCTGATTAATACAATGACCAACCAGGATTCCAGAGGATCCATGTTTAATCATGTCTCCTCCTGATTTGCCTACCTCCTGATTAAGGAATCTGATTTAAGGTGAAGAGTGAGACATTTATTTTCTAAACATGGGCAATACAGGAATATGTTTTGCCTGATTATGCATATTTGTTAAAAGGTTTTACTTTTCATTTTTTCAAGGGCAAACTTGAAAGAAATTGGATTTTTGTTAAAAATTTTTAAATTAAAAAACTCAATAAAAATGAAAAATCTTATAAAGTGGAACTTTAAAATAATTTGTATTATCAGTGGACATAGGAGATACATGCCAATCCAGACATTTCTCTAAGCAAAAGAAATGGCAAACTACTCCAGTGAATTTGCCAAGAAAATCCCACAGGCAATATTAAAATGATAAAGCAGATGACACTGGGAAATGAGCCCCTTGATTTGGAAAGTGTCCAATTTGTTACTGGGCAAGAGTGGAGAAACAACTACAAATAGCTCCAGAAAGAATGAAGTGGCTGGGTCAAAGCCAAAAGAAAGCTCAGCTTTGGATCCATGTAGTGATAAAAGGAAAGTCTGATGCTATAAAGATCAATCTTGCACAGGGACTTAGAAAGTAAGTGAACTAAAGCTAGCTGGATGTGGTCAAATAAAAGATGGAAAGATTAAACATCAGTATCTTGGATGTCAATGAACTTAAACAGATGGGAATGGGCAAATTTCATTCAGGTGATCACTATTATATACCACTGTGGGCAGGAATCCCTTAGAAGAAATGAAATAAAATAAAATAGGTGAATAAAAAGGTGAAAAAAAAGCAGTTTTTAGAAATAATCTCTACTTGAATCTAAGGGAAACTATTCAACATCAGAATTACACATCTATATACCAGGACACACACACACACACACACACACACACACACATCTATATATCTATATCAGGATTACACAGGATTATAAATCTATACTTCAGCTACTGATACCAAAGAGGCCAAAACTGATCAGCTTGTGTCCTAAATCTAAAGAATGTTCAAATTATTAAACAATTCACCAGCAAAGTTACTCTTAAGGTTTCAGCAATATGTGAAGTAAAGATTACCAGAAGAGAAGGCTGGTTTTCAAAGAGGCAGAAGAACGAAAGACCAAATTGTCAGTATTCAATGACTGTGGAGAAAGCAAGAGAGTTCCACAAAAACACCTACTTCTGTGTCACTACATCAAACCCTTTGTAAGGATCCTGACAAAATGTGGCAAGTCTTCAAAGAGATGGTAATACCAGATCATCTTGTCTCTAAGCAACCTTTATTTGGGCTAAGAGGCAACAATTAGAAACAAACATGAAAACCCTACTGGTTTTAAGATTGGAAAAGAATCCAACAAGGATGTATATTGTCATCTTATTTAACTTTTATACAAAAACAAAACAAAACAAAAAAAAAAACATTATGTCAGGGTGAATGAATCAAAAACCAGAATTAAGGTTGCCAGAAGAAATATCAACAATCTAAAATATGCAAGGGAAAAAAAGCTGGCTTGAAGCTAATATAAAAAAAATCCTAAGATCTTGGCAACTGGTCCCATTAGTTCCTGGCAAGGAAGAAGAAACGGAAAACAGTGGCAGATTTTATATTTTTGAGCTCAAAGATCACTTCAGAGAGAGATAACAGCCATAAAATTAAAAGACACCTGCTCCTTGGAAGGAAAGCTATGGCAGATCTGGGAAGCATACTAAAAAGAAGAGACATAATCAGCTTGCCCATAAGAGTCCATATAGTCAAAGCTATGGATTTTCTAGTAGCAATATGGAACTGTGGTTTTTGGGCTACAAGTTATAGCCTATGGGGTTAGAAAATTGGATAGGACTGAATAACTAAGCAGAAAAAAACACTTACATTATAATAAGAATAAATTAATAAATTTGTTTCTGGCAAGCCTGTGCCTAAACTTCAGAGTACAGTCCAATTTGTCTTCCACAAAACTTAATGAGGCATAAAGCCCCTGCTTGAAATTTTCCATCAATGGGGAAAATTTGCTACATGTCACAGGTCAGCTCACTTTTTTTGATGCTTATAATTAGCATGAAATTTTTCCTTAAAAAGTCTTTATCTGCTTCTTTGCAATTTTCACCAATGATTCCTGTCTCTGCTCTTTGAAGCAAAGCAAAACAGAAATAATTCTAAATCCAAGTCCTCCAAATACTTGAAGACAGTGATTATGTCTCACCAAATCTTCCTGCAATTAGGCTAAACAATCCCTAGTACTTTCAACCAGCTTTCAATTGGTATGGTCATGAGTTCTCTTACCATGCTGATCAAAACTGTTTATCATTATCCTTCCTAAAATGTGGTGTCCAGATTTTAACACATGACTACTCCAGATGGGGTCTGACCCATACAGTATGATTATCATCTCCTGTGAGTTGGACACAATGCTTCACTTAATGAAACTTAAGATACTAGTCTTTTACAGAGAAAGTCCAAAGGAGTGAGGGAAGAAAAGCTATCTACCTAATGGTTATGAATCTTTCCTAAGTTTGAAAACTACCACCCTTCAGAAATCATGATAACTATCAGGGATGATGACCAGCTTAATACTTGTTTGATTAATGGGGGGGGAGGGGGGAGGAGGGGAGGGGTCTAGAAAATAGGAAAAGGTTGGGAGGGGTTGATATTTCAATTTCTCTAATGATATGCAGTCTGTCAAGAAGCATTTAATAAGTGCTTATTATGGGCCAGGCACTATGCTAAGGTCTTTTCATTTTGATGATTTTCAAGACTCTGCTCAAATCTTGCCCTCCATAAGAAGTCTTTTCTCCCCTCCAATGGTATCTTCCAAGATTACCTGAGTATATGCAAATTTATATCCTACATATACTATACTACATAGCTAGTTGCATGTGATCTCCCCCATTTGAATGTGAGTTCCTTGAGAGCAGGAACTATATTTTTACTTAAAAAAAACCCAAAAAACAAAAACCCTCAGCACTTATCACTGTGTCTACTAGTTAGTAAGCACTTGATAAATAAATGCTAATTGATTGACTGAGTGCTAGGGAAAACAAAAGCAAGAACTTGGTGCCAGCTGGAAAAGTTGTATTGCTGAGACTTGGGCAGGAAAAGGGACAAGCTTGTACTTACTTCTTTGAAGGGACAATAAGGCTCGAAGTAGCTAGTTTTTCTATTCCAAATGACCCCTCTCACGGACTTTCCTTAGGCACAAAGCCCATGAATTTGAATGTACCCCTAACAGCCTTGATCTCGGCAAAGCAGCAGGGCCTTGGGAATACTGGTCCCTTTATCAACCCTGTCATCTTTCATGTCATCAACCTTTTCACTTCCATCCACCTAGCCTAGGTGGAAGGGTGGAAGAATGGAAAGCAGGGCAGTAAAGACACCATTTTCCCTTAATGGCACTGGTTCAGGTGAAGGACTTTCCTTGGACTCCACTTCCTGGACAAGGGAGAGAGGCTGAGGGACTTCAGAGAGAGACCCCTCAGTTCTGGGGTCCAATGGGGCCCAGAAAACTTGTAAGATAGCACAATCGCATCCTAGGAAATGCCGCATGTGGAGATAAGTAGCAGCACAATAAATTATTGGATTTCCCCCCCTTTTTGTAAAATAGGAATAATAATGCCTGTCTGGGCTAGCTCCCTGGATGCCTCAGGGTCAGCCAAAGTCAGGATAAGAAAAAGTCCTTGGTCTTTAGCGGGAGAAGTAAAGGAGATGGACAAAAAAAGCTCTCCACCAATCTTCCTTTTCCTCATCCTCCAGCAAAGTGTGTCTGGCTTCTTACTCTACCCTCTAATCTTTCCTAGGATTATCTGTATACACCAAAAGATTGAGCCAGCACAGAATAGAGAGAAGGGCTATTTTTCCAAACATATGCTAATAGAGTTATTGTCCAATAGATAATTAGCCTTAAGTGCTCCATTGTCTGATTCAAGCATACCTTTTAAGAGTTTCAGCCCTTTACGAATCCCTGTTCTGCTAATCAAATAGCACTATTAGGAAGACTAACTGCAATAAGGCATTAGGTCTTTGAAAGGTTTAAACCTCACAACATGCCAGCTAAGTTTCAGCATTATTAAACCCAAATGCCGAGGGGAACCCCGAAACTCTCTCGACTGGGGGAGAATGCTTGAGAACCTCCTTGAACCCTTGAAGAAGCTCTCCCATGAGAGACCCATCCTAGGGAATCAAGATAAAGTGCTTTCATTCTGTTAATCTTGGTGGGACTTAGTTGAGTCCAGGACCACTACTACTTAGCCCAAGATGGAGATCTATATTTCAACCTTTATTGAGTTGGAGACCAGTCCAAGGACACTCATTCAAATGGAAACTTTCCATTAAATTCCTGAAGATCTCTGTTTGATTTCAACTCAAACTGCCTCAGTCTCTAGCCAAAGTTTCTAAAACTTTGGTTAGCTAAAAAGAGGCAAGTGGGCTCAATTCCTTGCAGAGGTCCAAAGCAGGAATCATGCCAGGTCAAGGGCCCTCCCTTGGCATAGCTGCCTACGAGGGACTCTCTGCCCACTGAGAAGAGATTCAGTGTTAATCTTTCTTTGTCTCTCTCACACATTTCCCTAACAGGACTATATCCCTCTTTACCTCTCTATCAGGATTTCTCTGCTAGACTTTTACTTCTCTGTTGGGACTTTGCCACTAAGCCTACAAAAGCTTTCCAGTGTCAATAAACTTCTTTTGCAATCTAACTTTTCTGGTTTGCAAATTCATTTACAAAGGACCTATGCTGACCAGAAGGGGTTCTCATAACTCTCTGCCCTGCCTCGAACCTCATTTTTGGTTCCCTGACCGGGAACTGAAGGGCACTGAACTTCATCACAACCACATATTTCCCCAGGAAAACATCACATCCCCATGAGTCAAAGGGCCCTTAAGTACAAGTGACTCCAGGGAAATTGGAGTTGGTTGGTTCATCAGGGGAACAAGAGAATGGGGTCTTTGGAGAAGCAGAGGCAGAAGGGAGGGGGCTGTTTCACCATTTCTCCCCCTACTCTTATGAGTTCTCTATAAACTAGAACAATGAACTCCCCATGGTAGATGATCTCCCCACTTCCAAACTTAAGGGTCACAAGAGAGGATACTATGAAAAGATGTCATTCTGCTCCCAAAGAAAGTATTGGGAGGGTTTTTATTCACCTGCCTGGCCCCAGGTCCCTCTCAGTCAGCCTCAGCACAAGAGACTACTGGGAACCTCAGAAAGCAAAATGAGAGGGGGACCTGAAGATTTATAGTCCAAGAATATAAGGGAATGAGCTATTTCTTCCACTTCTTGCTCTCTCCCCGCCCCCCCAAAAATACAGAGTTCTTAGGAGAAAACCCTTTTCTCTATGGCCTCTGGCCCTCTCCTCCCTTGCTCCCCACAGTGCTGTTCTGAGGAGGGGCCCTGTTTAGTGAGGGGTTCCCAGAGGATATCCCATCACAGGAATAGGGATGCTGTCCACGATGTCCTCTGTCACAGTTTCTTGTTCTTGTGTAACTTGTTGTGCCTCCAGATGTTCTGTTTGCGCAGGAGTCGCCAGTATTCCTGGCTTTCAGGATCCAGCTCCTCCAGTGTCTTGGGAGGCCCCAGGTTCATTTCAAAAAGCCTGAGGAAAAAAAGGGAATCACTACCTGACCAATAATACTCCATGGCTCCCCATAGTCTACAGCAAAGAGAAGACAAATCCCCATCTAAGAATGATTTTTTACATTTAAAATAAAATAAAGCTTTATCTAAAAAATGGAAAAAACAAATCTTAACTTGCAGCATTACAAAAAATAAGCAAGAGCTATATTTGGCCCCAGGACTTTCATTTGTTAATCTTTGTGTTATAGGATAAAAACCAAGTCAAGTATTTGAGGTCTTCCACAAGTCAATGCTCTACACTACCCCAACCCAGCCAACCTCCTTAATCAAAATTCTCTATCCATCCCAGGACAAAGCCTGCTCTTATCCCCTATCCAAATCCTTTGAGCTCCTATTCAAGTCCCACCTGCTATAGGAGATCTTTAATCCAAATCAACAAATCACCATTAAGTACCTACTATTTGCAAAGAACTCTGCTTTTGCAAGTGCTAGGAATACAAAGATAAATAAAACACCCCCAAACACCTTCCCCAACCTAGCTGCCTGCCAGCACTCCTGTCCGTTGAGAAGACATTCTCTTCTCAGTGCCAGACTCCATTTCCTTAACAGGACTTAGCCATTGAAGAAGTTAGTTTTTCTAGTAAAGCTGACTTCTCATCCAACAATAAACTTCCATTTTTGCTACTTAAAACTCTTCAGGTTCATGAAGGGGATTTCTACAACTCTCTGACTGCCACGGGAACTCCACCCATCACCTTCACTCACTCAATATTCTAGCCAAACTGGCTTCTCCATGTTCCCAGTCTTCCACTTCCCCTCTCTTGGCCTCTATAAAGGCTATTTACCCAGTAAGCCTACAATTTACTCATCTCCACTTTTTACAATTCCCCAGCTTCCTTCAAGGCTCAGCTCAGGAGCTACTTGTTACACAATGCCTTTCCTTTTGGAACCGGATTGGAAATGAGTCTTGAAGGAAACAAAAAGTTCTTTTTAAATTCAATAAACATTTATTAAGCTCGTACTAAGAGGTAAGAGGGTACACTGCAGGACTGAAGTGGGAGCTGAATCTGTGCAGAAGTAGAAGACAGAAGGCTGAGGTTGGGAAACAACATCCAACTATGAGTGATTTTTCCAGCTTTCAGGTACCAAGTAAGTAACAGGCATTTCTCTGAGGTTTTTATGGGGCTCTCTCTTGACTCACCAGTCGGGATACTCTGAGTCTGGCTTCAGGGCCACTTCAGGACCCTCTTTGTAGATGTTGACCCCCATGGCGTGAGTAGTGAGCATTACTGGGTCCTTACACACATCTGGGTCCTTCAGGGCCTCTGCGGGTAACCCTTTGCCTTTGCCTCCTTTTACCCCTGTGAAGAGAATGATAGCTCAACTCAGCACTATGCCAGAATATCCCAGGACAGAAGTTACAGAAGTTAAGAAGCATTTATTAAGTACTTACTATGGGTCAGACACTGTGCTAAGTGCTGCAAAGTTTAATTTTTTTTTTTATTAAAGCCTTTTATTTTCAAAACATACATTGATAATTTTTTAACACTGACCCTGTGTTCTAAATTTCCTTTCTTCCCCTCTTTCCCTCCCCTACATGGCAAATAAGCCAATATGTTAAACATATGAAATCCAAACATATTTATACAATTATCTTATCTGCACAAGAAAAGTCAGATCAAAAAGGAAAAAAATGAGAAAGAAAACATAATGCAATCAAACAATAAAAGAAGTGAAAATGCTATGTTGTGATCCACAGTCAGTTCCTACAATCTCTCTCTGGGTGCAGATGGCTCTCTTCATCACAAGATCATTGGAACTGGCCTCAATCATCTCATTATTGGAAAGAGCCACGTCCATCAGAATTATTTTATAATCTTGTTGTTGCCGTGTATAGTGATCTCCTGGTTTTGCTCATTTCACTCAGCATCAGTTCATGTAAGTCTCTCCAGGCTTCTCTAAAATCATCCCGCTGGTCATTTCTTACAGAACAAAAGTATTTCATACTATTCATATACCATATTCAGCCATTCTCATATGCATTCAGTTTCCAGTTTCTGGCCACTACAAAAAGGGCTGCCACAAACATTTTTGCACACGTGGGTCCCTTTTCCTCCTATATATATATATATGCCCAGTAGAAACACTGCTGGATCAAAGGGTATGCATGATAAGGCTTAGATTTAGAGAGCCAAAATGAGATTAGGGTTTCTGGTGGTCAGGGAGTTAAATGATAAGGTTTAGTGGAAGGTTCGGGGTTCAGGGAACCAAATGGAGAGGTTTGGCTCACCCCCTTTGGCGCAAGGGTAGGGAGTTTTGGGGACTCCCTTCTGGCAGCACAGATATTCTATGTAAAGGAATTTACAAACCCCAAAACCTAGATTGATAAAATAAGTTTAATTTAGGGATTGGGGAGTAAGGTAAGAAATCCCGACAGAGAGGCATAAAGTCTGGTTAGGGAAATAAGTGAGGATAAAGAGAGGATGGCAGTGGAAAAGAATATATCAGTGGACAGAAGCTCCTTGGCATCCCAAGCATGGCATAGCTGGCACGTTTAGAACCTCTGCAAAGAGAAAACTTTAATTTGGCTCTTTTATACTGAGTGTCTTAGTGAGGTCTGGAACAGCCCAAGTTGGCTCATCAGCTTGGGCTGAGATTTGAATAGAATCCAAAGAGTTTCAGGATTGAAAGGATCCCACCTAGATAACAAGAAACTGTTTGTCCTTTGGGTGGGGTCCCTCATTGAGGCAGAGTTGAAGGAGATTTTCTCCTTCAAGGATTTTTAGAGTTTCGGGGTCCCCTCTTCATGCACAGTTTGATAACTCCTTGGGCATAGTTACAAATTGCTCTCTAGAATGGCTGGATCTATTCACAACTCCACCAACAATGTATCAGTATTTTAGTTTTCCCACATCCCCTCCAACATTCATCATTATCTTTTCCTGTCAGCTAATCTGAGAGGTGAGTAGTGCTATTTCAGAGTTATCTTAATTTGTTTTTCTCTAATCAATAGTGATTTAGAAGTGCGGCCAAATTTAGAAAAGGTTAGTTACTCTCCCCCCACCTTCACTCGGCAAGCATAAGGTGGATGATAATGATAGCAAGCATTTATGCAGCAGTGCAGTGATGCACTGAGATCTATACAATGATTATTTCCGTTGATTTTCATAATAAGTCTTGGAGGTCGATGTTATTATCCCCACTTTACAGCTAAAAAAAATTGAGGCAAACCAAGGCTTAAGTGACTGGTCCAGGAACTCAGGATTTCCTGCCTCTAGGTCTGGTGCTCCATCTACATCACCTCCTTGTTATGGGGCAACTTCAACAACTTTTTCTGCAAGGTGAACGGTATGATCTCCAGAGCCACTTCAAATTCTGACTATTCGATATGTCCTACAGTGTTTGTCAACCCATACAGTCCTGAGTGGCTTTGACACTAGGCAGTGAAGTAGACAGAGCAAGCTGGACCTGGAGCCTGGAGGACCTGAGTTCAAATCTGCCATCAGACACTTCCAACCTCCCAACCGTAGGCACTTAAATGCTTGCAGATTGAGGGGAGGGAACAAGCATTTATTAAGCTCCTACTGTATACCAGATGCTTAAATGATTGATTAGTGTATCTCCTTCCTTAGGCCTCTTTCGCTTCTCGAAGTCAAAGCCTCAATTCAGAGGAAAGGAGAACTGAGAGGAAAAAGCGCGCGGGCGAATGCCAGCTAAGGCGAGCTCTGACACGTCCCTCTCCCCAGCCCAAGGCCCACAGCCAGCGCTTGCGTAGTGCGCCGAGCGAGTGCGACCCGCGACCACAACCAGCGCCTGCGCACTGAGCTGACAATTCCCAGTGCGTCCGGCCGTAGTCCCGGTCCTCCCGCACGCGTCGGTGCAAAGTCAGAGCAGGCCCCCCGACATGTTATGGCCCAGTCCGGGCCAACTCACCCGGTTTTTTAGCGTACCCCCGAACACACAGGCTACCAGGGGCGCTGAGACCCCGAAAAGACGATCCACGTAAACGCCCCACGGTCCAGGGAAGTCCGAAGACAAAGCGCGCAGCCATAGCGTCCTCCCGTCGCGGACACTATTTTCGTCATAAGAGTGCGCAGTACTGAGGTGGCCGCGCAGCATGTAGGGAAGTGTAGTCCGTACTGAAGAATTTGAGTAGTTCTCGGATTACTGAACTGGGAGGGGCCTCAATTAATCTCTGATTAAAAAAAAAAAATTAAATTGTAAACCGGGCAAAAATCTTCCTGGGTTCCCGAGTAAAGTTCGATATTCAAGACCTTTCATAGTCTGGTAATTTACACGACCTTCCCAACTTTATTTTTTTTTTGTCCCTTAAGGAAACTGTCCTGTTCTAATTTACAGGCTCCAATTCTCCGTATTTTTATTCCTGCTATGCCTAAAATGCATTCCTGCTCTCCTTCCCCCTTACTCACGGGATTTAGGATCAGAAAGGTTCCATAGGTTAGATCTTTTATTTTACTGATAAACAAATAGGGAGCGTAAGTGACTCCGGAAATGGGACGTCCCCTTAAGTGACACCTCTTCCCAGAAGCCTTCCTGGTTACGTACCGACCTTGTAAATACTGCGTCTCTCCACTCCATCATCACTGGAATGAAGTCTTTATTAAGCAATAGTTACTGGCCAAGTACCGGGTTTGCTCTCCTCCCAAACGTTGGTAAGGT
Source organism: Sminthopsis crassicaudata (assembly GCF_048593235.1). Lineage (NCBI taxonomy): Eukaryota > Metazoa > Chordata > Mammalia > Dasyuromorphia > Dasyuridae > Sminthopsis > Sminthopsis crassicaudata. The sequence goes on along the minus strand of NC_133617.1, from coordinate 64,404,938 downwards.
TTTCCCTTATCCACCAGGGGGCGGTCCTGTCTCTGACGCGCGTGGGCTGTGATATGGGGTATTCCCTGACATTCCCTGACAAGCCCCGAACTTATGAATTGTAGGCGCTGGTGGCTCTGACGGACCGCTTCCCTAGAGCTTCCTACACCAGTGAAATCAACCCAGCTCGTCCTTGCTTCTCCCCCTCCCCAAGATGTTTGTGTGGAAAAAGCAGGTGGAGGCAGTGGAGCCCGCACTAGACCTGAAGCTGGATAACTTTCTTCCCTGATTTTCTCAGCCGTAAACATGGGAGTACAAATAACACTTCCCTCTGAGGCGGTTCTTAGGGTCAAATGAAAAAAAATATCTGTAAATCACTTTGCAGATCTTAAAATCACAAATCGATGCTGATGATCAGTTACTGAAGAATGAAAATGTGAAGACACGGAATGGAGGCGGTTCGAATCTGATATTGAACAAGACGGTGACCATAGAAAAATCGCTTTCACACCACGAGAAGGAGCTTTTGTCTTTTGTTCCAAGTTGCAGAGTCCTCCCGCAAACACACACGTGCGCGTGCACTGCAGTACAAAATGAGGCACGCAAAAGGTCAGTGCTTGGCAAGCTCCAAGGATTGAGATTCGGGGTACTTGGGGTCCAGGCTATCTATGTTGCACTAGGGCTTGGGTAATAGGGTGGAAAGAACTCTGGCTTTTAAGTGGAAGAACAAGTTCTGTGGTAGCAGTGTTGAATACATATATGTGTGTGTGTATAATACATATCACATAATCACGTTATATCACATATACTGTATATAACAAAAATGACACATTGTATATAACAAAAATGAGTGTGTGTAATAGTTTAATGTATATGTAATACACAACAATCCTCAGTCTGAAGACTGAAACAAAGTTTCAAAGCGCTCTGGAAAGTTAAATGAAAACCTCCTGGGGGAATGGGAGAAAGTCAGCTCGGACTTTCTCCCATTCATTCCGCCAGGTTTACACTCAGCCCCACGAACTACATTTCCCGGCAAGCCCTGGGATGGCGCCTGCGCAGTGTGGCGTGAGGACCTGGCCGGGCTGGGCTGGGCTGGGAGCGGCGGCGCTGGCGGCTGCGGGGCTGCAGTGACCCCGAGTCTGGACCCAGCGGGGAGCCCGGCGCAGAGCTCTGCGGAGCGGGCCCGGGACCAGAGCCAGGGCCGCCCCAGGACTCCGGCCTCGCGGGAACGCGCCGCTGCTCGGGAGTAATTGAGGGGACAGAATGTGGTCTAGTCAGGCCTGGAACCCTAAGCAGGTTTGGGAAATTGGGGCAGGGGTGTCAGGGAAATGGCGGACTGGGCTTGTGGGGGAAGGACCGGGTAAAGTGGAGGGGGCGGGGGACAGACTTCCGTTCTGCTGCCTAGTAGCTGTTTGACCTCCCAGGAGCCCCTTCCCCACTCAGCCTCAGTTTCCTCATCTGCAAAACTGGGGGAGCTGGTGCACAGAGTGCCAGGCGGGGACTTGGGGAGACCCTAGTCACTAAACCCCGTTTGCCTCAGTTTACTCATCTGTAAAATGGGCTGGAGGACATGGCAAACCACTGGTGTCCCTTCCAAGAAAACCCCAAAGAGTAAGTCAACCCAAGGGCCACTACAAAATGGGGATAACGACACCGGGGCGGTGTGAGGAGCCGCAGCAAGGTGCTCTGCAACCCCAGAGAGGTAGAGAGGTGCGTGCTGGGATCTGCAGGGCCCGCGGACATTTCTGGGGTGCTCCAGAGTCTGCCCATCGCGCCCCAAATGCTGTTTCAGTGCCTCCGTTACTCACTATAACTTGTTACTCATCCAGCTTCTTGCTTCACGGATGGCTCAGCTGAGATCCAGAGACTCCGCTTTTGCACCTGGTGACAAGGCCCGGGACTCAGCCTGCTCCTTTGAGACCAGAGAGTGAGAACATGGACCCTGCTGGGGCTCCCTCTGAGCCGCCAGCCATGGACCTGGAGCAGTCAGAGGCCTCCAGTCCTCCCTCCGTTGGTCCTCCACCCTCAGCCGCTACTCCCTCGGGACCCCCTTGCCCTTGGGACCTGGCAGTCCCCGAGGCAGCACCAGCCAGCGACCTTGAAGGGACGGGGCCCAGGGTTTTGGGGAATCAGAACCAGATGGACTTGGACGGAGACCCCAGTGGGCAGGAGCTTCAGGACCTGGTGGACCAGTTCCAGGCCTTGCCTTTAGATTTGCCAGAAGCACCTTCCCAGAATGGACACCCCTGCCCCCTCCACATTGCCACTGGCCATGGTTTGAGCACTCCTGAAGCCTCAGAAAATCACGGACTTTTGTCGTCTGAAGCCAGGCATGAAGACCTGATCAATCTGCTGTGTGGTGAGGAGGGGGCGCCTCTGACTCCAACAGCGCCCCCAGCCCCTGAAGGTCCCCAAGGCTCTGTCCCTTGTCTCCTCCAGCCCCCGAAGGACTGTGCCGAAAGGACAGAGGAGGGGTCTGGGGATGGAGAGGGTAGTTCCAGTAGCTCCCCAGAGCCCTGGCTGGGACCTGGTCCACTGGTCCATTCTGAGGATCTGTCTGCTGATGCTGGCACCACCCAGGTAAAAACGATGTTCCCATCTCCCTCAGCAAAATTCAGGAATGAAACTAGGAAATCTTGTTGCTAAGCTTCCCCCTTTCTCGTGTCTCCTTCCAGACTTCTGAAGCCTTAGCATCCTATCCTACTTTCCAAGAAGGTGAGTGCCCTCTTCCTCCCTTCTCCCAATGCAGTACCTGATGGGAGGGGCTTAAAGGGGGGAATAAGAACCATCTCTGCTTGAAGCTTAGGCAGGTACTCTGCAGACTAGATGGGAATGGAGAGTTCTAGACTGGTAAGTCTAGACCTCTCAAAATAGACTTTAGAGTTCCAGGACCCACCCGCTCTTCTCTAGTTGAGTACTGCAAGCTTCATTAAGCTTCTAAAATAATGGTCAGCTTATTCGTGGCTTCTGGAGCCATGGGTGATACAGGTTGCAGTTACAGACAGGGGTGGAGTGACAGGTTTGGGATTTCTATGACTACCCCCAAAGACTCCAGGGGAGAGCTGGGGACCACAAGTGGGGACTACAAGGACTCACTTGACCCTTGTCCTTGCCTTTCCTGTCTTAGTGGCAGGACCTTGTGACCCAGAAGATCTCCTGGATGGTGTCATTTTTGGAGCCAAGTATCTAGGCTCCACCCAGCTCGTTTCAGAGCGAAACCCATCCCCGAGTGCCCGCATGGCCCAGGCCCAAGAGGCTGTGGATCGGATCAAGGTAAGGCTAAAAAGGGTGGGGAAGGAGACAGCAGGAGAATGTGCTAGGCGACCATTTGTCACCTTATCCTTTTGCCCTTGAGAATAAAGGTCTATAGATAAAGAGAATGGAGCCTGGAACTGGAGCTTAGCCTTGAGATTCTACATACCTTTGGGGAAAATCATGGGGGGAGTCCAGGGCCTTATCCCATTAAGGCTTTGCTCTTGAACTGAATCAATAGGGCAGATGTCACCCAGTGAATTACTTGGCTTTATTATCCTTCCTTACTGCCTGATGAAAATGAAGTTAGCCCATCTCAATGTTCATTTTTTCCACCTTCACCCCTACTCTGCACTCCCCACCCCCATTTTATAGAGGAGGCTTAAATGTCTTGCCTAAAGTCAAACAGGTATTTAGTGGGGAGAGCTGGAACTCCACTAATGCTTTTTTCTCTCAGTCTCTGTTTTCTTTTATGTCAGAGGCCCGGGACATCTGGGTTCCATTGAGGGAGCAGAGGAGTGTGTTGTAGCAGTAGCTTGGCTCCTGAGAAGAAAGGAGAGAAGCTGGGGTGGAGGATAGCTTGGTCTGGCCCAGTCTGCCTTAGGAGCCTGTGGCCCTCACTCCTGTCCTTTCCTGCAGGCTCCTGAGGGAGAGACCCAGCCCATGACTGAGGTTGACCTCTTCATCTCCACAAAGAGGATTAAAGTCTTGACCGCTGACTCCCAGGTACCTGCCCTGGAGCATGGGGAGGGAGAAGTAGGTTGGCAAGGAGCTCACGCCTGGGCAGAAGGGGGGGGCTATGAGGGATGAGGGACCTAGAGAGGGAGATTGGGGCCGGGTCATGGAGGGCTTTCAAACTTCAGGTGAAGAACCTTGTACTTAAGCCTGCCAAGTAGTCATGTAAACCCTCTGGGCCACTTTCTTTTTCTGTAAAAAGAGGGATTTGGATGGATGCCCAAAGTCCTTTCCAGTTCTGACTCTTGAACGTATAGCTCCACAAGCAACGTGGAGCCAGTGAAGGTTCTTGAAAGGGAGGGCTTGAAAATGAAGAGCTGCGCATCAAAGGAAGAAATGGGGGAAAGAGGTCATCCTAATGTGCTTCCATAGTCTGCAGGGTCCTTTCCTTGCAACAGCCATATATGGTCATCATCGCATGTGTTAGCCTGTTTTTGTTTTTGTTTTTTTTATATTGAGGGAGCTAGCAGTTGATAAAGCCCTGGGCTTAGATTTAGCAAGATCTGAGCTCAAATCTGGCCTGACCCTTGCTGGGTGTGTGATCCTGGGCAAGTCATGTAATGTCTGCCTGCCTCAGTTTCCTCATCTGCAAAATGATATGAGAATAGCATCCACCCCCCAAAAGATAATGTACAGAGATACCAAAATGCTGCAGTTATTATTAAAGATGGAAACAGAGTGATGCATAAATGCTGGCTATCGTTATTAAAGATGAGGAAGCTGTAGCTTAGAGGATAAATAATTTGGCCACACAGCTATTTAGTATCTGAATTAGGATTCGCATCCAGCCCTTCTGACCTGGGATTGGGCCACGGGGCTGAGTCTCTTGTCTCTGGCCTTTATCCCCACCAGGAAGCTATGATGGATCACTCCCTGCAGACCATCTCCTACATTGCTGACATTGGCAACGTGGTGGTGCTGATGGCGCGAAGGCGTCTGGCAAGGCAGCCTGGCTCACAGGAACGGCGACTCTACAAGATGATCTGCCATGTCTTCCACTCAGCAGATGTGAGCTGCCCGGGGGAGGGGCAGGGACAGGCCCTGGTCTTTTCTGAGGGTTCCATAAGCTCAATCTGGGGCTCAGTGAGGATCTGGAAGGGTATCTGGCCCTGATCTGCCCTGTGTACTTTTCTGAAGCCCCAGGCCAAGCCTTTATCTTCAGTGTCCATCCTGAGGGATGATTCCAAGGATGCATGGACAAGGGGCTGCTGGGAAATGCCCGGAACTGGGAGCTTAAGGAGGAGCAGGCTATCAGTGTTCTCTATGCCCTCCCAGGCCCAGCTGATTGCCCAAGCCATTGGACAGGCCTTTGGCGTGGCCTATGGCCAATTCCTTCGGGCCAGTGGCATTGATCCTAGCCAGCTGAGTACCCAAGAAGACCGTGGAAGGCCGAAGGAAGGGGACCTGCACAATGGAGACCTGGCCCACTTCTCCAATCAGGAGAACTGCAGGGATGTGAGTGAAAGTGAAGTCTCCTCACCACCTAATCAGTCCCCCCCAGCCCTTTGCTTCCACAGTCCACTCTCCCAAGGTTCATCCCCTTTTTTTGTTCTCATAATTTTCATCCCTAGGTTCTTGAAGTCCTCAGTATTTTCTGACCTATTATTTATTGACCTTTAAACCATTTAGTATATTATTTTGCTCTCAGGCCATCTTGAGAAGGCAGTGAGATGCCCTCACCCTTCTGGACTTCATGTTGCTTTTTATCTGTGGAATAAGGGGTAAGAAGAAGACTTGGACTGATGATCTCAAAGTTCTGATCAGCTCAGATAATAAATAGTTAGGGTCTGAACTTCCTTTCTGCTCTGACAGTTTTATGTTCCGGAAGTTTAAGGTTATTTTCATCCTAAAGTTATGAGTTTTAAAATAACAATAATTGACATTTATATAGAAATCTAATGCCATATAAATTACAAAAATGGGTTCTGTCCATTACCTCATTCCATTCCCTTCTCTCCCAAGTATTACTAAAGCCTCTTGCCCAAGGTTAGACAGCTAGTGATGGTAAAGTTGGGATTCATACTAGGGTTTTCAGAGACTAAATCCACTGATTTTAGCCATTATACCACAACTGCTTCTAGATAGAAAACCATTTTGTTCTCTTCACCATTAAGGCATCATGGTGTGTTGGCAAGAGCCTGATTTGGAGACAGGGTAATGTATTCAAATCTGGACTCTGCTCTTTTGACTACCATATGATCTGGGTCCATTAACTTCTTTGAAACTCCATTAGACCACCATTTAAGATCTCTTTTAGCTCCAAGGATGTGAGAAAGTGATTATCCTAGATCTATCTTGTGCCTCCTGGTCTTTAATCCCATTTGCTCCCCCAGGGCAGGAAGCAGCTAGGAGGGGGGATGTGTGGTTCTGTTCCTGACTGCTCTTCTCTCCTGACAGGTATGTATTGAGAAGCAGCGGGGAGAGTGCCTGGGTGTGGCCCTGGTAGAATCTGGTTGGGGTTCCCTGCTGCCCACAGCCGTCATCGCCAATCTGCTGCATGGTGGTCCAGCTGAGCGCTCTGGGCTGCTGAGCATTGGGGACCGGCTCACTGCAGTGAATGGCACCAGCCTGGTGGGGCTGCCCTTAGCCTCGTGCCAGGCTATAGTCCGAGTAAGTGTCCTTTGGGATTTGGGTTGAGGGCCTTCTCCAGACCCTGAATCAAGTATAGCAAATAGAGGTTAAGTCCATGTTTCATTGGGCTGAAGAACCTTTGGAGAACTAAGAAGCATCTTGGAAATTATTGAGACCAATAGTTCTCAAATTTTTGTTTATACTATTTAAATTTATACTATTATTATACTGTCAATTATTGAGGATCTGTTCATGTGGGTTATGTTTATGGATATTTACCATATTAGAAATAAAAACTAATTTTGAATTTGTAAACTCTGGAAGGGTTTCAGAGATGCCCCTCTGGACCACAATTTGAGAACTACTGATTTAGACCAGCTCCCTCAGTTTTCAGATGGCTAAAAGCCCCAAGAAGAGGTGACTAACCCTGCACCACATGGTAAAGCCAAGATTAGAAACCAGATTTCTCAGGATCTAGTTCTCTCCTCCCTTCCTCCCCCAGACAGCTGTTGGGGTCTAATTCTAATCTCTGCCCCTCTTCTCAAAAGGAACTAAAGTCTGAGACTTCGGTAACACTGAGTATTGTGCACTGTCCACCTGTCACCACAGCCATCATCCGTCGACCTCATGCTCGAGAGCAGCTGGGCTTTTGTGTAGAAAATGGCATTGTGAGTATGGGGGGGTAAGAGCCAGGACTGCGTGTACCTCAAGCACTGGGTATTTGAGAAGGGCCCTGAAGGTCCAGAGCATGTTGGGAGACTCATTCTATCTTCTGTTTGGATACAAGTGGGGTGGTGGGAGTCGGTGAAGACAGATGGCCTGCATCTCTGAGTCCTGGGAAATGCAGGTATCCTGCTTCAGGGCAGGACTGGCCCTCTCCTCCAGGACCTCAGAGGATGTAGGAATGCATGCTGGGAAGAGATCTGGATTTTTGCCTGTGGGAGGGCCCCTTAACAGTCATATCCTGCTCTCTTCATCAGATCTGCAGCTTGATGCGAGGAGGTATTGCAGAGCGTGGCGGAGTCCGAGTTGGACACCGGATCATTGAGATCAATGGACAGAGCGTGGTGGCCACTCCCCATGACAGAATTATTCAGCTGCTTACCCAGGCCCATGATGAGGTGGGCACCTTTCCCTCAGACCTCCCTGTTTCTCTTCCAGGCCCTCGGACTGGGGTTGGGTGGGATGAGTTTCCTCGGGTATGCACCCAAGCCCTGAACCTCCTCTCTCCTTCTAGGTCCACATTAAGATGATGCCAGCCTCCACCTACCGCCTCCTCACTGGCCAGGAGCAACCTGTCTATCTGTGACTTGGGAGGGGGGCCCAGCGTGGTCCCCCTGAATGATTACCCCAACATCCATCCTCTCAAACCTTGCCTCTCCTGGAAATCCTCATGGCCAAGACTTTCTCTGTCCTGGGCTTTGCCCACTGTGCCAAGGCCGTGTCAGTGCCTTATGCTCCTGAGTGCCACTTTGGGCCTCAGATCATCAGGGCCGGAGCTACCACAATCCTGGACTCAGCTTGCCTACCTTCTTCTCTCCATCCACCAAAGAGATGTGCCCCTTTCTGGAGGGGAGGGTCTACAGAAACTACTGTCACTCACATGGGATTTTTAATCTATCATTTTGGCTGATAAAAATTAAACTATGTAGTGAAAAGAGCTTGAGTGCAGTAGTGGACAAAGCATCGAGTTTGGAGTGAGGCTGAGAGTTCCATTGTCATGTCGGGGCCAGCAGGAGCAGGCATGGTGAAGACTGGCTGAATCCCTGGGCTTAGTCATGGTCTAAATGGATCTGGAGCAAAAAGAGGCCCCAGAGATTACCACAAGACTAGGGTAGGGGTTAAGCCTAAGTTAAAAAACTTCAACATACAAACACACACACACACACGCATGCACACAGCATTTGAAACCCATCATCCAGGGGTTGTACCATACATATCGTTTGGTGACACATTCCCCAACTCCCCCACACTAGGATAGTCTGGTGAAACTGATAGATTTCTCAGAATATTTTTTAATAAACAAAATAAATGATGCAGGATTACCAAGAAAACTAATTGTATTGAAATATAGTTATCAAGTATTTTTTTTTAAAGTTCATAGATACCCAGGTTGTTGTTGTTTTTTTTTTTTTTAACTCTTACTCTCTACTAACACCATTCAAGCCCTGGGTTAAATCCAGATCCTGACAATGACCTTTGTTTCCTCACATAAAACTCACAAGAGTTTGCCTTGATTCTGGCCCAGTTCTGGGAGAATGGAAACATGTTCTAGGACAGTTTAGAATTAGACTGTCCTGGAGGGGCTCATGGGAATGTTTTGTGACACTGACAGTCGCACCCAAAGAAGGGAGTATGAGGGATGGGGTAATGTAAGTCTTCCTTCCATGTCCTGCATTACCAAAGGAGTGGGTGGTGGTGTACAAAAATCCAACTTTCTTAGAAGTAGGCAGGTCTGGATGTGGCCTTCCCAGAATGAGGAGGTAGAAGCCAGAGTGAGTCCTCTTCCTTGAGGCTGCTGGAATAAGGCAGGAGGACCTTTCAGATTCCCTGAGGTGACCTTGATGCTGGACAGATCAACATGCCCCAGGGTCACAGGTCAGTGGCAGGGCCCCAGTCATAGCCATCATCCTCATCCGACTCATAGTTCCGGGCTCGTGTGAATTTTTTTCTCAAGGCTTCTCGCTCATAGGTTCTGGGGAGGGCAAGAAATGAGAACCTGGTGGCTGGCTATGTGACCACAGATAACTCCTTCTTTGGGTCTAAAATTTCTAAACATGAAGCTATTGGGGAAATATCTCTCTTGGAGAGAAGGCCTGAATATCTGGGGAGAGCAGGATGATGCAGAAAGAGCTTTGGGATTTGGAGTACGCGTGATTTGAATGGGCAAGTAATTTCCTTTTTTTAATGATTCATTTTCTTAACTTTAGAAAGAGATTTTTAGCCTTAAATTCACCCTGTCCCTATGGAAATATACTCTCCAGAGTTTCCCTTAGCACCAACTGTGCCCCTTCCCTCTACCCATGTTCGAGAAATGGCCTTACCTCATGCTATCTTCTCTCCACTGGCCTTTAGCAGATAGATCCCTGGCCTGTAGAGAGTCAGTGAAGGTTAATGGGGGCAAAACAGTAGATTTACAGTGGAGATAATTTGGGGAAATGTGGGCAGGAAGATGGGGGAAGGGGAGAAAAATGTATTACCACACCCCTCCCCTCACTCTCCCTTTCCAGGAAACACAAATTACTAAGAAAAATACATGGAAACAAAACCTGTCAGTGCAAAAGGGACTTGGGCATGTAAGTGCTCGGTTTTGAAGCAGGGAGAGACAGGACCTTTAAACAGAGAACTGCCCTTCACAAAAACTAAAGCAGGGAAACGGAAGAGCCCATGGTTTTAGGAAGAAACATCCCATTTTCAACCAAGAACCCTATCAGTAAGAACTTCATTTAATTTTGAAGGATGCTAAAAAGAGAGCACACATTCCCCCATGTGTGCTTTTAAAGTTCAAACTAAGCACCATCAAAATCATTGATAAATAAAAATACCAGACCTTTGTTTCACTGAAGAGAGGAGAAAGTGGAAAGAATCATAATATTAGGGCAAGGAGAGATCTTAGAAACATCCAATAAAGAAAAACTTGTCCAAGGATATATGTACAAGGAGAACAAAGACACAAGAAAGGGATGTGGAAGGAGGGGCAGTAAGAAAAGAAAACTTGAATTTATGGAGAAATATCACCCCTATTTTTTCACCTTTACAACTCAAGATAAAGAAAATTGTATATTATCTTTTGTGTCTATTAGGTGTAAATGGTAACATTATGCTCAAGGTTTGCCCCCATACCTAAGAGACTGGCAAAGATTTCTTCCTTCTTGTGGGTGAAAGGAGGTTTGGCTTACCTGGGTTCTTGAATATGTTGAAGGTGGCAGTGTCTCTTTCCTCAGATCTTCTGCCTCATCTATTTCTACTGGTTCTGATGAACGAGCCAGTGCCGGTTCTATGGGCTCCTCCTCCATGTCATTGTCCGTGTAAAATCCACCTTCTCCATCTGTCTCATAGTCACTATTGACACGACTGTCACAGCTGAGATAGGCACTGCTCCCCCCAAAGTCCTGGTGGGGCAGGTCCAGATTCTCTTCGGCTGCATTGTCAACCTGGGGGAGGGAATGATGTAGGAGATGGACACAAATGGTCTAACTTTGGGAACTCCCATTTAGTAGAAACTGGTGCAATCCAGGAAAAAGATGTCCTTGGTGATCCCTAACATTGAGCTTAGTTATAGGATAATGAAAAATTCAATTTTTCCCACTGATTCATCATACTATGTTACTTAGCAAAGAAAATATGTCAGTCTTCTGATAAGGGTGAAATAATTCAATATAGTTTCACCTTTCTAGAGTAGCCTGGAGGCTACATAGTGGGGTTGTGATCACCATTGCTACCATTACTATCTTCACAGTAAAGTCATTTTCTTTCCCTTTCTAACCTCTGAAGGCATATAACAAAAGTAGATCCTTGCTAAGTAGGTTTACCTGGTCTTCAGCTGTCCAGATAGGTCGGGATTGCTGGGTTTTGATGATATCTTTGAGCTCCTGGTACCAGCCATTGTTGGTCCCCTTAAGTTGAATGGTAGCTAAAGATAAGTGGATATTGGTGGTAAGAGAAATATAATCCTCTTCCAATGACAAATCCCAAGAGATCAGTTCATTAGAGGGTTTTCTGACATCTGACAAGTTCAATATAAAAACTGTTAATTAATGATGAGCTTTAACAACTATAATATTATTGAATCATCATGAGCCCCTTAAGACATGGGTCTGGACTCTTTATTAACATTTCCACATTGGGGTTTCATATTAGATGAGGGGAATTCTCTTCCTTTCCCATACCTCAGGAAAAAATAGGCAAGTAATTTAACCCCCCTCATTCTGTTTCTCTTATTCAATACTAAGATTCCTTAATAACACTGTAATCCTCCATCAAGTACTATCATGCTCATTTTTAGGTAGGGAAACAAGCCCAGAAAAGGAAAAGTCATACAGGAAGTCACTGGCAGAGATGGAAATAGATGGCAAATCTCCTGGTTTCTAGTCTAGAGCCTTTTCTCTACAGCAACCTTCCTCTACCTCCCTACCTCCACCACCTTTGAACTTCTGCCTAAGCCCTAAACCAAAGAAGTCTTCTTTCCCCATCCCAATTTCTGTTTATCTGTTATGTCACATTCTCCCAAACTAATAATAGTCTTTTGTTATCAGATCATCACATCTCTGAGAGATGGGTGCTATTCTCAGAATCATTTTGTAGCTGAGGAAACCAAGGTAGACAGGTTGAGCAACTTGCCACATAGCATTAAATATCTGATGAAGATTTGAATGCAGGTGTTTCTGACTCCAAGTCTGATATTATCCATTGAGCCACCTAGCTTGGTCTCACCTGTGAACAGATGGCTGTGGTACTTCTTCAGCTTGGTGGCTTGGGCATAGAGGCGGCGAGAACTTTTTCTAGAGGTGGGTGCCAACCACTGGCGCAGGGACTTGACCCCTGTCCGGCTTTCAGGGGCACAGAACACCACAATAGGGTAATACTGCACATAATTGAGGCGCTCCACAGCAGAAGGTGTCACATCTAGCAGAGTGTGCTTGTCCTGGTTCAGGGAAAGAGATAGATGCAATAGAAACCCAAGCTTGGGCTCTGACCATACCCTGAAGCCTTCACTTCAGTAATTTTCTTTGTAAAATGAGGAAGTTGGACCAGATGAACTTCATTGTATCTTCAAAAGTCTGTTTTGTCTGCTGGTCCATTCTATAACATTCTACGCTCTAATGCCCTTCACAATTCTACACCCTATGCCTCAGCTTCACATCCTTATCTTTTTCTCTCTCTGCTCTACTCACCTTCTCAGCAATCACCCGCACTGTGTCCAGCTTGACAACCTTTGAGGGACCCTCTGTTCTTGTGACACTCTCTGTAGGAATGAAGGCAGCTCCTTCAGTTAGAATTTGGAAGGGTGGCAATCATTTCCCGCCCCCTCCCTCTGTGTACCAGCTGCTCATTTTAGCCTAGATGAAATCAGTCTTTAGGAGAACTCTCCCATTGGGAATTATATTGGGAAGCTCCTGAAAATACATGATCATTAGGATTGCTTATTTTTATAGCTTCTTGATAAAACTTTCAGAGACTCCCTATTGCTTTCAAGATTAAATTAAATCCCAGGTATTCAGATACATGATCTGTCTTCAGTTTTGATCTCCAGCTTCATTTCATGCTCATTCCTGAAACTCCATCTAAGCACCAGACTCCTTCCAGCGTGTGACAGGATCATTTCAGACTCTTCTCTCAATTCTCTGCCATCCTTCAAATCCTACCTCCAATCCTACCAACTTTACCACTTCACTAACCAGCCTACTCCTCATATCCTTCTGTAAGTTCCTTTAGCTGAAGGTGGAACAGCTAGTGAAGAACTGGTGAATAAGAGGGCCTAGGTTCCTCACCTGCAACTTCAAACTGATCAGGCATCTCAGAACATAGCTTCTGCATGGCCACATCAGCCACAGGGCCCATGATAACCACAGGACGTTTGAAACTGGCTGGGACAGAACAGGCAAGGAATTAGCAGATGCAACTCATTTTTTTCTCAAACCTCCCCTTATCCCTAGCTCTGATACAAGATTCCCCACAGTATAACTTTAGGTCATTTAGGTGTTCTACTTCTTGATCGCAAGAGATAATTAAATGTTCTGGACCCCTGTTCCCCCAACTTTTATCCATTCCATAACTAACCTTCCCTCAGCACTACTCGCTCATAAGGTGGATAGTTGCCCTGCTTTGTCAGGGCTGACAAGTCCTCACGGCTTTGGCGCATATGCTTCTTGGCACCTAAACGCAGGCCCCGAAGCTTCCAGAACTCAGCTCGGGCTCCTGTGGCAGTTGAGGAAGAGAAAGGCCCTGAGCCCATAGCCCTCTGGGCAGCTTCCAGTGATGCCAATTGCTCAGCCCTGTGAGATAAAAGGGATAGTTAGCCAAAGCAACAAAAGCTCAAGGATTCCCAGGGGCTGAGTCTGTGATTCTCTATTTAGTCATTGCTGAAGTTCTCTTCCTGACACTGACCTTGAGTTTACCACAGAGGAACAGGAGGCAGGCAAATTTCCCCAAACACTCTTGAGTTTATAGGAAAGGGACAGGATAGATAGAGTCTCCTTGCTTAGATTCTTTGTTCCTTCCTCCTCAAACCTTTTCCCTCTCCCACATCACTGTTAACTTGATTGCTTGCTTTTCCCCCCCATTTCTGGTCTTCCCATCTGACCACTGTCTAACACAATTCCCCCCTACGTAGGGGTCTCACCTGCTTTGGTTGGGAATAATGCCCCGATCCTGTTCTGTCAGGTCCCTGCCCATGCGAACTGCCAGCCAGCTGCCACCTCTTCCCATCTCAGGGTACAATGTGTCCAAAACATGGAAGACGTCCCCTCGGGTAAAGCCCAAGCCCAGAGGTGGACTTGGTTCCAGCTCAAAGTGGGTACGGATATAGAAGGAGTCACCTACACTTGACTTGACCATCTTCCTAAACACTAAGGTTCAAAGAAATCAGGATAGAGTAGAGTGCTTTAAGATCTGCAAATACTTTACATCTATTATCTCACTTGTGTAAAGTGAACTAGAGAAGGAGTGACCCAACATCTCTCTATGTACTAAACCAAATTAGATTGGATCATTGGCTTCCATTCCCCATTGAGCTCTTTTTATAGACTTGCGTGGCTGGGGACACACAATCTTTCTCCCCTCGCCTAGGAACTGATTCATGTATCATAGTCAAGAGGGAAAACTGGGAGAAGTCTGGAGATCCAGGCCCCTATTCTTGGGGACTCAAGAGAGTTGAGGAAGGCAGAATTTCTGGTCTCCCCATGATGGTAGGGACAGTGCCAAAATCCACACTTTCCACTTGTCGAGCTGATCATGGGGAAGTCTAAGAGTACAATGGCCTTAGCACATGGTCTATTTTCAGGTTTAGTCCACTCAATGAGGGTTTTGACTAAAAGGGTTCCCTGCCCTTTGCCTGTACTTCCAGTAAAGATGTCCCCAAGTTTCCCGAGGCAGGATAGCCCATCAGCCCAACCCCACTTACGATCTTGCTTGCGCTGAGTAAGCAGCTCTATTTCCTCTCCTGGGGGCAGCCCCAGTAAGTACTGAACAGCCTCCTCCCTGGTCAGGTTCTGGAATGACTGCTCATTCACCTGTGGAGTGGGAATAGGGTGGGAATAGGGGAAGGAATAAGGTAATGATAACTCTAAAGCTGGATGGTAGCATTCTCCACCTGTAGGCAGAGTCTGGGTAGACTTGGCACAAGTAGGTACCAAAGTGGAAAGGTAATGTTGGAATTTCAGTCAGGAAAGTTCAAATTCTGCCTCAGATATTCATTGACTGTGGGATCTTAGGCAAAGTTACTTAATCCCAAAGACTCAGTTTCCTCCTCTGTAAAATGAGGATTATAATAGTACCTCTCTCCCAGGGGTTGGTGAGGATCCACAAACCTTAAAACACTATCAAAATGCTAGTTGTTATTGATTATTATAACTATTAATGTTATTATTATTATTCCTAAAGTGGCAAGGGTTGGAAAGGAGGGAGAGAAAAAGAGAATGACATTACTGTGTAAGCCTTAATGGACATTCTGGAGTGTGATCCATAACCTTTTTCAGCTACATTAAAAAAAGAGAGAGAAAGATCAAAGAAATACTGGATCACTACTCTAGATGGAGGACAAAGAAGGCCTTGTGAAGGTGAAGTTTCTCTACTTATGCTGTTGTCATTTTCTCTATCAAGGAGAATGATCTTTGGTTAGGGGCAGAGCTCTTGTCCCAGGGAAATGGAAAGATAGTAAGAGAATATTGAATTGCTCTGGATGTGTGCAAGCAACCACAACCCAAGGCACTGAAACACTTGCTGGATGCGATTTCTTTTTTTTGATTTTTAAAAAAGCTCTTAATTTTCAAAACATATGCAACATTCATTCTGCCTGCATGAACTGACAATCTAATGAGGGAGACAACAAACAAAGTAATATATGCAAATAAACTAAGTACAGGATAAAGAGGAAATAATTTTAAGAGAGAGCACTAGAATTCAAAGCTGAGTGGTGGTGGTAGGGGATTGGGCAAAGGCTTCCTTTAGAAGATAGGATTTTAGGTAGGTTAATAGACTGATTAACCAGGTGAAGCATTTGAAAAAGTCTCTCATCTTATTTTGAAGAAAAGATGAAGATTTTGGGTTGGATAACAATAAAATTAGATTGGGAACCAGATGAATGAAAAGACTCAAAAGAGTAGGCCTCAATGCTTCCACGTCAGTTGGAAACAGATTTTCAAGGGATACCCATGGATCTGTACTTGCCTCTATGCTATTTAACATTTTTATCAATGACTTGTTTGAAAGTATGTTTGGCAAAATTTATCAAATTTACAGATTACATAAAACTAGTAGTTTAATGAACATCTTACATGATAGGGTTAGGATCTCTAAAAGACATCTGGAGGCCAAATCTTTTTAAAAAATGAAATGTATAAAGAACAGCAAAAACATTTTTCTATACTTTGATAAAACTCCCAAAACAATCTCACAATTACCAAATGGGGGAAGGCATGGCTAGAAATTCATTTGGAAAAAATCTGGAGGTTTTAGTGTACTGCAAGCTCAATGTGAGTTAATGATGTGCAATGTTTAGGGCAGTGGTCCTCAAACTTTTTAAATAGGGGGTCAGTTCACTATCCCTCAGACTGTTGGAGGCCGGATTATAGTAAAAACAAAAACTCACACTCTGTCTCCGCCCCTCAGGCCATTTGCCATAACCCAGCAGGCCGTGTAAATGTTCTCAGTCTGCGCATCTGGCCCGTAGGCCATAGTTTGAGAACCCCTGGTTTAAGACAATACCAATGTGAAATCTGCTGTACTGCCGAGAATGTTGTATTAGGGTATGATATTGGGGGAAGGAAATAGATAAGCTGGAGAGAATTCAGGTAATGGCAAAAAAAGATGATGAAAAGCATCTACTTCATGACATATGAGCATTAATTGAAGAATGGAAATTTGCAAAGCCTAGAGAATACTGGGAGTTGGGGTGGGGAGGGAATATGATAGTTTTCTCAAAGTGCTGAATGGACTATTACATGGAAGATTAGATTTTTTTTCCCTTCTGTTTGGCACCAAAGGGCAGAATTAGACTTGATTAGGAATGACTCCCTAATGCTTAAAAGAATCTCAAAGTAAAATAAATGGCTTCTGTCTCCCAATGACTAGAGGGAAGGGTTCTCTGCTTCTTGGAAGGAAGTCTTTAAGCCAGGAGTTCTCAAACTACGGCCCATGGGCCAGATGCCGCCGCTGAGAATGTTTATGTGGCCTACCGGGTTATGGCAAATGGGCTGAGGGGCGGAGACAGAGTGTGAGTTTTTGTTTTTACTATAGTCCGGCCTCCAACAGTCTGAGGGACACTCAACTGGCCCCCTATTTAAAAAGTTTGAGGACCGCTGCTTTAAATAAAGGCATAATGGATATGTTGTAGTGGATTCTTGTTCAGGGATGGGTTATAACAGATATAACAGATAAGGGACTTTTCAAGTATGAAATTCTAATTTCTATAAGATTCTTTATAAAGAAAAATGGGAATGGGGCATTGTATTCCCTCTAAACCAAAATAACTGAACTGACAGAGGCTGAACCCTGGGCCAAGAATATTCATCCTCTAATTTGGTCTAACATGGGGCTTCTACCAGGTTATCAAGTTCTGAAAAGACAGGGACAGGGTTTTCATCTAGCTTCCCATTGCCCCATCCTTCTTTGGCTCCAAGCTAACCTATATACCTGTAGTATCTGGTCTCCTTCCTGAATTCCTTGTCCATCTGCTGGGCTCCCTTCTTGCACGTCTGATACAAAGATGCCAACGTCATTGCCCCCAGCTAGACGGAGCCCAATGGTGGCACCTTTGGTGAAATGGACCACCCGAGTGTCTGGGCTATACCTGGGGAGGTAAGGGATTGAAATGTTAGGCTCATGAAACTTATCCAGGCCTGGACTGGAAGTTGAAGAGACTGATTCTATAAGTGTTTCTGAGTAGGTCTTTCCCCTTTTTTGATATAATTTCATCATCTAAAAATTGAGAGGGAACTGAAAGTTTACATAAAATCTTCTTAACTCTTTGACCTGCATTCTACAGGTGCTATTGACTTGGATAGGGGATGGAATGGTAGAAATGGAAGGTACTTTTAACAATGCTTTTTATGTTCTCCCTTCTAAGCCTATTCTGCCATTTGTAAAATGAGGCATTGGACTATGGGGTTTCTAATAGCCTTGATTATTCATACATGGATTCCCTGGCTTCCAAGAATAGGTGACTTTTGTACTGGGGTAATAGTAGCAATGGAAAAGTATGAATATGTGTGTCTAAGGGGGTCACAGTGACAGCAGGGACCCTAGACTAGGACACTTACCCATAATCTTGTTTTTGGCTAGTGGGGACCCGATAGATGTTGTAGCTGCTTTCTCTCAGGGTCTCCTGGGTATCTAAAAGGGAAGAATCAATCCCTCCACTCTATTCTGTGTCTCACCACATAATTCCCCTTTCTTTCACAGAATGCTATGCTCCTCCCTCCTTTTCCTCCATTCTAGACTCTCCAGGCCCAACTCACACCCTAAACTACCTGCAGGTATGGCCCGAATACTGAGATTCCTAGAACTTTTAAAATTTCTTTTGAGCCCTTTATAGCCTTTAAAATCTGGGCCCACACAGTGTCCCTGGCCAGGTTTAGACCAAACTAGATGGTCTGGGCCCTTGCCCCAAGACAGCTGCCCTTCCCTCTCTACACAGATGAGTAAAACTAGGGCCCCAAACCTTCAAACACTCCCAGATAGTACCAGATTGAAGTCTAATGGACAAACCCTATAGAAATGCCTATAGTTTCTCTTTCTCTCACCTGATTCCTGAGGAGATCCGGGTTCCACTGATTCCTCCCTGGTCAAACAAAAGATTAAAGTTAAGATGGTATAGGATCAGCTTCAATAGTACCCCAGGTGTGTGAGGAGAGGTTGGGGGTGGGCAGAAGGAGAGAAGCTGAGTCCAGCTGTAACTGCAGTAAGAAATGATTTCTGACTAGATCATTTTGATTGATAAGGAAATAATTATCCCTTCTTTAATACCTTCTTCCCCCTAGAAATCATTGTACTCCAACCTTCTAGACAGTTTTCCCTGTAGCTTTCTGCCTATTCTGAGTCCTTGCATAGGAGTTGATGGTATACTCAGACCAAAGGGTCTTTAAAACCTGGGGGATGGATACAGGAATTTCTCCCATATTACTAGAGGCATTTTCTAGTTTCCAAGCAGGAGTTACTTCTGTTCATGAGGAGGAAGGACCCTAGGTGAGACAGATTCATTTACACACAGATTCTTGTACTGTGGCTCTAATATCTGCCATACCTTGCCATCATAAAACCTAAATATTGATTTCACTCCATGGGGACAAGGATGCAGGGCACAACCTGTCTGACCAGCTACACAAGTTGGTGATCCCTGCCCCTTTCTCAATCTAGCACCTGCTCTCTCCCCACAAACACAGCTCAAAACTTATTTACTTCTTCTGAACACAGATTGTGGTTGGGGTACACATCAGAAATTGAGACATTGTCCAGAAAAATGAACCAGAAGCCTTCCTCTTCCACACCTTCTTTAACTTACACCACTAAGTACTGGGCCCAATTTCAACACTCTCATCACAGACCGACCATTTTTTCTGCTTCCAATCATTAACCCAAAACTTTCAAATCTTTGGACATTCAAAGTATCCATCTTGTCACCAGTACCTCAAAAACAAGCTTCCTAATAACCTCTTTATAGATTATTTTTATAATAGTATATAATAAAATAACAGATTATCTTTTTAATCTCTTTATAATTATAGTTCTCTTGTAGTTGGAGAGTAGGGATTATGGCATTCTGGAAACTCTCTTCCATATTTCAAATTCCATTTATCACCTGGTAATAGGTGGAGAAGAAGAGGGCTAATAGTTCCCTCAAGATCAGTCATTGGCAAGAGTTACCACAAACAGATTAACGTTCCCCCCACTCAAACTATTGACTATAATGAGCATATTAGAAACAGACAAGTTCCAAGACATTAAAAACAGATGAGTGTGTGATGTTAGCACTTACGGAGGAGACTCTGTCCAGCTGGCATCAGAAACCCGACGTTTGCCACCAGGTGGTGGGGGCACGTGGGATGGGGGCGGCTGGGAAGGCTCTGAGCCAATGTCAGAGATGTCTGTAACAGCAAAAGATCGTTGTCACAAACAATCACTCCTTGCCTCATTTCCCCAGGCTCCCTGGGCCTTCCAAGATGACAGCAACAGTAAGATTAATGCTATCATCCCCAAGAGGATAGAGCGCTCACAAAGAGGCTGTCTTCTCAATTGTGAATCTGAATTTGATTGGATACAATTCAAACTCTTTTAAGGTATCCACTTTGTACTGCAACATGATAGTACCCAGTGCCACAGAAAAGATACAAAGTTTACACAAAACTTGGTCCTTCCCTTTAGGTTTGCCTCTAGTAGAGGGAAGAAACACAAACACAGAACATTGTATCACATCCTACACAATCAGCAGAGCAAACACAGTGCTATCTATGTAAAGAACAGCATTACTAGCTATGGATAGAAGAGAAAGCTTCCTGCATTTGATTTAGGGTTTCGATAGGTTGGGGTTGGATGGGGGCTACAAGTATAGTTCCAAGAATCAAGTATCCCATTAGTAAAGGCAGAAAATGTACAGGTGACATAAGGACCTAAGATGAGTATTCAGATTAGCTAGAATGGTAATAATGGTGTAAGATAAGGCTAAATAAGGCTGGAAGAAAAGGGTGGTGCCAGATGGTGGGGGGCCCAGGAAGCCAGGCAGTGGAGTCTGGATTTTACTTGGGAAGCAGCCAGGACACTGTTAAAGGATTTTTTTTGAGGGGGGAGGGAGGAGTGGAAATGACATCATGAGACTTATGCAGGAGGATTAGTCAGGCGGTGCGGTGCGTAAAGGAGCATTATTAAGGAGAAGGGGGAAGGGAACAAGCATTTATTATCTATGTGTCAGGCACTGTGCTAAGTGCTTTACAAATATTATCCTTTTGATCCTCACAATCATCTTGGGAGGTAGGTATTATGATCACCAGTGAGGAAATAAAGTTTATTAAGTGCCTATGATGTGCCAGGCACTGTGCTAAATACTGGGGCTGTAAGAGATTAAGTGACTTACCTAATGTCATACAACTAGTAATTTGTAAGAGACAGAATTTGAATCCAGATATTCTGGGCTTTGAGGCTTGCTCTTTACCCACTAGACCACGTCTTTATGAAAAAATCTTTATTACTGACTTTTCTTCCTAGCTACAAACCCATATCTTTATCTGTTTATAGGATATCTTCACTAGGATGTCCTACCAGCACTGGGAATTACTGGTGCTCTGAGTGCTCTAGGTAACTCCCTAGGAGTCATTTGCATTATTAGGAGTCTCCCAAACCAATGAATTCTATTAGAGAGGGGACAGTTGGAACTCAGGAGTGATTGAGACTGCCAAAGGAGAGAGCACAGTGAGAAGGAATGAGGACAGCTTTTGGTAAATATAAAGTCACTAGATTGAGGAAGAGGGGAAAACCATTGAGGAAGACTTAGAAAAGAGGGTTAGAAAGCTAGGAGAATTTGAAATGTATGGTGTCTGGGAATTCAAGTGAGGAAAGATGGTGAAGAAAGGAAGGCTAGGTTAAGAGCAGAGGTAGGGACTGGAGACAAGCAGGTGCAGAGAATATGTTCCTCCCCCTTCCTTCCATTGATCCATCCTTACCCTCCAAGCCAGAACTCTCACTGTCACTGTTGACTGCTGGGGGGATGTTCACCAAGAACTGCTGATGATCTCTGAGTACCAATAAGGTCAGGGTCCCTTCTGACCTCTCGATCAATTGTCGGGTATCATTCAGGGACAAGTTTTGGCTGGACACTCCATTTATCTGAAAGGTTCCACCAGATTGCAAGAGTTGAAGAGAGGATGGGACTAAGGCCCTTGAAAAATATTCAGACATGGGTGATCCTAAAAAGAGACAATCTTCTGGGGGGATCCTATCTTGGCCAGACATGAACTCAGACAAGGAGCTCTAGCCACAGAGTATGAACCCATGGAGAATAGAGTAGGGGGTGGAATAGAAAGAGCTCTTACTGCCCAGCTTCCACATCCTGTTTTTAGTGGCTGAGGGAGAGTAGAAGGTGGTAAAGGAGCTACCCCTTAACCCCAAGGAAGTTCCAATTCACCCTTCCCAGAGCTCACCTTAAGGACGAGATCACCCTCCTTCAGTCCCTTGCTCTTGGAGGCTAGGCCTGATTCTGTAATGTGCTTGATGAAGATCTGACTGCCGAGCTTTACGCCAAACTCTGCAGAGGCCCCAGAGAAGAAAGACTAAAGCATGACCAAGGGAGTGTGGGTTACATGGTTAAGGATCAGGATTCCCTTACGGGAAACGGACTCTCCAGACAAAGATTTTTTAGGGAGCTAAGTCTCCCAATCTCTGAATAGTAGTGAGGAGTGCAGAATCATATCCCTGGATGTGTCTGGGAGTTTGGGTCCCAGGAACTGAGCTTCCTCTAGTCTGCAGCCCCATGCCAGGTACCTGAAGGGTCAGAGAGAGCTTCACACAGGTCTTTAATGTTCACTCAAGAGGTTAAAGAAGCCTGATCTTGCCCACTGAGTAGATAAAGGATGGGCAAATGAATCAAGCTGCTTCCTAAGAGTCAGAGACAGAGGCTTGGGCTTGGTGGTGCTAACTCTGGGGAAGATGATCTCAGGGTATTTCTATAAGATTGGGACCATTCATGGGAGAGGTGGAAAAAACCTGAGAGATCACCACTATGCTACTGTAGAAGGAACACCCTCTGGAGGCACAAGGCCTGGATTCCAATTCCACCTTTGAAGTTCACACCTTGAATGAGCCTGGGCAAGCCATTTCCCAACTCTGTTTCATTTTCCTTTTTTTTTTTTTTTTTTTTTTTTTTTTTTTTTTTTTTTTTGCAAAATGCAGAGATGAGGCCAGATAACTTTTTTGGTCTCTTGAAGTTCTGGTCCAAGTCCTTTTTATAGAGCAGAGAATGTAGAGTTGGAAGGTACTGTAGAGATTATTCAAGTACTTATGGTTTTATACTGAGGACTCTGAGGCTAGGCTAAGGTGAGTCACTGAGAAGAGTCCTTTGATTCCTAAACTAGTGTTCCTTCCACTATCTGTTACTCTGTCTCTGCTTTACATGGAGTTCTAGCTCAATCTCAAACCCCTTTCATATAGGGTGAGCTGAGGGCAGACTATCTGAAACAGCCACTTTTGGGAGCTTTGCTCAACATAGCCAGACCAATCTGGCAGGGGAGCTGAGTGGCACTGAGTTAGAGGGCAAGGGGAAAATGTTGCCTTTAGAGTCAATGATCCAGGAGAATAGCTGTGTCCCCATGTTTTCACCTGGTTTTATAAAGATAAAATGTAACTAAAGTTAAGACAATTCTCTTCCCAACCTCAGGGAGAATGACCCAATAAGACACCGCACCTGCCTTCCCATAAAGATATTCCTCTGGTACCCAGAGTGATAATAACAATTCATATTTATCCACTGCTTAAGGCTTATAAAGATGTTTCCCCAAAACAACCAAGGGTGGTAGGTTATGTTAACATTAGACCCATTTTACACATGGAAACAAGGTTAGGGGATAATTGACTTGCAGACATTTGTTATGTGATCCTGGCAAATAACTTATACCAGCCTCAATTTTTTCATCTATAAAAATGGACATAATAACAAGGTTGTTGTGGTAATCAAAGAAGAAAAGGTATGTAAAGGACTTTACAAATATTAAACTGCTCTATATCTGAGCTGATATTATTATTACTCATTTGTTGTTGTATTATTATTTGTTTATTGTACATATTCTGAGTGGCAGAATG
This sequence comes from Sminthopsis crassicaudata, assembly GCF_048593235.1. NCBI lineage: Eukaryota > Metazoa > Chordata > Mammalia > Dasyuromorphia > Dasyuridae > Sminthopsis > Sminthopsis crassicaudata. The sequence continues at coordinate 64,381,397 of NC_133617.1, read as the reverse complement.
AGTTGGGTTCTCCAACTCTTAAAGCAGGGCTCTTTGGCTTGAGAGTGGGCAGCTGGGCATTGATCATTACAGTATTTATGCCAAATGTGGTACCTGGCATCATGGTGTGGGCCCCGGGTTATTCTAGTGCCTATTCTATTCTATTCTGTTCTATTCCTCAAAGTGGACTAAGGTCGGATGTCAATGAACCAGCCCTTTGGTTCACCCATAAATCCAGAACTTTCCTCACCCTCACTCTCTTTTTTCTTCACCAACACTGATTCCACTGGCTTCATCAATACATCATGCCTTGGTAGTCTCTTGAAGCCAGACACCAGGGCCAGCCCATTGGTTCCATCTGGCCGATCTACCCGGCTCTCCCGACTGTGACCTCTGCGGCTACCAGCTCGACTCCGCCTCCGAGAACGCTCAGTCCAGCTGTGGCCTGAGCTGCGCTCACTGGAAGAGTCACCCTCATAGCCCCGGCTGTGATCCATTTCCTCCTGGTCCTGGTGGTCCCATGGTGGCCCCTGGTTCTGTGGGCTGGGGCCCAGGCTTGAAGTGGGATAGCTGGTCTTGGTAGTTGGTAGCTGAATTTTTCGAGGTCTTTTTATGGTCTGTTTGGGTGGGTAATAGAGAGGGAAAAGTAGATATAAACTCAAAATCATGATCCCATAATCCTTGCCCCTTAAACATTGACCTCTGACTACTGGATGACTCAGTCACAAGCCATAGCTTGACTGTTTGAGGATGGACCCTGCAACCCAGAGTAATTTCACACCAGAAACTCTGATACCATATCTTGCCTGCTACCCCCCTTCCCTGTCCCTAATGTCCTCCCACTTAGGACTAGGGCCAACTCACAATGTTGGCAAATTTGGTGCAAGCCTTGAGGGTCTGTATGGCAAAAGTCGAAGACACATTCTCCATGGAAACCCCATTCACCATGACGATATGATCTCCAGTCCTGGCAGAGGAAGGGGACATAGTTCTGAAAGACAGCCACTGGCAAGATCTTATTAGGGAGTTTTGTGGATTAGAAATCCAGAGGTAGGTAGAGAAAGATAATTTTTCTCAATGAATTTCAATCAAACTTTCCTTCTATTTCAACTTCAGTTCTTTATCCCCAATTTCTTTTTTCCCCCTTCAACCCTTCTTTTTCTCTTATTTCATTCAGCCCCTCTCCCACCCTTCCCCTTTTTCTCTCTCCCTCTCCATATCCTTCCCAATCCCAATCTGGGTCTTCTCTTCTCTTTCCCTTTCTATCTCAGTCCTTTCCTTCCCTTCCTTTCTTTTCCCTCTCTTACCTTTTAACTCATATTTTCTCTTATGCATTTCCTCTCCTAAGGCCTTGTTTACCAATTCTGGGCTAGCTTGGCAGGGCAGGGCTAGGGCCACGTCACCACCATGGGCCGGCGGCTTTGATGGCCTCAGTTATAGTGGGTGTGTTAACTGATACCCCAGTCTGTCCCAGAGGCCTTCCTGGTAGATGAGATGGAGAGGGAAAAGAAGGGGAATCTGAACCTATTCATTCCCTTAGGATAGTCCTAGGTTGATTGTGATTGAGAGAAGACTTTGCTGCTACAAAATAATAGCCTTTCAGGGACTCTTGCTTCAAATGCACCTCTAGACTTTTCTTTTCTCCTGCTTGAAAATCCTTGAAGTGTTGACTGAACTGGAAAAATGCCAGGTAATGGAGCTGGAAGGAATCTTAGGCCACAGAATATTGAAGCTAGGAGCTTTGGTTAAAGCTGGGCCCCACCCCTCCCTTAGAACCTAGAATAATGGAGTTAGGGATCTTGAAACAGAACAAATAACAATGTCAGAACTGAGAGACCTTAGAATGGAGACTGTTGGAGCTGAAAGGGACATGAGAACAGAGAACAATCAAAACTAGAGTATGTCATAGTTGGATGGACCTTAGAATGGAGTATGTCAGAACTGGGAGGAAACTTAGAACATGAAATATCAGAATCTTAAGAGTTTTTAGTGAAAATATGGTCCAACCAGCTACACAAATCTTGTGATAAAGAAAGCCATCTGCACCCAGCAAGAGGACAGTGGGAACTCAATGTGAACCACAACATAGTATTTTCATTCTTTTTGTTGTTGTTTGCTTGTCTTTTGTTTTCTTTCTTATTTTTTCCCCTTTTGGATCTGATTTTGCTGATGCAACATGATATTTATGACAACATTTAGAGAGGAAATGCACATGTTTAACATATCATTGGATCACTTGCTGATTGGGGAGGGAGGAAGGAAAGGGAAAAATTGGAACACAGGGTTTTGTAGGGGTGAATGTTGAAAATTATCCATGTATATATTTTGAAAATAAAAAGCTATAATTTAAAAAGAAAGAAAGAAAATATGGTCCAACTCTCTTATTTTTTAGAGGAGGGAACAGCTAGTTGCCTAGGAGAGAAAGTGTCCTGCACAAGGTGACAACCCAGAATTCCTGATTCCTGCTCAAAGATTCTTTCCCCTGAAGTAACATTACATCCTCTCCTCTCAATGGCAATACTAGGTTATCTCCCAGCCTAGGTACTCACTGTAGCCTGCCCATAGCTGGTCCTCCTAGCACCACATCGGATATTAGTACTGATCCATTACTGTTAGCACCACTAGGTCGGTCACGGCCTCCTGAAATGGCAATCCCAAAGCCCCTTCGAGGATCCTGGAAGACAGAAGAATGTTCATAAGAATTCTAAGATTATGATTAGAGCTGAAAGGGACCTTAGTAGCCACCCCCCCATCACTTTATAGACAAAATAACCAAGGCCAGTGGAAGAGAAACAATTTGTCTAGGATAACCGAACAAATGGAGAATCTGGGCTAAAATCCAAACTTCCTAATAATTCCAAGGACTGGGCTTTTTTTTTTTTTTATTTGCCCCCATTTTCCTCAGAAAAACCTCTGTCCTTTAAGGGTAGGCCCAAGCTCTGGTTCCACCATGGTCACCCATTCTTCTGAGCCTTCCTGGTGCTCTCTGTTTTGCTTACTAGGTTCTGACTTGAGCACACAAGGCATATGATTGCAGACTGGGCAAAGCCCAGGTATTCCAGGGAGCCCAGAAAGGATTTGGAAACGAACCACAGAAGGCCCCTTTCCTTTACTCACCCTGCACAGTGTGGTGGTATGCTGCTCCCAGATGGTCATCTCTTCCATGTCCAAAACCTGGGTTAATGAGAGACAAAGGGACATATATGAGAACAGGAATGCTCAAGGCTATCTCAGAGAAACCCTGTCCAAGGCAGCTCCCAGGCCTGGCTGGCAAACTTCTTCAAGCTGGGAGGAGCCGAAAGAGAAGGGGGAAAGTAGAAAATAAAGGGGATGATGGCTTTCAGAACTTCAATGGCCCAGACAGAGATCTCTGCAGACTCTGTCCCTTGTAATCAGACCAGCAGGCCCAAATCCCTTTAACCCAGCCCTCTATAGCCAACAAGACTCAGAGTCTCTGCTTATCTAGGTTGGGATGTGGACATCTGCCACCTTTTCGTCACAGAATAATAATCAAATTATCTTGATTTTGAAATCAGAGATCAGCTTTAATTGCTACTGAGAAGGGCATAATAATCTACCTTTCTATGGCTTCCAAATTCTTTTTCTTCCTCTTAGAGGTCTGGGTGATTCTGAGCCTCAGGCTGCCTAAACAGGTGTTTCCTTCCCTTATCTCTCAAACTCAAGTAAGCCTGATCTACTTTTCCCACTCATATTCCTCTCCACCCCCCCTTTTCTACTATGCTTGGAATTTGTTCTATTAACAAACTACCTTTCATATTAGATCTCTTCCTCTTAGGGTCCTCCCAGATGACAATGTATTCCTCATTAACTTTTTCCAATGCTTTTTCCAATTCCCTTATTTGTTGCCCCTGGACATACAAAGTCAGGAGAAGTAAACATATTTCTTGCTGCTCAAAGATACTTCTAGGCTCTCTTTCTTTCTGTCATCCAGCAACTTCTACTTTAAGGTTCATTTTGTTGAGATCATCTTATTGAGTTCCTGCTAAGAATTATCTATAGATGCTCAGATAAGTCTTACAGACTTGTTTCTGGTCTTGTAAACTTTGACTGTTGGCTTATATTGAAACTTCCTCCAGTGCCTTTGGATCAACCTCCCACCCACCCCCTGTACTCTGCTCACCCTGAAACATTCAAGGGTTTCCTGTTCTTTCTGTTATGGCTGGCTACCTCCCGACTTCTCCCATCTTTTTTTTATCCAGTTTCCTTTCATGTATCATCACTCTCAGCACCTAACACAGCCCTAGCATATAGTAGATATTTAATACAATTTACCAAATTAAACTGGTGATCATCTATACAACCTCCTAATTTTTACAGATGAGAAAACTGACTGCCAGAGAAATCAAGTGAATTTGTCCAATATCACTCAGATTATATATAGAAGAATCAGAAGCTGAATTCATATCCCTTGACTCCAAATCCAGTGCTCTTTCCATCAAAATTCCAAGAGCACAGGAAACTTGGATTTAGATCTATAAGAAATTTGGAGATTATTTACGATTTTTTCATATATTTTTTTTTTTGCCCAAAGACACACAGGGCAAGAAAGCAGAGAGGATTCAAAACTAGTTTTCTTTCAGTCAATAAACATTGAAATGCCTATTTTGTGCCATATCCTATACTACCTCCTGTAGATAACAAGAAAGGGAAAAGAGCTCAGTCTAATGAGGGAGACATGCCAACAACTATATATAAGCAAAATATAGAGAGGATAGGGAAGGGATTAGCAGTAATGAGGATCAGTTAAGTCTTCCTGTACAGGGTGGATTTTAGCTAGGACTTGAAGGAAGCCACAGTGCTAGGAAGTAGACATGAGGAGGGAGAGCCTTCCAGGCCTGGTGGAAAGCCAGGACAAAGTCAGAGAAGGGGGACAGGGGAGTGTGTTTTTCCAGGAATAACAAGGAAGCCAATGTCCCTTTCCAAGAATACTAGTACTCTTTCCAAAATACTATATTGACTCTTGGGCTAATTCCTCAATTCAATTAACATTTAATTATCAAGTATTTACTTAATGGAGGAGAGAGGGAAAATTTCACAACTTCTTTGGTCTGTTTTATATTTGTAAAATGAGAGACTTGATCTAGATGTCTTTTTAAGAGTTACATGTATCTATTTCTAAAATTGATAATCTGGAACAGTAAACAACCATTTATTAAGCCCCTACTGTGTGTGCGCCAGATACTGGGAATACCAAAAGGGGAGGAGGGGAAATGGTCCCTTCCCGTTGATGGGAAATGGTTTTAAAAAACTTCAGTCCATGAATATGAAATTTTACTGTCCTGAAGTTTAAGAAACAATGAACATAATTAACACAGGTAAGCATGGAATGACTTCTGTGAATGCTGTAAAGGAAGCAAGCCAAGAAAACAATGACTACTGTGATGTAAATCAGGAGTGAGGACCATTATTGCCTTAGCAATAAAGCAACTACAGGGGAGGAGCTGGAAATTATGTACAACAACCTTCCACTGCTTGAGTTCCATAGGTTTTTGCATGGCGAGGAATGATGGTATAAATATCTAAATGATCCTTGGCAGAAAAAAAGATTTCCTACCCCTGATAAATAGAAAAATTGACAACATAGAGAAGTAAATGTTGCAGAATTTCAAGATTTAAAATCCATGGCTGTGGAACATTACATATATTTTCAGAATTATTTGATATGTTGATCAATTTTGCTGAATGTTTTCCTTTTATTTTAAAAAAAAAAAGTTTGTTCTATGGGATAGCTTTCTAAGAAAGGGGAGTAAGAAGGATATTTAGGTGATATTAAAATAAAAGATATCTGAGGTGAATAATGAAGCTGGGACGATTCTTGTGGCTTCTATTTGGTCATATAACCCTGTGTGTATGTAATGAGCTAGAATAAGTAACCTGCAGCTCAGACATTGAGAGTAGCTTTCATCAAGACTGAAGAAGAAAACTCAGGATGCCATTCTGAAAATTCTGGAGAAAAGAAGTGTAGAAGTTGATGATGTAAAAGAACTGATGATTGAGAGACCAGAACCTGAATTCTAGGATTTGAATGAAAAGGCATGAGTACTGAAAACAGATTCTCAGTAAGATCCCAGATAAAATCAATGAGAGGAGTAAGGTTCCTTCAGACAAAGATATCACTAATGCAATAAAAGAACTTCTGGACATTATTAACATTAAACATATATATATATATATATATATATATATATATATATATATATATATATATATATATATATATATATATCAATACAGAACTGACAAATAGTGAACACCAATAGAAAGAAGTTATAAAGTACTCCAAAAGCTTCAGTGACATTCTGAAAATCCATTTTAAAGATGGAAAAGCAATAAATGTGTTTATGAGTGCCAACTGACTAATTCATTATTGATACATCAGATGTTCAAGATTATTCCTTGGAAATTGTATATGTTAAGTCATTACAGTGATGTTAAGCTGTTGCCTTTATCTGTAAATTTCGAATTTTGACTATAAAAATTATCAATCCCTGCTTAAGGTAACTAATCCAGGATGCTGAATGAGATTATTGCCATTTTACCCCATATTTTTCTAAAACATAGATTAATCATAATTCTACACTGGAGATTTTGCATCACTTTTGCTATTATTATTCTTTTAAGAATTATAAATCAAGGGAGGTGGAGCCAAGATGGCAGAATAAAGGCTGAATTCATCCAACATCTCCCCCAAATCATCCCAAATTCCTTTAAATGACTCTAAACAAATTTTAGAGTGTCAAAACACAAAAAAGATGGGATAGAACATTTTCCAGCTGAAGGCAACTTAGAAGCTCAGCAGAAAAGGTCTGTGATACCAGGGTAGGAGTCCAGGATGCAATCCTGGTTCAGGCCATACCAATGTAGTCTCAGTTTCCACCCTTGCCCTGGCCCAGCCCTTCCCTAACCAGATCCCAGTGTCAGCAAGGTGGGACCTCTAAATCTGCAGCAGTGCTGGAGGCTTCTGGACCTCTTGGGAGGATTTTGAAGGTTAGCAGAGAAGGTCTGTGGCTCTGGATGAGAGTCCAGGAAGCAGGCCAGACACAGGTCATACGAACACAGCCTAGGCTCCAGTTCTGGCCCCTGGGTCAGCAAAGCAGGACTTTGTTGCTTTAGCACAAATCTTACAGCTATGGTGGGGTGGGGACATTTCCTAACAGCTCCAGGGCAGAAAAGAGTTCTTGTGGTCAGATTCCTAGAAGGACCTCTGAAAATAGCTGCAGAAAACCCCTGAAGCTTGGGACAATGCACCCTCTACTCTGGATACAGAGCCCTACTTTAACAAAGAGTTAAAAGCATAGTAATAGGTTAGGAAAATAAGCAGGCAACAGAAAAAGTTTCTGATCACTGAAAGTTATTATAAGATCAAAACACACACTCAGAAGATACAATCTCAAAAGTCTTATATCCAAATCCTCTAAGAAAAATAAGAATTAGGCTCAGATCATAGAAGAACTCAGGAAGAATTTTGAAACTTAAGTAAGAGAGATAGAGGAAAAATTAGGAAAATAATTCAAAGTGGTGCAAAAGGAAATACAAAAAGATAATGAGGAGAATGCCTTAAAAAGCAAAACTGGCCAATTGGGAAAGGAGGTACAAAAGCTGAGGAAAATAATTCCTTAAAAATTAGAATTGAGAAAATGGAATCTAATGACTTCATGAGAAATGAAGCTACAATAAAGGAAAACCCAAAAAATAGGGAAAAAATGTGAACTGTCTCACTGGAATAACAACTTTTCTGGAAAATCGATCCAGGAAAGATAATTTAAACATTATTGGTTTACTTGAAAGTCATGATCAAAAAATGAGTTTGCACCAGCCCTGAAGTCAAGAGGATCTGAGTTCAAATATGCTTAGACACTTACACTTCCTAGCTGTGTGATCCTGGGGAAGTCACTTACCCCCAATTGCCTCAACAAAAAAATAAAAAAATAAAAATGAGTCTGGATATCATCTTTCTAGAAATTATCAAGGAAAACTGTCCTGATGTTCTAGAACCAGATGGTAAAATAGAAATTGAAAGAATTCACTGATTACTTCCTGAAAGAGATCACAAATAAAAACTCCAAGGAATATTATAGCCAAATTTCAGAACTTATAGATCAAGTAGAAAATATTCAAGCATCCAGAAAAAAAATTCAAGTATAATGGAGTCACATTCAGGATAACATAAGATTTAGCCACTTCTATATTAAAGGACCAGCTTAAGAACTAGGAGATCATATACACTTGAACAATGATACTGTATGAGGATGTATTCTGATGGAAGTGGATATCTTCAACACAGAGAAGAGCTAATCCAATTCCAATTGATCAATGATGGACAGAATCAGCTACACCCAGAAAAGGAACACTGGGAAATGAGTGTAAACTGTGAGCATTGTTTTTGTTTTTCTTCCCAGATTATTTTTACCTTCCGAATCCAATTCTTCCTTTGCAACAACAACAACAAAATTCGGTTCTGCACACATATTGTACCTAGGATATACTATAAGATATTATATGTATGCCTGCCATCTAGGGGAGGGGGTGGAGGGAAGGAGGGGAAAAATTCGGAAGGGATAATGTTGTTTTAAAAAAAAAAATTACTTATGCATATGTACTGTCAAAAAAATGTTATAATTATAAAATTAATTTTAGAAAAATTAAAGGACCATATATGATATTCTGGAGAGCAATGGAGCTAGGATTACAACCAGGAATCACCTACCCAGCAAAACTAAGTATAATCTTTCAGAGGAAAAGGTGGTCATTTAATGAAATAGAAGATTTTCAAGAAGTCATGATAAACAAACTGTGCATACCTTTTGATCCAGCAGTGTTACTACAGGGCTTATATCCCAAAGAGATTTTAAAGAAGGAAAAGAGACCTGTAAGTGTAAGAATGTTTGTGGCAGTTTGTGGTGGCCAGAAACTAGAAACTGAATGGATGACCATCAATTGGAGAATGGCTGAATAAATTGTGGTACATGAATATTATGGAATATTATTGTTGTGTAAAAATGACCAACAGGATGATTTCAGAAAGGCCTGGAGAGACTTACATGAACTGATGCTGAGTGAAATGAGCAGGACCAAGAGATCGTTATATAGTTCAACAACAAGACTACAGAATGATCAATTCTGATGGATGAGGCCCTTTTCAACAATGAGATGAACCAAATCAATTCCAATAGAGCAGTAATGAACTGAACCAGCTACACCCAGCGAAAGAACTCTGGGAGATGACTATGAACCACTACATAGAATTCCTAATCCCTCTATTTTTGTCTGCCTACATTTTTTATTTCCTTCACAGGCTAATTGTACGCTGTTTCAAAGTCCGATTCTTTTTGTACAGCAAAATAACTGTTTGGACATGTATACATATATTGTATTTAACTTATACTTTAACATATTTAACATGTATTAGTTAACCTGCCATCTGGGGGAAGGGGTGGAGACAAGGAGGGGAAAAGTTGAAACAAAAAGTTTTTCAATTGTCAATGCTGGAAAATTACCTATGCATAAAATTTTCGTAAAAAAAAAAAAAAAAAAAAGAATTCACGCTAAAAAGACCAAAGCTGAATGGAAAATTTGACTTTCATATACTGTACTCTGAAGAATTATAAGGAGATAATCAGGAAACTAATATCATAAGGGACTTAAGATTTATCTATTTACATTCCTACATGGAAGGATGATACTCGTAACTCTTTAGAACTTTCTAATTATTATGGCAGTTAAAAGGAATGTATATAAAGACAAAAGGCACAGGTGTGAGTTGAAAATGAAGGGATAATATCTTTTAAAAATGGTGAATTTAAGGGGTGAGAGAGGAGAAAAAGAAAGGGAGAAGTGGAATGATGCAAATTATCTGTCATAAAGAAGCAAGAAAAAGCCTTTACAGTGAAGAGTCAGAGGGAAGGAGAGGATGAATGAGCAAACCTTACTCTCATCAGAATTGGCTCAAAGAAGAAATAATACACATACTCAATAGGGATATAAAAATCTATTTTATACTGCAGGAAAATAGGAGGGTGATAGGATATAGGAAAAAAGGGGAGGGTGATAAATGAGAGTGCATTGGGGGGAAGAAGTAGTTAGTAGCAAAATACTTTTAAGGAGGAACAGAGTAAATGGAGGAGGCTAATATAGTTAGCAATAGTAATTGCAAAAAGAATTTTGAATCAAGTTTCTTTGATATGCCCTCATTTCTCAAATACAGAGGGAACTGGTTCAAATTTATAAAAAATAAGAGCCATGCCCCAATTGACAAATGATCAAAGATGTGCTCTGTGCCCAAAGGGCTATAAATTCATATATATCCTTTGACCTAACACCACCACTACCAGGTATGAATACCAAAAAGATTTAAAAAAAAAAATGGCCTATCTGTACAAAAAACATTCATAAAAGCTCTCTTCTCAGGGCAAAAAAAATTAGAAATTGAGAGGATGCCCATCAATTGGGAAGTGGCTCAATAAATTATAGTATGTGTTTGTGATAGAATATTATTGTTCTATGGAAAATGATGAGCAGGATAGTCCCAGAAAAAACAAACAAAAAAACCCCAACAACCTGAAAAGTCCTCCATGAACGCAAGTAAAATGTACTGTGCACAAAAATACAATCATTCATGATTACTCTGAAGGACTTATGATGAAAAATCCTATCCATACCTAGAAAAGGAACTGATTGAGGCTGAAAACAAATTGAAGCATTCTCTCTCTTTTTTTAAACTTAATTTTTCTTGAGGGTTTTTATTTCCATTAGGGTGGGAGATATATGTTTTCTTTCACAACTTGACTTTTATAAAAAGGTTTTGCTTAACTTCACATATGGTTTCTTAATTGTAAATGGGGATAAAAAAGAGAACCTGGAAATTAAAAATTTTAAAAACAAATGTAAAAAATTGTTTTTTGAATGTAACTGGGGAAAATATTAAATAAATAAATCAAATAAATGCTAAAAAAAATGAGACAAAAGAATTTCTACCTTATGGTATCATTATGTAAAATTCCTTCAAAGAATTGTAAATATTGGTATTTGCTTCTCACATTTTAAACTTGAAAACAATGTGCTGAAAGACAATGTATCTAATAATATTTGGTGTCAAATATCCAATGCTTTGTATCTGTCAAAAAATATTTTGGGGAGGCAGAGCCAAGATGGTGGAGTAAAGGCAAAATAATATTTTGGACAACCAGGTGGGACAGATAGAGATATTGGACAGAGCATTGGCCCCAGAATCAGGAGGACCTAAGTTTAAATTTGGCCATAGCTGTGTGATCCCACTTAACCCAAATGCCTCAAAATAAATGAATAAATAAGTGAATGAATGAATGAATAAAAGATATTAGTTTTTTTAAATCATTCAACCCAAACCCAATCTAATAACATCTAAATATGCATATACTTTATAGTGTATAAACTACTTTATAAACAACTATATATTATTTACTATATATACAACTATGTATTAAATCTCAGAAAGAAAGTGTGTGTGTGAGAGAGAGACAGACAGAAAATATCTAAGGACTAGGAAAATGCTCTTGAAAGACAGTTGTACAAGATAACTGTATAAATATGTACACATATATTGTATTTAACATATACTTTAACATATTTAAGATGTATGGGACTACCTGCCTTTTGCAAGGGTCAGTGTTGAAAAATTACCCATGTATATGTTTTGTATATAAAAAGCTATAATAATTAAATAAAAAAAAAATCTAAAAAAAAAAGTAAGACAGTTGTATTTGAGCTGAGTCATGAAACCAGGAAGTCAGGATGTAGAAGTGAGAAAGAGGAGATTATTCAAGATATGGGGAAACATGGGGAAAGGCACTGAGTTGGCAGATGGCATGCCACATTCAAGGAAGAGCAAGAAGGAAAGGATTATGGCTGATTTTTCTTGTAGAATATATTTAGAAAAATTGTACATGTTTAACCTATACTGGATTACTTGTTGTCTAGGGGAAGGGGGAAGGGAGAGAGAAAAATTTGAAACACAAGGTTTTATAAGGATGAATGTTGAAAACTATCTTTGCATGTATTTTGAAAATAAAAGTTAATTTTTTTTAAAGGGAAAGATTATGGGATTATAGAGTAGACAGGTAATTGCCTCCATGTAAAGTGTCACATACATAGATAATTAAATGCCTCCTACGTGTCATGAACAGTGCTAACTGAAGGTATCATGGACAATGGCCTCATAATTGGAAAGACCCAGGTTCAACACCTACCTCTGAAACATATAGGATGTGTGACCTTGGACAAGACATTTAACTTTTCAACTCTCTAAGGCTATGAGAAAAGTTGTTAATTGAAGTTCTTTACAACAAATAAAGAAAAAATATATATATATTGTTGTTGTGAATGTTGTTGTTGAGTCACGTCTGATTCTTCATTACCCCATTTGGGTTTTCTTGGGAAAGATATTGGAGTAGTTTGCCATTTACTTCCCCAGCTCATTTGAAAGATGAGGAAACTGCGGCAAGAAAGTGACTTGCCCAGGGTCATGCAGCTAGTAGATATCTAAGGTTGGATTTGAACTTAAGAAGTTTTTCCTGACTTGGCAGCATTTTGTCTACTATACCACCTAGCTTCTCCTAGAAAGTATTAAATAAAATGTTTTGCAGTCCATGGAAGAAGGTTGGAGAGATAGAAGGAAAGCTTACAGGATTTGGTCACATGAGAGTTAGGCTTTGAAGATGGGTGGGGACTTCAATACAAGATGCTAAGGAAGGGCTGTTCAGGGCACAGGAAGCACTGACAATGGATGATACAGTCTATAATGCTTTGGAAGGCATTGATTAATAACCAGGAGGATGCTGTTGATATAGGTATACCTAGATTACAGCTAGAGATAACTAAGGAGAGATATGGACTGGATAATAGTATAACTGGATAATAGTATAATTAGATGAATTCAGAACTGGATGAATGACCAAACCCAATGAACAGTCATATTCATTGATCCTCTTGGAAGAAAAGTCTCAGTAATGGAATTCTCTATGGATTTGTGTTTGACCTTCTGCTGTTTAACATTTTAATCAATATTTTGGTCAAAGGCAAAGATGCTATCTTATCTAATTTGCTAAAAATTAAATAGCATTCTATTTATATAGGTTTAGCATTCTATTTATATGGTTTAATATGGGTTGAACCTATTAAATGAAATGTAACAGAATAACATTAAATCTTTCTCTTGGGTTAAAAAAATTAAAAACTGCAAAACTCAATAGGAATCAACCCACTGGCTTCCAAAAAAAATAAAAAAAGTTATGATGATCTCAGGCTACATGAAGGAAAACAATATTTAGGATCAGAGATATAATGCTCCTGCAGTAATGGCTTGGCCATAGCTCTTTAGGAAGGACTGAAAAATGGACTTCTGTCTAGAAGAATGACTAGGAAAGTGAGCGATATGAAAAAGTTGACTAAAAATCATTGGAGAGTTGTCCTGTAGTAGGATGGATAAGTTGTGTTTTACCTGGGCCCAGAGTGCACAGCTAGAAGCAAGTGGAAAGAACTGTAAAGGTAAAAATTTCAACTCCATACAAGAAAAAATTTTCTAAACCCTAGAATTGTCACAAAGTGGTGTGCACTGCCTTGGAGGAAAGTATTCTCCCTCCCTAGAGGTGTTCCATAAGAAGGTAGATGATCAATTGTCAGAGATACTCTGGAGATTTTCATTCAGGGACTCAAAGAAGTCCCTTCTACAACTCTACAACAACTGGAAAAGGAATGGAAGGCAGGGAAGGAAGAGGTAAGGAGCTGTGAAGTTGGAAAATAACTGAACCCTATTCCCTCACCCCAAGGGAGGCAAGAGGGCCTCTATCAAAAATCTTATTTCTAACCAGATAAGAGCCAAAAAGAGCAGTGAACCCAATAGTGTGAGACCTGAGGAAAGCTGGTGAGCAGCCAGTCCCGGCTGATAAAGAAAGTGATTAGAACCCATATGTGAAAGAATTCACCTTGGTCAGGAAAGGGCAGTTGGTTATTAAAAAACAAAATAAAACACAAGATCTCACTCGTTGTCACAAGACTCATTCTGAACTATGGACTAATGATTTCACTTCTACTAGCCCCAGATTTCCCATCTAAAAGAGTGTAGTAGCTCTGGGAGCCATCAATATTGCATTCCTGACTCAGAGAACACAATCCATCAAAGCCCCCAAGTCTTTTTTTTTTTTTTTCAGAACTTAAGTACAACATGCTTACCCATCTTGTACTTACTCAAAATGGATTTTTTTTCAACCCAAGTGTAGGATTTTACATTTATCCCTTTCAAAAAATTGCTATTTTCCTCATTCACAAAATTATGTGAGAGCTAAAAGTGACCTTGCAGATAATTTATTCTAATCTCCTCATTCGATGAATGTCCATCGAATGGTCCAGCTAAGTTCCAGAGGAGAGAAAGTGTCTCATGTCACACCATGACAGCACTGGAACTAGAAGCCCAGCTTGTCCCATTCCCTTGTAAAGAACTTAGGCAAAACACTATCCCCATTACTATTCAATATTGTATTAGAAATGCTAGCTTTGGCAATAAGAGATGAAAAAGATTAAAGGAATTAGAGTAGGTAATGACAAAACCAAATTACCCCTCTGCAAACGATATGATAGTACACTTAAAGAACCCCAGAGAATCTACTAAAAAAGTATTTAAAATAATCCACAACTTTAGCAAAGTTGCAGGATAAAAAAAAAGGACACATAAATCCTCAACATTTTTATACATGACCAACAAAATCCAACAGCAAGAGATAATGAGAAATTCCATTTAAAATAACTATCAATGGTATAAAAATTTGGGAAACTATCTGCCAAAGGAAAGTCAGGAACTATATGAGCAAAATTACAAAACGCTTTCCACACAAATAAAGTCAGATCTAAACAATTGGGAAAATATTAAGTGCTCTTGGATAGGTTGGGCGAATATTATAAAGATGACAATACTACCTAAACTAATCTATTTATTTAATGCTATATCAATCAAATTCCCAAGAAAGTATTTTACTAACCTAGAAAAAAATAGCAAAATTCAGGAAACTAATGGGAAAAAAAAAAAAAAATCAAATGAAGGTGGTCTAGACGTGCCAGATCTAAAACTATATTATAAAGTAGTGGTTATCAAAACCATTTGATCAGTGGAATAGGTTAGGTCCACAGGACAAAATAGCCAATAACTATAGCAATCTAGTGTTTGACAAACCCAAAGACCCCAGCTTTTGGTCTAAGAATTAACTAGTTAACAAAAACTGCTGGGAAAATTGGAAATTAGTATGACAGAAACTAGGCTTTGACCCACACTTAGCACCATATACCAAGATAAGATCAAAATGGGTTCACGATCTAAGCATAAAGAATGAGATTATAAATAAATTAGAAAAACATAGGATAGTTTACTTCTCAGACCTATGGAGAAAGAAGGAATTTGTGACCAAAGAAGAACTAGAGATCATTATTGATCACAAAACAGAAAATTTTGATTATATTAAGTTAAAAAGTTTTTGTACAAACAAAACTAATGCAGACAAGATTAGAAGGGAAGCAATAAACTGGGAAAACATTTTTACAGTCAAAGGTTCTGATAAAGGCCTCATTTCCAAAATATATAGAGAGAATTGTCTCAAATTTATAAGAAATCAAGCCATCCTCCAATTGATAAATGGTCAAAGGATATGAACAGACAATTTTCAGATGAAGAAATTGAAATTATTTCTAGTCATATGAAAAGGTGCTCCAAATCATTATTGATCAGAGAAATGCAAATTAAGACAACTCTGAGATACCACTACATACCTCTCAGATTGGCTAAAATGACAGAAAAAGATAATGACGAATGTTGGAGGGGGTGTGGGAAGGTTGGGACACTAATATATTGTTGGTGGAATTGTGAATTACATCCAGCCATTCTGGAGAGCAATTTGGAGCCATGCTCAAAAATTTATCAAACTGTGCATACCTTTTGATCTATCAGTGTTACTACTGGGCTTATATCCCAAAGAGATCTTAAAGAAGGGAAAGGGACCCACATGTGTAAAAAATGTTTGTAGCAGTGCTTTTTGTTGTAGCTAAAAACTGGAAATTGAATGGACGTCCATCAATTGGAGAATGGTTGAATTGTGGTATATGAATATCATGGAATATATTGTTCTGCAAGAAATGACCAGCAGGATGATTTCAGAAAGGTCTGGAGAGTCTTACATGAACTGATGTTAAGTGAAATGAGCAGAAACAGATCATTATACTTTTCATCAATTCTGATGGATGTAGCTCTCTTCAACAATGTGATGATTTAAACCAGTTCAAATTGTTCAATAATAAAGAGAATCAACTACACCCAAAAAGAGAACTATGGGAAATGAGTGTTGACCATAACATAGCATTTCCACTCTTTTGGTCACTGTTTGCTTACATTTTTATTTTCTTTCTCAGGTTTTTTTCTTTCTTTCTAGATCCCATTTTTCTTGTGCAGCAAGATAACTGCATAAATATGTATACATATATTGTATTTAACATATACTTTAACATATTTAACATGTATTAGACTACCTGCTAGCTAGGGGAGGAGGTGGGGGAAAAGAGGGGAAAAGTTGGAAAAGTTCTGCAAGGATCAATGTTGAAAAATTATCCATGCATAGGCTTTGTAAATAAAAAGCTATAATTAAAAATAAAATTAAAAAAAGAACTTAGGCAGGAATCTTAAGGGTCACCTTGTCTAAATTCCTTTGGGGGAAAAGTTTTTTTTGACTGAGGAAAAAACTAAACAGTGGAGAATAAATGGGACAAGTCTTTGGAGAAAAATCCTATTTTTATACTCTTTTCCTTTACTGAGAGATATCAAGGAAACCTACAGAGCAGTCTTGATTGTTCATTCCACCTATTTTTATTAAATACCTACTATGCGCCAGAAATACAAAGACAAAAATCAAACCATTTTTGTCCTCAAGTTTACATTATATTACATTACATTACATTACATTACAAGGAGAGGCCAGCAGTTGGGGGATGGGTGGAAGTAAGCTGAATCTTAAAGTTGGGGACTCTCAGTGGACGTGAAGAGTATGTTCTAGGCATGGGTGATCACCTGTGCAAAAGCAGAGATGGAAGATAGAAAGTCATATTTGTGGAATAACAAATGGGTCACAAGGTGTGTTTAAGTCTTGTCAAGTCCCATCTTTTCCAGGTTTTTCCTGATTCCTCCAGCCCCTAGTGCCTCTTTCTCAGCTTCTTTCCTCAGTTACCTTGGATCTAAAAGAGCGCACATTTTTCTCCCTCCACAGAACACAGACTTGGAGAGAACAGAGATCATTTTGATCTTGTTTTTTATCTCCAGTGCCTCAGGCACATAATTGGGGCTTAATAAATACTTGTGGATTATTTGCATGAAGAAGAGCCATGTATAATAAGGTTAGATGGAGGTAGGTTGTGTAAAGTTTTGCTTCAAATGCCAAACAGAAGGGTTTGTATTTTATCCTATAGCATAATAATAATCCAAAACTCTTGGATCTTCTTGAGCTGAGGAGTAACACGGGGGCTTTTGCAATATCACTGAAAACTATGTAAAGAAAAGGTAGCAGGGGGCAATAGTACAGGTTGAGAGGTAATGCTTGGGAGCATGCCTTCTTTAACACTTTCATCCCTCTTCCCTTCAAAACCTTTTTGAGTCTTTTTTGGGATTGGATCTATTACTTTATAAGGAATTGTAGGGAACACCCCATAAGAGACCTTTTCCATCAGTTTGGATCATACCTTTTTGCCACTTTTAGTCTTAGAGAGATGACTGGGATACAGTATGCCTAAGACAGTTGTCCAGGACTATTAGAGCAGTGCACGAATCACATAGGTAGGTCTCAATCCCAGGCCTTCAGTTCTCTATTGATTTTGTCTGTATCTCTGCTTTCTTCATTAGATTTTTTCTTCCCTCCATCTTAGAAGGAGAGGTGGACCTCTTCTTGACAAAAACTTATGGGTTACCCTCTCACCAGAGTATGCTGGTAAATGTTTAACGGCTCACCAGATTAAAAAAATAATAAATGTACACAGAACTCGCTTTTTAAGTTTACTCTGTACCATTAAGATTTTTCTATCACTTTCTTAAGTCTAGATAACAATAAAGTCCTGATTTAGAACCTTTATAATTTTGGTGGTATAACTCCCAATTTCTTAAACTGTGATTCTAGACCCTATAAGGGTCTCATAACTAAATGTGGGGGTTGCTAACTTATGATTTATTATCAGTAAATGTTTGATTTGTATACTTCTCATATATATATATATATAGGATCGAGTAAAAATTTCTCAGGTGAAAAGGCTTAGAAGTAGAAAAAGTTTCAAAGCCCTGGTATAAAACACTCACACTGAAGATTTAAAAATGGGCTCTTACTGACTCCAACATCCTCATTCCCACTTCCCACCTCCAATATCATCACTTCAGTCTCTTTTGGGAACTTGTTCCATTCATTGGTTTGATGTTGGAAATCCTTCAATCATTCCTGCTCCTTTCTTTCTGCCTATTACCTATGCAGGAAGGGCTCTCCATCTTCCTACAAACCTTTAAAGTGATTCTACTCCCCTTCCTTCTATAGCTCATCCCTTTTACTTCCCAAAGTCTGGAGTCCTTACGGTCTCATTCCCTATTCATTGAAATCAAACTTCCACTCCTACTACTGAAACTTCTCTTCCATCACCAATATTTAATTGTCAGACCCAAATATTGTTGCTCAGTCCTTAACCTACTTTACCAACAGTATTAATAACAACAAACAAACAAACAAAAAAGACTGACTAGTTTTTTTCCTCCAAAATTTTTTGCTTTTTGAGACCCCATTCTCTTTGCTCTCTCCTCCTATTCTTTCCTTAGTTCCTCTTCCTCTTGGCATCTAAGTGTATTTGTAGGAGGAAGGGTAGGATTTCCTCAAAGCTCCCTTTGAGTTTCTATTCTATCTATACTCTCTCCTTTAGGTAGCTCATCTAGTTCCTTGTTGCAATTATCTCTATGTGGATGACACCACCAATATTTTTCATTTTGATCTTTTCTTTAAATTTCAATCCTAGAACCCAAGTTCAAATCTGATCTCAGACACTTAACACTTCCTAGCTGTGTGACCCTGGGCAAGTCACTTAACCCCTGCCTCAGGGGAAAAAAAAAAATTCAATCCTACATTTCCAACGACCCATTGGACATTTCCTAGGAAAGAATCCTACCAGTATTTCAAACCCAACATATTTCAAATGAAATACATTTCTACTTCCCAGCTCCCTGCTTCTTCTTCTTCTTCTTTTTTTTTTTTTTGGCAGATGGCATCACTTTGTAGTACTGTTCCCTCTCCCTCAGTCCCAGACATCCAAACACTTGTCAAGCCCAATGAATAATTTCCATCTTTCCTCTTCAGACTCATTGTCATGACTCTACCTAATTCATGGTCCTCATCACTTTAGGAGCTTGGCCCTCCTCCAGTTCATCCTGCATGAATTCCAATTGACAAAGGACATTTTAATTCTTTTTTTTTTTTTTTTTTTTTTTTTTTTGACAATTGTATTCTTAATGCCTAAATGGTGTATAGTATGGCCTGTTGATCTTGGACCCAGGCAGAGCAAACTTTTAAATTTTACCTCTGACACTATTAGTTTTATGAGTCCAGCAAGTTATTTAATCCTTCTCAATCTCAATTTTTCCTTTTGTATAATAGGGATAATATCAGTTACTTCACTGGATTGTTATGAAGACCAAGACTGGATGTCCTAAAGACATCTTAAACTCAACTTTTCTGAAATGGAACTCATAATCTTTTCCCTAAACTCTTTCCTCTTTCAAATTTCTGTCAAAAGCACCACCATCTTCCTAGTCTCCTCGGTTTATAATCATGGCATTATCCTTGATTCTTCATTCTCATTTAAAGCACAAATTCAATCAGTTGCTGAGGCTTGATATTTCTATATTTGATCCCTTCTCTCCACTCAGCAATCACCTTAATTCAGGCCCTTATCCCCTCTCTTTCAGATTATTACAACAGCCTCTAATTGGTCTCTGTAACTCATTTCCCCCACTTTTCAGTCCACCAGACACACTGCTGCCAAAGTAATTTTCCTTATTCCTGAATTTGACCATGCGACTCCCTTAATGAACCAAGTTTGACGGCTTCTTATCACCCCTAGGATAAATCTACATGGTTCTATTAAGCTTTTAAAGTTCTATGCCACCAGACCCCAACCTTTTCTAACCTCAATGGACACTACTGCCTCTCTCACACTCTTCAGTGTAACCAACCTGACCTTCTGTTTTTCACTAATGAAACTACATTTCCCATCTTTTTAGCCTTGTACTGTCTGACCCCCATGCTTATCATTCACTCCCTCTCACCTCCATCGGTGCACCTCAAAGAATCTCCTATCTTTCCTAAGAGGCAGCTCAGGCATCTTTGTCTGCATGAATGCTGTCCCATCCCCTTAACTACTAGTGACCTTCCCAAATTACCTTTACTTTATATGAATTTATAGCTACTGACTTTCTATATATGCTGTATACCTTTTTATGTTTAGTCAGATCTGCCATAATGCTTGTTTTGAAAATGTGAATTTGTTCCAATGCAATTGACACATTAGGGAACAGTTTGAGCATAACTTAAATTTTGAGTTTGCTTATAGATGAGACAAGAGGGCAATAAGCTACATCCATCTGCATTTGTTGTTGTAACTTTCCACATGATTTCTCTACTTCACAATGACTCACAAACTCCAACCCCTTCTAATACCCAACTCCACAAACTTCAGGTCTTTTTCAAAGTACCATGTCTAGACTTTTCGAGATCTAGTATTTCTTAAGCATTTAATACGTATAAAATTGGGCTACCATTTTTATTGGGTTCCTATGATTCAAAAAAAAAAAAAAAGTATCATTTGATCAACTGTGATGGATTTGGCTCTTTTCAACAATGTGGTGGTTCAAGGTAATTCCAATAGACTTGGGATGGAAAATGCCATCCACATATAGAAAGAGAACTATGGAGACTGAATGTGGATCAAAGCAGAGTATTTTCACATTTTTTTGGTTGCTGTTGGTTGTTTGCTTTTTTTTTCTTATGTTCCCCCTCCCCAATCGATCTGCTTTTTCTTGCACAACATGACAAATATGGAAATATGTTTAAAAGTGCAAATATTTAAATTATATCAAATGCTTGCTATCTCAAGGGGGGGAAGTGAGGAAGAAAAATTTGGAACACAAAGTTTTTACAAAAATGAGTGTTAAAAATTATCCTTACTTGTATTTGGAAAAATAAAATACATTGGAAAAATGTATCATTGTCAAAATTTGTGAATGTTATACCCCTCACCCCATTTCCTTGTAAGCCCAGTAGTAAACCCTGTAGTTTATATTTCATGATTTTTCTGGCTGCATGTCTCATTATACAAGAACTGACAGTACTTGTTTCCTCCATTGAAATGTAAACTCACTGTGAGTGAGGATTGTTTCATTCTTTGTACTTTTATCCATGTGATTAGTTCAGTTCTTGGCACATAGTAGGTGCTTAATAAATGCTTGTTGATTAAATGAAGATAATGTATGTAAAGTCCTTTGCTAGTCTTAAGGTGCTTGTACTGTTCCCTCTCTCTAAGTCCCAGACGTCCAAATACTTGTCAAGCCCAGTGAATAATCTCAATGTTGTCACTCAATAAGCATTTATTAAATATTTACTTATTAGCAAAGCACCAGAGAGACAAAGAAAGATACCCTCCTGCTCTCGAACTCAGTCTAAGTCTACTATGTGCCAGGTATTTTAACATATAAAAAAACAAAAACAAAACAAAAAAAGAAAAAGAAAAAAAAGACAAAGCAAAACAAAAAAAAATGAAACAATTTCTGCACTCAAGTAGCTTATATTCTAAAATCTGAGGTATTATTATGATGTCAGTTAACTACTCAGAAACTTTCAAGGCCTTCTCATTGCCTAGCAAATGTTACAGGCACCCTAACCTCTTACATAAGGTCCTCTGCAATCTACATAAAGAATGCATACTCTGGAGGCCTATTGGGCTTGCCATTTCTTGACTTTGGCTCTCCAGATTTGCACTTGGAATAGATTCCTTTCATTTCTGAATAGTGACTTCCTTCAAATATCTCTTTTACCATGGTTTCTTCTCTGACACTCCTTAGCCCTATCCATGATCCCTCCCTCTTTAATCTAGGGTTCAGCTTGACCTGAGTACTTAGCACTTTCTAACTTGTCTCACCACATAGCAAGCATTTAATATGTTTGAACTGAATGGTTGAGCTGAACTGCAAGTTCCTGAAGAACACAGGCTGATTCAGTCAACTTTGTAAGCACCAACTTCAAGGAAGGGTCTATCTACAAGTTACATAGTAGGTACTTAATAAGGGTATGTTGAACTGTTCTCAGGGAGAAGGCTCTGTAGGAAGCCAGAAGATTGGAGGGGGAAAGGATCTCTCATAAGCATCAAAATTACCCCCAAGGGGCCTTATTTTTAAAAGAAGCCACAGGAGGGCCCTGGAGAAAGCAGGTGCCAGGTGTTTCACTTTGTTCTCTCCCCATTTCCCTCCCTAATGCTCTAGTCACTGAACTCCTGGCCCCAGCCCAGTGTGCCACCCTCTGTGTTGACTTGCCCAGGCCTGTTTCCCACCCCCAGGGAATGTCAGCTTGTGCTCCTTTTGTGCTAGCTTGGCATACCTTCTGTTCCCGGTTTCCCTGGCAGGTTCAAACTCTCTAGCTGGGGTTAGCTGACCATAAGGTTATGGGGACAGGGGCTTGTGACTGGTAGTGAGAAACAGATTTCAAGAATAACCAATGTAGTCTGTGGAATGAAGCAGGCAAACAATGGGCACCAGTGCCCATTCTAGTGCCTACAGTAAGGATAGGAGTGGTATCAAGGTTGGGCCTCAATAATTCCTGGGAAGGAAAGGAGGATGACATAATGGAAAGCAAAAAAGTGTGAAATGGTCATCTATTATTACAGCAATAACAGTTGCAGGGAAAAAAGGCAAAGACAAAGAGTAAATCTAAAATAGACAAAGGGAGACACAGGTGAAACTGAGAAAATGGGAGGAAATCATGTTTAATGAACAATCAAGAAACAGAAAAAGACAGTTAAGCTGTGATGGAATGGAGCTGGATTCAGATCTTGCCTTAAGTACTTAACTGGGTGGTCTTTTCTTTCTATGTCTCATCAGTAAAATGAGGGGATTGGGCAGACAAGATTATAGCTTGTTTTCAACTCTAAGAGACACTACAAAGAGAGAAGGAAATATACAACCTCTCTTTTTTCAGTAAATTAAACATGAATGACCATTGCTGAGACCTATTAAAGACTTAAGTTTACAAAGGCTAAAGCCTCCCATGAATCCAGGGCCATCTTCAGTCATCTTGACTTACATCCATTAGACCCAGATGGCTCTGGATGACAAAGTGAGACAGATGACCTTGCACAGCCTTTCCACACTTAAATCCAATTCACTTTCATGTCATGGTATCAACTCCTTGATATTATGGTCCTCTTAGAAAATGAAGGACAAACAACAATTGAATGCAATGGTTTGAAAAAACTTCCTGCTTAGTGGAAGAACAATTTGCTGTGCACCCCGCCCCCCCCAAGATGCTTGATACCAGGAAACCTCAAGTTCATCTCCACACCCCACTTAGGAAGTGACCAGTTGGCCCCTCCTAGGATCATGAATCAGTAGACATTACTTAACTATTAAAAGGGTTTCTCTTTTTGGTTTCTTCCTCCATGTACCTTTCAGATAGAAAGTAGTAGGATTTTTAGAGTTCTGGTTACACACTCCCTGATCTCTAAAAATATAATCACAGACTCATAAAATAGCAATAGTCAAGGTTGGAGTGGAATTGAGAATTAGTGCTATTGCCACTAGCAAAGCAATGTAGACATGCAAAGAACAAAGAACGGAATAGTCTAAACTGTGCTTTGACCAAGAGATTCTACTTCTAGGAACTTGGTGCCTCAAGTATTGTTTAAAAAAAAAAAAAAGAAAGGCTCAGCAGGATGAATACAGAGAGGCTTGGAGAGACTTGCATGAACTGATGCTAAGTAAAATGAGCAGAACCAGGAGATCATTCTATACTTCACCAACAATACTATATGATGATCAATTCTGATGGACGTGGCTCTCTTCAACAATGAGATAATCCAAATCAGTTCCACTTGAGCTATAATGAACAGAATCAGCTATACCCAGAGAAAGAGTGTGGGAAATGAGTGTGAACCACAACATAGCATAACTCTTTCTGTTATTTTGCTTGCATTTTTGTTTTTTATTCTCAGGTTATTTTTACCTTCTTTTATAAATCCAATCCTTCTTGTACAGTAAGATAACTGTATAAATATGTATACATATTTTGTATTTAACATATTTAACATGTATGAGACTACCTGCCATGGGGGGGGGGGGAAAGGCTCTATACTGTTGCACTAAAAAGAACTGAAAATAAATTGATCAGAAGTGGCTAGCCAAATTTGCGGTACAAGCATGTCATGGAACATTATCAGCCTGTAAAAAAATGACCAACTTACGAGAAACAATGAAAAGATTTATATAAACTGATACAAAGTGAAATAAAGAGAATCAGGAAAACATGAGCTAGTTTACACAATGAAGACAATAACATAAATGGAAGGAACCAGTACTCTAAAACAAATTTGGTCTTTAAAAAAAGGTGTGAAGAGTTTTGCAGAGGCAGGGGTCTATGGGAGGACCACAGCAAGTCAGAATTTTTCAGTTTTGGTTTTGCTGGTTTTCTCTTCCTTTCCTGTCTCCATTTTATTAAAAGGGTGGCTCTTTGGAAAAGGAAGGGATACCCAGGCAATAGAGGTAGGACAAAGGATAAAGATTTTAAAAATCTATTTTTTAAAAAATCACTTAAGTTTGAATTTTCTTATTATCAGGGATAATAAAATTACTCACATTCCAACAGAGATTTCTTTATAACTACCCAGCAAGAGGGTAATGTGACTAGGAATGCAAAAGCCCTATTGAATCTGTTATTGTCTTAGGGTGGTTGTGACTTGTCCAAAAACATATAGCGAAAGTGAGGTCTAGTCTGGGCCTCAGGACTCCTGACTCACAGGTTGAGGGCTCATTCTTAGCACCAGCTTGCCTTCTTGGATATTCCCGGAAACCTAGAATATTTTTTCCCAGGGGCCTCAGCCCAAAAGCCTTTTCGGCTCTCTCCCCCCTCTCCCTTTTCCCTCCCACAGTCGCTATTGAAATTCAGGATTAGAATGCAACTGCCCAGGAGAGGAAAAAAAGCTTGAAGGAACAAGGGGGCGGGACAACTAGGTTTAGAGATTTTCCTTAGCACAGGTTCAACCATATCAGGGATTGATTTTAGGATTTAGAGCAGAAAGAGACTTGGGAGAGCGCGACCTGTTTTTACAAACTAGGAAACTGAGGCTCTGGGAAGTAACTAGTCCTAAGAATTTTTTTTGGGGGGGGGGAGCGCTGAAAAGGAGGGAATTGGCTGGAGGAAAGAGCCAAGAAGGGAGAGGCTGAGAGCTCAAAAGTGCTCAGCCATAATTGTGTCCTAGGGCTATTTTATTTTTCCCTTAGGGTCTCAGTTTCTCTAGCTGTAAAATGGGGCAGGACTACCGACAGGATTTCGGTCTTTTTTCTGTTCTAATAGTTCGGAATTCTAATTACAGAGGGTGTTTGTGAGTGTGTGTGGCCCTTTCCAAGAGATCTAGGCTAAACAGCTACAAAGAGGTCAGATTATTCACCCCTCCTCCCCCTGCAATGCCCCAGGGGTTCTCCTTCCCCTTATCTAGTCCCGCACTCACCTGAAATCTCACCGCCATCATACACCCGGGAGGTCCTTCAGCTTCCCAGCATGGTGGGGGGCTAAAAACACTGGAGGGTTTCCTTTGGGACCCCAGGAAGCTGTTAACACTGCTGTACGGGAGGGAGGACTGGGGGAAGGAAACTTGGCGCAGGGAGCCCAAATTCTCGTCCCTGTCCGTCTCAGTCTCAGCTACTACACCTGCTCCTCTTCCTCCTCCGCCCCGGACCGGGGTACCTTGCTCCGCCCCCAGTAGGAGCCAGAGACACGCCTTCAAGATGGCCAGAGCCCTTCCCCAGCCCCGGGGCCGGCCCTAACTTTGGCACCTGTACTCGGAGCGGATGGAAATTCCAGGCCAGGTTTTCTCTTTGCTACTGGCCCAGGGCCAGGGGAGGGGGTGGGGTGGACCAGCTAGAAGAAAGAGTAAGTGCGGAGCCAACCGCTAGACCCACCTGAGATTCAGCCCCGCTTCCCTCAGGGAAGTCTCCCACTAGCCAGGTCCCCGCTCACCCTCGCCCCGCTGTGAGATCAGAGCGTGGGGGCTTGGGTCTTTGCTGATGTTTGACCAGAGTGGAGAGCGGGCGGTTTGTCTTTGGGGATTTTACAGAAGGGTCTAATCACCATGCTAGAGTTTTGCTTTGGCCTTGAATGGCTAGGAAACAAGCTAAATTCAACCCTTTCGTCTTGAAAGGGAGAAAGAAACGGAGAAAAGGAGGTTAAAAGGGAAGTGACTTGTTCCTTTAGTAGATTCAAAGAGCCAACCTAATTCCTCAGTGAGTTTCATCAACATCCTTTAAACACTTTCCCTTGGCCCTCATCTCCCCACCCACTCTTTCATTCATTACTCAATCCCTTGCTTTCTGCTTTCTAACATCTCTCAACTGAAAGAGCACTTTCCAGGACTACTAGAGGCTTAGTCCAATCAATAAGGATTTTTTTGGTTGTTTATATTCAGTCAAGTCCGATTCTCAGTGATCGCATTTGGGGTGTTCTTGGCAAAGGTGGTTTGCCATTTCCCGGTCCGATGTGGACTATTTTATAGAAGAGGAACTGAAGCTAACAGGAGTCGTGACTTGGCTAGGGTCACTTAGCAAGTACCTGTTGAAAAGTCACATTTGAACTCAGATCTTCCTGCCTCCAAGGCTGATGCTACGGGGAAAAAAAGGTAACAGTCCCAGCCCCAAAGGAGTTATGTTCTTGGAGGGGGAGGGGAAGAAGAGAACTCCCCCAAAGATAAGTAAATACACTATTGCTATGTAAGCGGGTGTGGCACTAGTAGCAAGGAGTGGATTGGTTAAATCTGAAAAGAAGTGGCACTTTGAACAGAGCTTGGAATTAAGCTATGGGTTCGGAGACGATAACGTGGCAGAAGTAGGGGTTTTGAGAGCCGCACCAAAAGTCAAACCAGAGTTCAAATCCAGTCTCAGACACTTATTACCTGTGTAATCACGAGCAATTAACTATTGCCTCAGTTCAACATCTATAAAATGGGATAATAATATTTACTTCCCAGGTTTGTTATGAGAGATTTACAAAGTGCTTTTCAAATCATAAATGCTACATAAAA
This sequence comes from Sminthopsis crassicaudata, assembly GCF_048593235.1. Classification (NCBI taxonomy): domain Eukaryota; kingdom Metazoa; phylum Chordata; class Mammalia; order Dasyuromorphia; family Dasyuridae; genus Sminthopsis; species Sminthopsis crassicaudata. Next base: position 64,354,034 of record NC_133617.1, on the reverse strand, counting down.
CTATTATTACTCTTTGGAACTATGCCCAAAAAGTTATCAAACTGTGCATACCCTTTGACCCAGCAGTGCTACTACTGGGCTTATATCCCAACGAAATACTAAAGAGCGGAAAGGGACCTGTATGTGCCAAAATGTTTGTGGCAGCTCTTTTTGTTGTAGCTAGAAACTGGAAGATAAATGGATGTCCATCAATTGGAGAATGGTTGGGTAAATTATGGTATATGAATGTTATGGAATATTATTGCTCGGTAAGAAATGACCAGCAGGAGGAATACAGAGAGGCCTGGAGAGACTTACAGTGAAATGAGAAGAACCAGAAGATCACTGTACACTTCAACAACAATACTGTATGAGGATGTATTCTGATGGAAGTGGAAATCTTCAACATAAAGAAGAGCCAACTCACTTCCAGTTGATCAATGATGGACAGAGGTAGCTACACCCAGAGAAGAAACACTGGGAAGTGAATGTAAATTGTTAGCACTAATATCTGTCTGCCCAGGTTGCATGTACCTTCGGATTCTAATGCTTATTGTGCAACAAGAAAATGGTATTTACACACATGTATTGTACCTAGACTATATTGTAACACATGTAAAATGTATGGGATTGCCTGTCATCGGGGGGAGGGAGTGGGGGGGAATAATTTGGAAAAATGAATACAAGGGATAATATTATTTAAAAATATATAATAAAAAATTATTAAAAAAAAACTATTATTACTCTAACCTTCTATGCTTTACCCTTCTAACCCTAATTTTGTGACTTATTTCTACGTGCTCCCTTACTTTTTCGAGCTGATATTCAATTCTGAATTGACTTTCTTTCCTTTCCCTTTTTGATTTCATAATTAACTAACTTAACTCCATAGTTGTCTTCTTGGAGATCCCTTGGTTGCCTCTCCTATGACTCCTCCGTGCCTTGATTATAAGTCAATAAACATTTATTAAGCACCTTCTATGTGCCAGCCACTGTGTTAATTTAAGGATACAAAAACAGGCAAAAGACAACCCCTGCCCTCAAGGAGCTCACAATCTAGTTGGGGACACAACAAAAAAATATGCATAAACAAGATATGTATGTATATGAATACAAGTATATAAAAGACATATGTATATATAGTAATAAAAATGAATAGAAAATACTTATAATTAAGAGGGGTTGTGAAAGGTTTCCTGTAGAAGTTGAGATTTAAGTTGGGACTTGAAGTCAGGAGGTGAATATAATAAGGAAGAATATTCCAAGCACGGGCAACAGTCATGCAAAGGTAGAGTTAGGAGATGGAGTGTCTTGTTCCCGGAAATAGCAAAGAGAACATGTAGCAGAGTAAGCCACTAGAGCCTGGAAAGGTAGAAAGGAGCTAGGGTATGAAGAGCTTTGCACATAAACCAGATAATTTTTGTATTTGATGCCAAAGGTGAGAGTCATAGAAGTTCACACACTAAGTGTATTTGTTGGGGGTGCTGTTGCTGTATGGGGGTGACATGACTGGATCTCTTTAGAAAAATCAGGATGGATTGGAGTGAGGAGAGACATGTAGCAAACAGACCCACCTGCACGTCATTGTAAAGGTCCAATTGTCTCAGCAAAAAGAGAGAGAGAAAGAGAAATGATGATGTCACTAAGTGAAGTGGTGGAAAGGAAGAGGCCCAGTATAGAGCCCAGTGGACCACCTAGGATTAGTGGGTGTGAGCTAGATGAGGATCCAGCAAAAGAGATTGAGACAGAGTGGTCTAAAAGATAGCAGAACCAGGAAAGAATAATGCCCTGAAAACCTAGAGCAAAGAGGGTATCAAGGAGAAGAGATTCAACACTGTGCCACCTAGTTGCACCTTTTCCTCTCTTTTTAAAGCCAAAATCCTAGAAAAAGCTATTTGTTTGTTTGCAAAGTATAAAGGAAATAATATAGTTTTCTTTACAACGATGTATGAATAAGTTCATTATGGAAGCTGAAGTTATAGGGCCTTGACCTTTGGACATCTTCACAGAGGAATCAATCTTGAGATTGGCAGGAGAGAATAAATTATACCCTTTGGGCCCATCAGGCAATTGAGTAGTAGAAGGTTAGAGTTTAATGTTGGTTTCGGTGTTGAAGATAATTGTGGAAGAGGACTCCTACACTTTTGCCCCAGGGGATTTTTTGGTCTTCAGAGTTATGTCCACTATAGGAGGGGAACAGAGACACTTTCCAGACAGATATGGCTATAGTCACTATGTCACCAGAACAAATGACTGATAGAAAACACTAACTAACTGCACTTTCAGTTTACAGAATCCTTGCCTCTGAGATCTGTACTGATCTCAATCTATAGCCCTGCCTGGTTTCAACTCCACACAACAAGTTGCCACTCCCAGAATTAGCTCATCACTTCTAAATTTGACACCCTGCTGCTAACTCAAACACCATTTCCCTTTAGCCTCCTCTGTCCTCTGAATAGCAAGAACTGGAGAGCAGATTCCTTCCTTTATGGGGGCAGAAACTGGATTCTGCTCATCCCACTTTGCATCAGATGCCCTTCCTGGTTTCAATTCCATGGAACAAATATCCCTAAGATCAGGTATCCCTGATGTCCCATCCCTTTCCCAGTTTTCCCATTTCCTTTAGCATATAAACTCTCTGAGAGCAGGGAAGTCTTTCTTTTTATTAATTGTACCTGTAGGACTTAGCACATAGTAGGTAATTAATAAATATTATTGGATTGGATTACCTTCCAGTTAATCAACTAGCATTTAAAAAGTACCTACTATGTGCCAGGCATTGGGCTATACATTGTTTCCCCATTAGTGTGTGAACTCCTTGAACACAGGAGATCGGGGTTTTTGTCTGTGTATTCCCAAGGCACATAAATATTTAATAAATGTTTGACTGAATTTTCTTTCTTTCTATTAAGTGTCTGAGGCCAGATTTGAAGTTAGGTCCTCCTGACTTTAGGACTAGTGCTTTATCCACTACACCAACTAGTTGCCCAGATTGAATTTCTCACTTCCTTCAAGACCCAGTCCAAGCATTGACTTTCTACATGTGGTCTTTCCTGAGTCTTCCAATTGTCAGTGCCTTCTCTCCCTAAATACCATTAAAAAAATTTTTTTTTTTAATTTTGCCTCTGGATCCCTACCCTCTAGGGAGTTGAACTCTGGCAGGGTAGCAGATGCAAAGAGAAGTGATCTGAGTCTACTTTCTGCCCTCCATAAAGGAAGGTATTAGGAGGAGTTTGTAAATCTGCCCTCTAGACTTCCATTCAGAGGAGAGAGGCTTAGGGAGGTCGTGTTAGTCAAAGGTTTGAGTTGGAAACAGTGATAAGTTTAGAAGTGATGAGCTTATCCTGGGAGGAATTTGGAACAGAATGGAAATGGATCATATGTTCATACATTTAGAATTGGGAAAAAGCTTAGAGATTATCTAGTCACTTTACTGATGGTATTAAAAAGTTAAATGACTTGTCCAATGTGTAAATAGCAGTCCAGGAATTTAGTTTTAAGTCCACAGATTCCAAAAAATACCCCAGGTAATGAAATAACGTCTGATATGGGAAACAACAAAAAGCTCAGTTGGCTGGAATTTTCAGTTTGTGAAGAGGAAAATGGTATAATAAACCTAGAAATGTAGGCTGGAGCTAGGTAGGAAAGGGCTTTAGAGGATAAATAGAGTTTGTATATTTTACCAGAGGAGATATCAGAGTATTCCAAGAGAAAATAACATGATCAGACCAGTATTTTAGGAATGATCATTTTGTCTGAAGGACTGGAGAGACTAGAGTGCCTAGAAGTTGAGAAATCCACTAGGAGGATTCTTAGTGCAAAGAGTTCAGGTAAGAGGTGATGAGTGTTTGAATAGAAATGGAATCCATGTAAGTAGAGATGAGGAAACAGGAGAGATTTGAAATCAGGATGGAAATGCCTCATTGGGGATGAGAAGATTGTGGAATCCAAGAGGACCCTTTAGCAGGTCAGAGAGGCAGTGAGTACTTTACATATAGATCAGCTTAAAGATGATAATGAAATTCATAGAAGAACTAAGATCACCAAGAAAAAGGGGTTAGACTGAAAGGAGAGTCAAATATGGATAGTTTTCCTCAGTCCTCATTTCTCTTGAAACTATATTATTTTACTGATGCTGAGTGAAGTGAGCAAGAAACTGGAAACTGAGTGGATGCCCATCAGTTGGGGAATAGCTGAATAAGTTATGGTATATTAATGTAATGGAATATTGTTGTTCTATAAGAAATGAAGAACAAGCTGATTTCAGAAAAGCGTGGAAAAACTTACATGAACTGATGCTAAGTAAGGTAAGCAGGATTAAGAAAACATTATACACAGTAACAACAAGATTATTTAATGATCAACTGTGATGGATATGGTTCTTCTCAAAAATGGGGTGATTCAAGACAATTGACTTGGAATGAAAAATGCCATCCACATCCAGAGAGAACTATGGAGATTGAATGTGGATTGAAGCACGATGTTTTCACTTTTTTGTTTGTTTGCTTTTTCCTTCTCATGTTTTTGTTTTTGCACATGACAAATATGGAAATATGTTTCAAAGGATTGAACATGTTAAACAATGTTCAGATTATTTACTGTCTTGGGTAGAGAAAGATAAGGAAGAGAGGGAAAAAATTTGGAACACAAAAGTTTTACAAAATGAATGTTGAAAACTACCTTTACATGAATGGAAAAATAAAATTCTATTTTAAAAGGTATCATTTTATTTCATGCAACAAGATGCTTTTTTCAGGATAAGTTCATCCCTTATAGGAACCTGTTGACCAAACACTCCTTTTGGGTACTCTTTTTTTCCTGAGATTTCATGGTACTGTTTTCTCATGCTTTTACTCTTACCAGCCTAGTTAGATTGTCTCAGTCTCCCTCTCATTAGCATCATCTGTTTCTCTCCCGTGGCATCTTCTTTCTTTCTGCCATAGCTCCAATACAAGGCTTTGTATCACCAAATTTTGTACACTCCCAAGTGCATGTCCCACAGGGAAAGAGGCTAGACCTGTGATCTCACTGGTATAGGGAACAATTCAGATCATTATGTTCCCTGAAGATGGTCTTTAGGGAGTTTCCTAAATCATAAGTGACTTGCCCAGGATCATACAAATCATCATCATCATCATCATCATCATCATCATCCAGAAGTGGATATTGAATCCAGGTTTCCAGATTGGCTCAAACTATTCAAAACCTATTACCCTTATCCAGCCCCAACTTTTCTAACTTCCTTAATTCTGTGAAAGCCATCCCCTTACATTTCCATTCTTCTTCATTCAGACTTACAGACTCTGAATCATCCTTGACTCTCCTGTTTCTCTCCCTCTTACTCCTCATAATCAATCCATGGCCAAATCTTTGACTTCAATAACTCAAAAATTCATTTTATAACTCTCTCATCTGAATTATAGTATTAGCCTTTGGACCGGCCTCCCAGCCTCAAGTCTCTCCCCTCAACCTCCACCTGCCAAATTTCTTAAGTGCAGGGCTGACCACATCTCTTCCCTGCTTTAGCAGCTCTACTGTCTTTAGGCGAAAATATAAACTTTTACTTGGCATTAAAAATACTTCACCATCTGGCACAGCCCACTAGATTTACTGCACATTTTCTTCTTCTGGTCACTTTCTCTATGTTCCAGACAAATCAGCCAGTTTGCTCTTTGTCAAGATGTCCCCCCCTCCCCTCTGTGGTTTTGTACAGGTGTTCCCTGACTCAAAGACTGGAGGGTGGGAGCAAAGCCCTGTACTACATTCTATTCAAATCCATCCAGAATCCCTAGCTTCCTTCAAGGCTCAGCTTGACAGCTATCTCCTGCACAAAGCTTATTCTGATTCATTCCCCTCTCCCCTTTCAGTGCTCTCCTTCCCCAATAACCTTGCAAATATTTCATTGATACTTAACTATGCATTTATTTTTCACTCTAATAGAATATAAATTCCTTGAAGATAGGGACCATTTTATTTTTGTCTTGTATTCCCAGAGTCTAGTTCAGTGACTATGCTTAATAAATGAACAGAATCAAGGCCTCCTGGATGTCTTCCCACAGTATCATATAATTTCCTCATTTGTAAAAGGGCAGAAATGATATTTTACTTTCCTTCCCAAGAATGTTTGGAAGATCACTTAATGAGAATAGTGTTGGAAAAGTATAAAAAAATTCTAGTTTGACAAATTTCTACTATCATGATCTCCATGAAGTTAGCCATGGCATTCATGTCTTGCAACTGCAAGTTTGCAAGTGGTACAGTGGCACTAGGCCTGGATTTGGAGAAAACCTTGTTTGAATCATAGCTATTTTTTTCTAGCTGTAAAACCTTGAGCAAATCACCTCATCCCTGAAAAGTTCAGGTTCCTCAAAAAATGAGATAATAGTAGTTGCATTACTTCCTTCAGAAAGGCTGCTTTGAGGGGAAAAAAAAATTGATGTTGGTGGAAGGGCTATACAAATCTAAGCTGTTGTTATTTCCAACAAGATTATTTCCTAGGAGATTCACCAGAGCTGACCTGGGTCCATTCCTTAATTTCTGCTCTGTAATTCTCTCTGTAGTTAAACCCAATCATAGAATGAGAGTTATAAGAAATTTCAGGAGCCATCTAAATTAACCCATGAACAAAATGAATCCCTGGCTACATTTCTGCAATGTTAAGGTTGAGTCATCTGCATGGACCAATACCAACATCCTGTTTCTGTTGCCACAGTGAAAAATCCCCTCAGACTTGAATGAGGTCTGGGTTCTCAGGTTGGTGAGGAGCCTTGAAACCCTATGCATTACAAACTAGGTTATGTTGCTGGAGGAGAGAAGAATTTGGGAAGACATGAGCTATATTTTAAGGAATCATAAGCGGGAACTACATGAGACAAAAGAATTGTCCCAGCTGGTAGCACACTATATAGAATTCTGTGCTTGGAAGCAGTTCAAACTTGGCCTCTGATACTAGGTTTGTGATCCTGGACTTAACTCTGCCTGATTCCTTCATCTGTAAAATGAATTGGAGAAGGAAATGGCAAATCACTCTAGTATCTCTACTATCTCAAATGTGTACATACAACTAAAAATGACTGAACAGTAAATTGTCTCTAGGATAAACTATTCTTCTGGGATTTATATTTTGCTTTAAAATCCATCATTCTAGATTAATTTCTTTTCTATTATTATTATACCTTATACCCTCTAAAATCCGAATTAAACTTACCTATTTGCTGTTCTCTGTATACAACATTCCATCTCTATCTTTGTACAGGTCAGTCCCTAAGCCTGAAATGCTCACCATATTTTAGAATTCCTGACTCCCTTTTGAGACTCAATTCAAGAATACCTTTTACACATAGTCCCTGCTGATGTCCCCCATTCAATTGTTCCCCTTTCTAAAAACTATTTTATATATATAGTCTATGTATTTATTTATCCAAGTATTTGTTTGTTTTCCTTTAAAAAAAAAAAAAAAAGAAAGAAAGGAAATACCTTAAAAGCAATTAATGTTTCTTTTAAAAGTCCTTTTTTTTTTTTTTTCTGTGCCTGGAACAGAAAATGCATTTAATAGATGCTTTCTGAATCAAATTGGGGGAACAGACTAGGTGAAGCAAAATCCAAAAGAAAATAAACATAGAGATGTCATGTTAAATAAACTTAAGAATACAACCTACAAGAGGAATAATTCCCCTATTTGACAAATTCCAGTGGGGAATCTAGAGATTGGTTTAGGCAGCATTTATAAAATATGTCACAATATCCTCCAAATGGACACCTGACCTAAATATAAAAGGTCATATCATTTCAAAATAAGAGGAAAATGGAAGAATTTGCCTTTCGGACACATAACTCTACTAGAGTATATGGCTAACTAGAGTAAAAGAGTAGCCAGAATGATTTCAGAAAGGCCTGGAAAGACTTACATGAACTGATGCTGAGTAAAATGAGCAAAACCAGGAGATCATTATATACTTCAAAAACAATACTGTATGATGATCACTTCTGATGGACGTGGCCCTCTTCAACAATGAGATGAACCAAATCAGTTCCAATAGAGCAGTAATGAACCTGAACCAGCTACACCCAGAGAAAGAACTCTAGGAGATGATTATGAACCACTACATAGAATTCCCAATCCCTCTCTTTTTGTCTGCCTGCATTCTGATTTCCTTCACAGGTTAATTGTACAATATTTCAAAGTCCGATTCTTTTTGTAGAGCAAAACAACTGTTTGGACATTATACGTATATTGTATTTCATTTATACTTTAACATATTAACATGTATTGATTGACCTGCCATCTGGGGGGGGGGAAGGAGGGCAAAAATTAGAACAAAAGGTTAGCAATTGTCAATGCTGTAAAATTACCCATGCATATATCTGGTAAATAAAAACTATAAAATTAAAAAAAAAAAAAAAAGAGTAGCCAGAAATCTTTGCATGAAACATAACTGATAAAAGCTTAATTTATAAGAACTATAAGAATTGTTATGATTAAGAGCCATTCTCCAATAGATAAGTGGGCAAAAGATGAACAAATGATTTTCAAGAGAAATGCAAGCTATCGGCAAACATATAAGACTTAGTTGCTTGGTTTTGTTTGATCTTTTTTCTTAATCTGAAATTGGAAGGGAAGGCATATTTGGGGAATAGAGTCCCACCAGATACAGTCAGTGTTAACTCTATTTCTATTTCTTTGTGACAAGAGAGGGTTATGTTAGTAGGGTGGGGAGGAATTAATTAGATATGGCAGTTTTATGTGTGTATATATACACAATATAATATAAATAATATATATATATATACACACATACACACTTATATATAATATGAGAGAGAGGAGGAGAGAGAGAGAGAGGAGAGAGGAGAGAGGAGAGAGAGAGGAGAGAGAGAGAGAGAGAGAGAGAGAGAGAGAGAGAGGAGAGAGAGAGGAGAGAGAGAGAGGAGAGAGAGAGAGAGAGAGAGAGAGAGAGAGAGAGAGAGAGAGAGAGAGAGAGAGAGAGAGAGAGAGAGAATAGTATGCTTTGATCTATATCTAATTTCCTTAGTTCTTTCTTTGGAGGTGGATGCCATTTTCCATCACAATTCTATTGTAATTATCTTGGATCACTGTATTTATTAGATACTAAGTCTATCATAGTTGATTATCTCCTGAACAGTAATATTTTTTTTTCCTTATATCAACTCTTTTTTTTTAATTTAATTTTTATTTTAATTTTATCATTATAACTTTTTTTTTGACAGTACATATGCATGGGTAATTTTTTATAACATTATCTCTTGCACTTACTTCTGTTCAGATTTTTCCCTTCCTCCCCCAACCCCCTCCCCAGATGGCAGGCAGTCTTATACATGTTAAATATATTACAATATGTTCTAGATACAATATATGTGTGTAGAACCAAATTTCTTGTTGCACAAGAAGAATTGGATTCAGAAGGTAAAAATAACAGTTTACACTCATTTCCCAGTGTTCCTTTTCTGGATGTAGCTGATTCTGTCCATCATTAATCAATTGGAATTGGATTAGCTCTTCTCTATGTTGAAGATATCCACTTCCATCAGAATACATCCTCATACAGTATCATTGTTGAAGTGTATAATGATCTTCTGGTTCTGCTCGTTTCACTCAGCATCAGTTGATGTAAATCTCTCCAAGCCTCTCTGTATTCTCCTGTTGGTCATTTCTTACAGAACAATAATATTCCATAACCTTCATATACCATAATTTACCCAACTATTCTCCAATTGATGGACATCCATTCATCTTCCAGCTTCTAGCCACTACAAAAAGGGCTGCCACAAACATTTTGGCACATACAGATCCCTTTCCCTTCTTTAGTATTTCCTTGGGATATAAGCCCAGTAGTAGCACTGCTGGGTCAAAGGGTATGCACATTTTGATAACTTTTGGGCATAATTCCAGATTGCTCTCCAGAATGGTTGATTTTTTCACAACTCCACAACAATGCATCAGTGTCCAGTTTTCCCACAGCCCCTCCAACATTCATCGTTATTTGTTCCTGTCATTTTAGCCAATCTGACAGGTGTGTAATGGTATCTCAGAGTTGTCTTAATTTGCATTTCTCTGATCAATAGTGATTTGGAACACTCTTTCATATGAGTGGAAATAGTTTTAATTTCATTATCTGAAAATTGTCTGTTCATATCCTTTGACCATTTATCAATTGGAGAATGGCTTGATTTCTTATAAATTAAAGTCAATTCTCTGTATATTTTGGAGATGAGGCCTTTATCAGAACCTTTAACTGTAAAAATGTTTTCCCAATTTGTTACTTCCCTTCTAATCTTGTTTGCATTAGTTTTGTTTGTGCAGAAACTTTTAATTTGGTGTAATCAAAATTTTCTATTTTGTGATCAATAATGGTCTCTAGTTTTCCCTTGGACACAAACTTCTTCCTCCTCCACAAGTCTGAGAGGTAAACCATCCCCTGTTCCTCTAATTTATTTATGAAATCATTCTTTATGCCTAAATATTGCACCCATTTTGATCTAATCTTAGTATGTGGTGTTAAATGTGGGTCCATGCCTAGTTTCTGACATACTAATTTCCAGTTTTCCCAGCAGTTTTTGTCAAATAATGAATTCTTATCCCAAAAGTTGGGATCTTTTGGGTTTGTCAAACACTAGATTGCTATTTTATTCACTATCTTGCCCTGTGAACCTAACCTATGCCACTGATCAACTATTCTATTTCTTAGCCAATACCAAATGGTTTTGGTGACTGTTGCTTTATAATACAGTTCTAGATCAGGTACCAATAGACCACCTTCACTTAATTTTTTTTTTCATTACTTCCCTTGAAATTCTCGACCTTTTGTTGTTCCATATGAATTCTGTTGTTATTTTTTCTAGGTTATTTAAATAGTTTCTTGGAAGTGTGATTGGTATAGCACTAAATAAATAGATTAGTTTGGGGAGTATTGTCATCTTTATTATATTCGCTTCGGCCTATCCAAGAGCACTGAATGTCTTTCCAATTATTTAAATCTGACTTTATTTTTGTGCAAGTGTTTTGTAATTTTGCTCATATAATTCCTGACTCTCCTTTGGTAGATATATTCCCAAATATTTTATACTATCGACCGTTATTTTGAATGGAATTTCTCTTTGTATCTCTTGCTGTTGGATTGTGTTGGTAATGTATAAAAATGCTGAGGATTTATATGGATTTATTTTGTATCCTGCGACTTTGCTAAAATTCTGAATTATTTCTAAGTAATATTTTTTAAAGTATCAATAAAACAAAAGAAAAAATTTGGGATCTTTGGGTTTGTCAAACACCAATTTTGCCATTCCGGACTTACTAAAAAAAAAAAAAAAAAAAATCAGTGCAAATGTTTCTCTAGGAATTTCTTTCTCAAGCATCCAAGGAAGTAATTAGTTCAAATATTATTATTATCATTCCTATTTTATAGATGGAGAAATTGACAGAGGTTAATGCAGTTAATGACTGGCCAACATTGAAAGCAGGTTTCATGTTTAGTGTGTTTTCTTTGTACTACCATTCTGCCCTCTACTGGAAGAAGGATTTTACTCATTTTGCTAGGTCTTGGAAAGCAGAATTGGGACCTAACTGGGGCAATCACAAAGGAGTCGATTAATTAAGAAAAACTCCTAACAATGAGAACCATCCCAAAGTAGAATGGGCAGGCTGCCTTAAGAGTTAGTAAGCTGCCCATTACTGAAGAGCTTCACGTAAAAACGAGATGATCGTTTGTTGGACATGCCATAGAGAGGATTCATACTTGGGGTGGGGATGGTGGTAGACTACATGTCCCTCAAAGTCCTTTCCAACTCTGAGAAGGCACTGTAGCCCCCTGTAACTCTCTCCTCTTACTCCTGTATCAACTGTTTGTTCCCTTTCATTACTCACTGAACATGATGCTTAGTTCCTTTAGCTCATCTTTCCTACTCCAATTTATCCTTCACTCATCTGTCAAATTGGTCTTCCTAAGGATCTGAATACATTGACTCCCGCTCCTCCATTCAGTAAACTCTGGTGGCTTCCTATTCCTTCAGGATCCAATATAAAATTCTCTGTTTACCTTGGAAAGCCCTTCATACCCTAGCTCTTCCCTTTCCAGTATTCTTAAACATTATTCTCCTTATACAATTCAATGATATTGTTCTTGTTCCTCACACAGGACACTCCATCTCCCCCTTCAGCCTTTGATACTTGTGATTTTGAGCCTATTTTCTCACCAGTTAAAAAATGAAGTTGTCAGATTAAATGGTTCTTCTTAGCTTTAAATACACAATCTTATGAAATTCTTATAGCAGAATAAACATGATATTCATTGACTGACTCTTATTGATAGCATCACTTGGGACAACTTGGTATCAGTGGGTCTGTTTCCTTGTCTGCACAGTAAAAAGTTGTGCTTGGATTAGATGGCTTTTGAGAACCCTTCCAACACTTAGAGCTTTTTTTGTAGGATGTGGATTGTTTTCATTTCTGAAGGGTGAAATTTTCGCTTTGTAATAGAAGACAGGTAAGCTTCCCCCCCCCCCCCCCCCCCCCCCCCCCGTCTTGCTAAATACTTTTTTTCACTTTCTATTCCTGCTAGTCACTTACTGCCCTGAGGCAAAAAAGCTGACAGCTTCCCAGGCTAAACCTTCAGAGTGGGGAAGTAAGGAAGATGTGGTGGAAAGGCACAAAGCCAGATTCTCAGGCTGCCTCAGAAAGTTAGGGGGAGAGGGAAAGAGAGAAAGGAGGGAAAGTGGCCATAAGGCAAAGGCTGAGGGGAAGAAAGTAGGGAGGAATATAATTGAGAGGAAACACAAGAAGAATGTATGGGTTAGAATCCCTGACTCTCCTCACCTCTCAACAATACCCCCGAGGGTTCACTATTGTGGGAATCAATCTATGCTTGGGGCAGTTGGTGAAAAAAGTGTAAAGGATCTTATTTATATTCTCTACTATAGTTGATTAGGTTGACTTAATTACTCTTCTTTGATAACCTCATTTTCCTCTACAAAAGGAAGGAGTTGGAATGATTATCTCTAAATATCTATGATCTCATGAAATTTCACTCACTCCAAGTCTCTACCAGAGCCCCAGAAAACCCTCCCTCAGTGTTCCATTTCCCTTTCTGCACTTTAATTGCTGCATGGGAGTGACTTAATAAAAAATGAAAAGAGCTCATATTGCTTGAACAATTTCTTGTGTTTTCCTGACAATAATAAGGAACAAGGAAATCCTCTCTAATTTATTAATGTGAAAACTGAAGCCCAGAAAGGAAGAAATTCTCCCCATTTTATAAATGTAAAAATGGAGACCTACAGTGGGCAAAGGATTTTTCATAGTCAGTTCATGACAATTAGAAGTTGAATCCTGTTCCAAAACCGGTGCATTTTTGGCTCCATTATGAATGCCTCTTAACATCTCTACCATTAAGCTAGACAGCTTAGATCAGTTCACTATTTCTCTGAGCCTGTTTCCTCAACTGTAAAATAGGAACAATGATACTTGCACTAGGGAAAGCAGCTTGGTGTAAGAGAGAGTAGGTCACTGAGTTAGGAAGATCTGTATTTAAATCCTTTGACAGATGCATACTAGTTTTGTGACACTGATCATCTTAATTAGCTCCTGGGTAAGCAGGTATGGCTCTATGTGGAGAGAGGAAGTTTTCTCATTGGGAATTTCCCCTCTACCAATGAAATTGATAGTTCTGGTCCAAAGAAAAAGTTAAACTTCCTCTCACACAGAACTATGAGCTCTCTGAGAGCAAGGATGGAAATTTTACTTTTTTATGTATCCCCAGTGCTTAGCATAGTGCCAGCTCATAGTAGTTAAGTAATAAATATTTGTTGATTGATTGACTTTTTTTGGGGAAAGCTTCCTGTGAACCTTCATGAATTCTATAAACAAGAGCAGTTTTAAGCAATGATAATGTATATCATTCTTAATTATGATGTGATTGTATTCCAGAAGACATTATAATCTTATTAATTAGAGGAGAGGGAATTTTAGGGAGGCTCAGGGATGGGATGTGACTTGCCAAAACAATTCCTTAGTTGAGAGCTGAGGTTCAATCCCTCAATTTTTCTCTTTCCCTTTCTACTTCACTGCCTTTGCGCCTGAATGGGGACTTCCTGACCAGAGGACAAAGGAGTCAGGGCTAGCATATATACTATAGATTAGACTCTTCAACCAGCAGAGGGCAGGGCCAGTCTGATGGTAGAAGCAGGTTCTTTTGGGGGGAAGTCAAGCAGCTAAGAGAGCCAGGGGCTAGAAGCCAAAAGACTTCCCACCCCCAGGGATTATTGGTGCAGAGGGAAGCAAGAGTCAGAGGAGGAAGTTAAGCAAAAGGTTTATTCACCAGGAGTTGCCCCAGCTGGCCCAGGTACAGTTGGCCAGGACTGCCTCTTCAGCTCTTATCTCACAGCCAAACGAGTTTGACAAGAATCCAGGAACCCAGAAATGAATCTGAGAGGCCATTAGGGCCAGCAGGCCTCCAGATTCTAGAGCCAGTCATAGGATCATTGGATTTAGAACTAAGAAGGGATTTGGAGATCAACTTGTCTGATTTCTTCACTTTACAGATAGGGAAACTGAGGCCCAATGAAGGAAAATGACTTAAGGACACCAAGTTAGTAAGTAGCAGAACTCAAGATGTGGACCCGTGTCTTTTGATTTCAATTCAATCTTTTTTTCATTCTACCATACTACCTCTCATTAAACCCCATTGTCTACAAACCTTATGAGTGAAGAAAAATGCCCTGGTAATTAATTTTGGCCCTCACTTTCTCTAATCCACCCACCTTTTAAAGAGAACAGAATAAGGAAACTCCAAAATTGGAAGGCCTATCAAAAAATCAAATAGATCTTTGCCCAAAAGGTACTCTTGGGTTTTTGCTTGAACACTTTTATTAGTGGGAAATTCACCATCTGTTGAATTAGTCCCTTTTATTATTGGACAGTTATTTGGAAGCTTGGAGTATTGTCCTGGAGATGAGCTCTGTATCTGTGATCTAAGGATCAGTTTTTTTGAGTTTTATGTTTTTAGCATCAGAGTGTACTCTCAAGGAGATTAATTTAGGTCATGAAGCTGTCTGTTAAGATATGGAGGGGCTGCATCTCTATCTGTATAGGGAGTGCCCATAGCAAGGAAAACAGAACTCTTTCAAGTATTGACTTAAATACACACACACCCCAGCACTTAGCACAGTGACTGGCACATAGCAAATATTAAATAAATGCCCTATCTCCATCCATCCATTCATCATTTCACCTATCAATCCATGCATCCATGCATCCATCCAGCTACCTATCTATCTATCTGGAAAGGGATTATGGTTCTACTACCACAGAGAACTTCTGGATGAGAACTCTTCTCTATCGATGCAGGAAAGCCCCTAATCTGTAATTTAAACTCTTAAGAGATTTGCTTGGGAGAACTAAGAGTTCAAGTGACTTGCTTAGGGTCAATCCTTTTGGGTCAGATATGGGACTGGAACCCAGCTTTCCAACCACCCTGAGGCACTGCCTCTCTTTCTTTTGCTGAATCAAAGCATGTTTTTCTCTCTGATACATTTGTTGGTAGCTAAATAATGTAATAGATAGAGTGCTATGCTTGGAGTTGGGAAGACCGAAGTTCAAAACCAGCCTCAAATATTTACTGGCTGTGCGATCTTGGGCAAATTTGTTTTGGTTTCCTCATCTGTAAAATGAGGATAATAATAATACCCTCAGAGTTGTGAGATCCAAATGAGATCATCTTGATAAAGTGCTTAGCACACAGTAGATGCTTAATCTACTTGTTTCTTTTCCCTTCCCCCACATTGGTCCTAGAGAAGTGTATTGTTTTAACCTTCAGAGCTCTCTTTCAACTTTAAACCCAATTAATTGAGCTTTATGGTCCAGAAGGAGTTTGACTCAAGCAAGAGCTAGAGTTGTCTTCATAGGAAGATTATGGTCCAAGCTTGCCTATTATTTGATTTAGGATTGATTTTTCAAAATCATGATGAAAATGGTCAGGACGCTGTGGTGGCCTTCCTCCCTGGAAACAAGGAGCATAAGGACTGCTAGGCCAGATCAGCCCCATTCCAAAGTCTGGCTCCTCCCTAATCAAACATACAGAAACAAAGCCCTCCCCATGGACTTTCCCCCACACCCCTACTATCAGGAAGTATGCCAGGCCACTTACACTTTGCCGGCCACCAAACTTGGCAAAGATTTTATAAACTACAGGAATGTCATTAGGAAGTGGGGGATAGATACATTAGGGGACAAGGCTCCCCCCTCCCCAAACCCACAGACACAAGCCTCCAAACCTGTTTCTCTATGTGATCACTAATAGCTCCATGTTTTGAGTCCTGCTAGTCTTGCTGTTTGATTAAATATATTTCTAGAGATATGTTTAATTTCTAGCAAAACAAAGGTCTCTTCTCTATTGCGACCTCCCTTCCTCCAAGATCACTTCATTTTCAAATCCTCTCAATGGGGACCTTCCTCCCTTCTCTCCCCTGCACCTTTTAGGGTTGGTGCTGAGCTCAAGTAAGTCAATGAATAAATCCCACTCAGGTTGCATTAGATGACCTTTACAATCAGCTCCTTTGACCTCTGAAATTCTGTGTTTTTCTTCAATCTGATAGACAAAATTGGAGGCTGGAGAAGAATTCTGGATCCATTTAATCCAATTGATGAGTTTGGCCTTGGAGAGAAGAAGCTTGGGTTCTAGCCCTAGCTCTGACACATATAACCATGGACAAGGTTTAGTGTATGTGTGGTGTGTGTGTGTTTGTTGTTGTTTGTTTTTTAACCTGAGATTCAGTTTCAATTTCAGTAAAATGAATTAGATGATCTTTAAGGTTCCTTTCTGCTCTGAAATCCTATCATCCTATGATTGTCCTCTGAGTCTCAGTTTCTTTCTCTGTAAAATTGGTAGCTGATTTTGGCTACCTCCCAGGACTATCTTCAAATAATTTAAGAGAATGAATGGGGAGGTGCTAATAAGAGATTAGGAAGCCTTATGAGGATATGAGGGACCATTGATGTTGAGCCCAAGGAGGGGGAACATTTACTCTCTGTCACTGAGCCAAGAGGGGAAAATCTATTGAGAAGGGGGTCCAGACTATTGGTGAAAGAGACTCTGAGGAATGGTGTTCAGGGATACTGGCACTGTGCTTCTGAAAATAGGAAAAGGAAAGGAAAGAACACAAAATTGGAGCTCAAGCCTCAGGACTGGAAAAGGGAGAATAAAGTCTCATCTCAGAACAAGAAGCCAAAGAGAAGATGCTCCTTCAAAGATGATCAGCCTTCAGCTAAGTCTCTAGAGGGGCCATAGGATTAGGATAAATGATTTCTGGCAGTTCTATGGCACAGTGGAGAAAGTGCTGGGCTTAGTCAGGAAGACTAGAATTTAGAAGTAACTCTAAGTCAGTTAATCTCTGACTCAGTTTCCTCAATTATAATAAGGATAATAATAGTACCTATGTCTCAGACTTTTTGAGAGGATCAAATGAGATTGTAGTGCTTAATACTTTCCTTTTGGATAGATCAAAGAGCTGGTGGGAAGTGGGATCTTAGAGATAATTTAGAGATAAAGGCTAGCCTAGGTGAATTTGAAAAAATCACAGAGGATTGCCCAAGTGTCCATTTTCCAATCCCTAGTCCTGAGCAGAGCTGGGTCTTGACTGAATCCTTGTCCCTATATTTGTGTCCCCAACACTGGCCCCTGGACTTTAAAATCCAAATACCTTAGAACAGAAAGGAGGTGCTTTCCTGAGCCTCCTTGGCCCTGCCTCCTCTGAGGACCAGCCCAGGTCTCTGTTGACCACGGTCAGGTTGCACCTCACAAAGCCAGCTTGTGATTGAAATCAGCTGCTTTTTCCCAAGGGAACTACTCCAAGAACTTGCTTAGTCTTAACCATTCTCCTGACAGTTGAGGCAGGGGCCAGATGGGATATCAATACAGACCTCTTGGCTCCTTTTTAGCACAAGTTTGGGGCCCTGCCCCAGAAGACCTAGTGTTTGGGCTTGAGAGATAGAGTTCCCCACCGGTTTTGGTTCCCTTTGGGCAAAGTATCTCTCATTTTGCCTTTTAGCCAAATAAGGATATTTTCTGTACAGAAATCAAGACAGAAAAAGTCACTCTAACAGTGATATCTCACCAATCTCCATCTCCCATGCCTGCTCCTGTTTCTCCAACTATCATATTCCTAATCTGAGCTGCTTCTCAAGGCAGGATTGGAGAGAAGTCCTACCTGTCTTTCACTTCCCTTGTTACCTCAGTCCTGCCCTCCCACTTCCCTAGGAGCCAAAAAGCTCTGTTTGGAGCCAGAGCTTTGGGAAGATTCCAAGAGACTCCTGGGAGTAGACAAGGTCAGCTTCCCTACAGCCTTCGGTAGATTCAGTAGACATTCCCCAGTGCCCACCTGGAACCCTTCCCAAGGTTTCAACTAGCAACCAGCAACATAGAGGGGGCAAGATTCTGGTTCCTCAGTCCCGAATTCCTGAAGAACTGCCAGCCCTGGGCTGGCAAGCTGATCCTTTGCAAAATCATGTCAGATGCCGGGCAGGAGTCTCAGTTTCCTCTTCGGGAGAGGAGGTCGTAGGACTCGGAAGAACTAGGATCTACAGAATTATTGTGTATGCCTTTGAGGAGCGCGGGATGTAGAACTTTCATCTCAGGCAGGGACCATCTCCTCCGATCTTGGGATGGGACGGGGGTGGGATGCGGGGGGCCGGGGGAGCAAGCTACGGATGGAAGGAAAGGCAAGATGTAGGGAGGGGGTTGGTACGCGCGCGCCTCAGTTTGTGTTTGGGGGCGGGGTGGGAGTGCCGGGGGGGGAAGTTCTTACCTGTTTGGAGTGATGACGTTGGGCAAGTAGGAGGGGGACTGAACAGGAGCGGAGGGAGTGGGAAACCTGGAGGCTCCCAGCTGCTGCTCTTCCCTGCTGCGTCTCCTTCCCCAAGATGGGTCAGGTCCTGGAAGAATCGGCTCCCTAGGAGTGGCAGTGGGGGCGTGTGAATTAGCTAGGGAGGGAGGGGCTGCTTTTGCACAACTGCTTTCACTTTGAAGCACCTGATTTTAACCCTTGATTTCCCAGAGTTTAACCTCGTTGAAGTTTCTCTCTGCTGGCAAAGGAAAGATAAGGTGGATGAGTTGCAAATCTGTACTTCTGTCCATGGGGATAGAATCCTGAAAACCCACTCCACCCTATCCACCTCCTTCCTTTCACATCTTTCCTCCCCACTTCTCTCAACTTCTTTTTCCAAGCTTCCAAATCTGAGCCAGAAACCCATTTATTCTCCCTTAGGCTTTAAAGAATTGATTGATTCGTCCATTTAATCAGTCAATTAATTAATGAGAAGGCAGATGGTTGGGTGAGAAGTCCTGTTTCTATATAACTTTGTTATTTATTAGGTGAGCTATTTCTGTATTTGCATACAATTTTTCAGGTCATGTACAGGGACCATTCAAAAGCAAAATGGTACTAGGGAAAGGTCCTTGGATTGGTAGTCCTGACACTTTGGTCTCCTGGGGGGGTTTTAGATGAGTCTTTGGGATTAGAGTCCCCCATCTTCATAAAGACGGGTTGGAACGCTATGGTCTCTAAGATCCCCTTCCAGCTCTGACATTCTGAGATCTATTTCATTTTAAAGTGAGAATTTGGCATTACTTTTCCTAACGACTGTCACTTCATAAGGTGACAATGCTCAGAGGATTCAGAATTAGATAGTCTAGTCTAATCCCTTCAGTTTAGCAATAAGGGTGAAGATTTCTTGATTGAGTGCTCTATCTTTCTTATAGCCTATTCACCCATTCACAATCACCAGGCCCGAATCAAAGACCTGGGAAAAAAAGAGATAATGGATGTTGGTGGGAGGAAAGAAGGGAGGAGACCACTGAGTCATTAGAGGACAGCTAAAAGACTATCTTAGGTATTTTGGGACATCATACACACCCAGACTTGTGTTAAATTTTTCTCTACTTGGCCAGAAGGAACAATTAATTAATAGTAGCAGAATATTGAAGAGAATTCTAATATTCTGTATTTTAGGCACAAACTTTTTGGGAACTAAATAATTTAATTTAGATTATTTGAATCAAAACAATTCTGTAAAAAAAAAAAGTAGAGGGAGAGATAGAGGAGATGAGGAGAGGGACAGGAGAAGGTGGGATGGAAGGAAAGGAGGGAAAGGAGGGGGAGAGAGACAAACAGACAGAGACAAAGACAGACACACAGAGAGAAAAACATTTGAAACTGAGCCATCCCCTATCTCTGAAAATCTTGTTATAAATCAAGTCCTTTAGTCCTTTTTGTAGTGCCACCTATAGCATTCCAGGACAATACACACAGTTCCATAAAGATATGAAACATACAGCCCTCAGGGTAAAGCTCAGTTAATTTTTTGCTCTGCCATGAACAATAGTCACATAGATTCAGCACCACTTCTGAGACTAATTTTCCTAAAAACTATTCAACATCCTCTTTGACTATTCCTTTTAAGAATTTGCTTTACAGCAGGTCAAAGGTGAACCCAAGATATAGTTCTATTACCTGCTGTAATCAGAGACTTTTCTCTTTGGCTGCTCTTTTGCCATAATGTTCAAGTGGTTTAACCCAAGGTCCTCTGCTCTAGTCTGGTCATGACCCATGACTTCTGGGAGCAATCTTTCTTAGTCTCTTTGGAAAAAGTGAAGCAAGACTTTATTTCCTAAATGATAGTTAAATCAAGACCGAAAGGATTTTTTTTTTCCTCTTTTAGACTCCAGAGTAGTGTAATTGTAAATTCTTTATTGGTAATTTTAAAAGGAGAGGCTTTAAGTCTACTTTCACAATAATTACAAGTTTCACAATAGGACTCCCAACCCTCATAAACCTTTCATTAATATATGCACAAGCAGTGGGGAACACACACAGTGAGCATGCCCAGAGAAGAAGTATATAGAATCAAATTTGGGTTACTATATGGGAAATAAATGTGGAGAAAGAAATGGAGCCATCCCCAACCATACAGTCTCAGACTTGGAAGGGCTTTGGGGTTTACTTTAAAAAAATAATATTAAAAGTTTAACAATAAATACCAATAGAATCAAACTTTCTTTGTAATTGTTTTCATTTAAATTAACTAATTTTCTTCCATTAATAACAGCTTTTTGGGGAGCAAGGTGGTGCAATGGATAGAGCACCAGCCCTGAAGTCAGGAGGACCTGAGTTCAAATCTGGACTCAGACACTGAACTCTTCCTAGCTGTGTGACCCTGGGCAAGTCACTTAACCCCAACTGCCTCAGTAACAACAACAACAAAACAACCTCCCCCTCCCCAAACCCAGCTTTTTATTTTCAAAATACATGCAAAGATAGTTTTCAACATTCACCTCTACAAAATACTGTATAACAAATTTTTCTTCCTCCCTCCCAGCCCCTTTCCTTAGCCAGCAAGCAATATGATATAGATTAAACATGAGCAATTCTTCTATACACATTTCTGTTTTATCATGCTGCATAAGAAAAATCAAATCAAAAAGGAAAAAAATGAGAAAAAAGAAAAGCAAACAAACAATAACAAAACAGATGAAAATACAATGTTGTGATCTACATTCAGACCCCATAGTCCTCTTTCTGGATGCAGATAGCTGTCTACATTGCAAGTCTATTGGAATTGGCCTGAATCACCTCATTGTTGAAAAGAGCCATATTCATCATTAATCATTACATAATCTAATTGTTTTGTGTACAATGATTTCCTGGTTCTATTCATTTCAGTTAGCATCAGTTCATGTAGGTCTCTACAGGTTCTTCTGAAATTATCCTACTGCTCTTTTCTTATAGAACAATAATACTTCATTACATTCATATACCATAACTTATTCAACCACTCCCTACCTGATAGACTCAGACTCCTGGATACAGACTCAGTAGAGACACTGCTGGATCAAAGGGTTTATACAATTTGATAGCTCTTTGGGCATAGTGTCATATTACTCTCCAAAATAGTTGGATAAGTTCACAATTCCCCCCCACCATTTATTAGTGTCCCAATTTCCATCCCCTCCAACATTTTTATTTTATCTTTTTCTTTTTTATATTTATTTTATCTTTTTCTGTTATCTTAGCCAATCTATATAGTAGTACCTCAGAGCTGTCTTAATTTGCATTTCTCAAATCAATAGTGACTTAGTACATTTTTTTATATGACTAGAAATTTTCATAGACTAATTTCTCCATCTGAAAATTGTCATTCATATCCTTTGACCATTTATCAATTGGAGAATAGCTTGTATTCTTAAAAATTTTGAGTCTATTCTCTATATATTTTAGAAATGAGGCTTTTATCAGAATCCTTGGATGTAAATTCCTCCTCCACCCCTTCTAATCTTGGCTTATTGGTTTGTTTGTACAAAAAATTTTTCAATTTAATATAATCAAAATTTTCCACTTTGTATTTCATAATATTCTCTAGTTCTTCTTTGGCCATAAATTCCTTCTTTTTCCACAGATCTGATAAGTAGTCAGCCTATCCCTTGTTCTCCTAATTTGCTTATAGTATTACCCTATATGTCTAAATCATGACCTCATTTCAACCATATCTTGGTATAGAGTGTTAGGTGTTGATCATAAATTAACTAATTTTAACTAACAATGTATCCTAATAGTTTTTGAGTCACTATGTTTAAATCCTTATTAGAATTCTATGTTCATTCCTTCTCATTCATTTTCCCTCTTAATGTAGTTTGTTTTCCTGGTTCTGTTTTTTTTTTCCTCTATTATTTCATAAATTTTTTCAGATTTTTTTCATCCTTGGTCTTAATTATTTCATTTTATTTCTTTTATCTCCATCTATTACAATTAATTTAACCATCCTATCCCTCTATTCTTGGGTATTTAGTGTATATTCAGTTTTTTTTTTTAATCATATATAATATGGCCAAGAGGTAGTTCATTGGAATATACAGAGAGCAAGGCTCAGAATTACAAAAACGTGGATCATGTCTACTCTGAAAAATACTCCCTATGTCATGTGGAGCAAGTCTCTAGGCTCTATATAAACAATGCTCTCAGACTACAGATTGAAGGGTAAATCAACTAAATTGATAGCTAGAGTTTCCTCATAGAAAGTTTTCTATATCTAGGTTTGGTCCTTTCCTTCTATACACCCACCCCTTCTACCTCCAATAATACTACCCTGAAATAGTGGGGCATGTAACTCTTTTTTAAAAAAATAATTTTTAAGGCATTATTGGATTAAAGGATATGATTTTTTTTTTTAAGTCCTATGGTGTACTGCCAGAAAACCCTAACCCTAACCCTAATAGACCTGCAATTCCCAACAGCCATCGATGAAGGTATCTGTTCTTCCAAATTTTGTTTCTTTTAATTATTTTTGCCTATTTGAAAGTGGAAGGTTAAACCTTGGAAGTTGACTAAATTTGCATTTTGGGCTTTGTGAAAAGGAGCACTTATTCTTTTCTTGTTTAAAAAATTTATTTGGTACTTAATAATACCCAATAAAATGGGCATTTCCTTGATCCTAGCAGAACAGAAAAAGAAAATTGTATACAATGTAAAGCTCTTTTATTATGTACACAAATTCCTTTTAAAGTAAGTTCATTTTGAAGGTTTCAATGCCGTCTTGCTTGTCTGCATTTCTTTCTGGCTTTTCTTTTGTTTTCTTAAAAAAAAAAAATCCTAAGACTCTTTACCTCCCCCTTCCTTTCCTAGATTTCTTTCCCTTTCTTTTCCTATATTTCTTTCCCTTTTCTTTTTCTTTGGCTAACATATTCTTATCACTCCTAATCCTCCTACCTCCAATCCCCCCCATTAAAAAAAGAAAAAGAAAAACAAAGCCTTTGTAACAATTATGCACAATCAATTTCAAATAAATTTGAAATTCATATAAATTAAAATAAAGTCACAATCAAATCAAATTTCATATTGACCTTGTCTGAAAATGTATCTTATTTCTCATTTTGAATATATTATCTCTTTTTTAGGAGGTAGCTAGTAATACTTCCATTAGTTCTCTGGAATTAAGGTTAGCCATTGATTAGAATTCACAAGTCCTTAAAAGTTCTTTTTATTTAGAATGTTGTTACTTATATTTTTTTTCTCATGGTTTCATTTACTTCAGTTCATACAAGTCTTCCTATGTTTCTTGGGAACCATACACTCTATAAAGTTCAGTAGTGTTGCAGTAAATAGGGTTCTAGACCTAGATTCAGAAAAACCTAGAGTTCAAATCTGGCCTCAGACACTTACTGGCTGTGTGACCATGGATAAATCATTTAACTTCTATCTATTTCAATTTCTTCATCTGTAAAATAAAGATGCTAATAGCACCTACCTCCCAGGATTGTTGTGAGGATAATATTGTGAGATTAATAAAGTGCTCATAAAACAGTTTACAAACTTAAAGGGCTTTATAAATCCTGGCTATACTCATCTTCATCATTGCAATACAATATTCCATTATGTTCATATGCCATAATTTATTTAGCCATTCCTTGATATATAGGCACTCCCTTAGTTTCCAATTCAGTGCTATTATGAAAACATCATCTATAAACATGTGTCCTTTTCTTTTTCTTTGCTTTCACTGGGGTATACCAGCTGTCAATCAACCATAACTTATGGGTCAGGCAAGCCAGTCTAGCGCAACAAGGTTCCTGAGTGAGGGAGATGAGGAGAAATGTGCTAGGCAAATCACATCATAACACCAGGCAAATCACTATTTCTCCTCAGATCCTGATGGAAATATGTTAGAATTTCTGAGATCAAGAACCTGGAGATTAGCAATGAGCCCCGATCCCATCAGCCCACCCTACTTTCTGCCAATGCCCCATTACCATCATTCCCAAATACTGTTATAGTAGCTACTGAAGGATGAGAAAAGAAAGTTCTCACCACCATAATCCTTGGCAGTGTCAAAGGATTCAACATTAGAAATTATGGGATTTTATCAGTTGAAATGACATTAAAGAAGATGCATTATCATCTGTTTTACTGCTACATCCTAAGGTCCTTGGGACCTTTCCATGTGAAATTTATAGTTTGTTTTCCCCATTAGAATGTGAATTCTTTGAGAGTGTGTCTTACTCTTCTATTTGTATCCCAATGCTTTGCATGATTCTTTGCATATAATAAGTTCTCAGTAAATACTTTTTCATTCACTCAATAGGTGGATTAAAGCATAATTGAGTGATTTGTTGGGCTCATTTCCCCACATCAAAGTTCTATCAATAGTGCATTAGTCATTCATTAAATCAACTAACATTTATTAAATACCTAATATGTTCCAGTAACTGTGATAAGGTCTGGAGATACAAAGAAAAGTAAAAAAGAGTCTGTGCTCTCAAGGAGCTCACAATCTAATGGGGGAAACCACATGAAAATAACTGTGTACAAATAAACTATATAAGGGATAAACTGGAGATAATTAGCAGAGGGAAGTCATTAAGGGGTATGAGCAAAAGAAAAGGTGGGATTTTAACTAGGACTTGAAGGAAGCCAAGGGAATTCAGGATATTGAGATGAAGAGGGAGAACATTTCAGGTACAAAAAACATTCAGTGAGAATAATGGTTTGAGGAATGTGCATGGTGGTCATGTCACTGGATTGCAGAGTATGTAGAGGGAAATAATAAGAAGACTGGAAACGTAGGAAGGGGCCAGTTTATGAAGGGCTTTCAAAGCCAAATAGAGGGTTTTATATTTGATGTTGGAGGTATTGGAGACCCATTGTTTATCAACTAAGGAAGTGATATGGTTAGACCTGTGTTTTAGGAAGATCACTTTGACATCTGAGGGGAAGATGAATTGGAAGGGGGAGAGGCAGAAAGACACTGGGGAATGGCTGAACGAGTTGTAGATATATGATCATAATGGAATGCTAGTGTGAAATGATGAGCTCGATGATCTTAGAACATACATAGATTTGCATGAAATAAGAGAAAAATGAACGGAATCTAGAGAACATTGCATACAGTAATAACAGCATTGTTTTAAGTGAATGAGTCATTTTCACTATTATAAATACCCAAATTAACTACAGAGAATATATGAAGAAAGACACTATCTGCATTCAGAGAAAGAACTGATAAATAGAAATATGCATAGAATAATTTTACATATACAAACATTTGTGTCTAATGGTAGCCATCTCTAGAGTGTGGAAGGGGGAGGGGGAAAAGGAAAAATTTATATTAATTTTACAAAAATTTAAGAGGAATAACAAGTTGTATATAATGGACTTGCCATTTCATATACAATTATCTTTTTAAAAAATTCTTTTAAAAATTCATTCATTTATTTTTAACTCATTTTGGTTTATGAATCATATTGAGAGAGAAAAATCAGAGTAAAAGGGAAAAACCATGGGAGAAATAAAAAACAAAACAAAACAGAAAAAAGAAGTGAATATAGCATGTGTTGATTTGTATTTAGTCTCCTTAATTCTTTTTTCTGGGTGCAGATGGTACTTTTTGTCTAAAGTGTATTGAAATTGCTTTAGATCACTGAACCACTGAGAAGAACCAAATCTTTCATAGTTGATCATTGCACATTTTTGCTGTTATTATGTGCAATATATTCCTGGTTCTGCTTGTTTCCCACAGCACTTTTTAAAAAAATTCTATAGAGATGCTTGTCTTTTTCATAAATTAAGAATAAAATAAATAAAACTTTTGAAAAGACAATATTGCAATAACAAAAATCTAGATATGAGAATAAAAAGATCTTACCACTATAGTTCTTGGCACTGTCAAAATGTTCAACATTAAAAATGCATGAGATTTTATCAGTTGAAATGATATTAAAAAAGATGGATTATTATCTATTTTACTGCTGCACCCTAAGAACCTTGGGACCTTTCCATTTGAATTAAGAGGAAGAGTATTCAAGAAATGTTATGAAGGTAGAAACAACAGTATATGACTACAGATTGGTTATGGGGGAATGAGAGAAACAACATCTAAAGATGATAACCTAGATTATAAGCCTGAATGACTGGGAGAATTGTGTGCTTTTTAGACACACTGTATTTGATATGTTTGATATGTCCAATGGATAGTAAGGAGAAGAGAGACAGGAGGTTTAGGGAGAGATTAAGGCTGGATAAATAGATCTCAAAGCAGTTTACAAATCCATCAACAATGCATTAGTATCCCAATTTTCCCACATGCTCTCCAACATCCATCATTTTCCTTTTCTGTCATATTAGCCAATCTGATAGGTGTGAAATGGTACCTGAGGATTGTTTTAATTTGTGTTTCTCTAGTCCATAATGATTTAGAGCTTTTTTTCATATGTGCATAGATAGCTTTGATTTCTTTGTCTGAAAATTGCCTGATTGTATCTTTTGACCATTTATCAAGTGAAGAATGACTTGTATTTTTATAAAATTGACTCTTTTTTTTCATATTAGAGAACTGAAGCCTTTATTAAAAATAACTGTTGCAAAATTTTGCCTTCATTCCCATTTTCTGTTTTCCTTGTAATTTTGGTTGTACTAGTTATGTTTGTTCAAAACCTTTTTAATTTTATATAATCAAAATTATCTATTTCACATTTTGTAATGCTCTTTATATTTTCTTTCATTCTAAATTCTTCAATTCTTTAATATGGAAGCTGCCAAATCCTGTGTAATTCTGACTCTAGCTCCATGATTTTTGGCTGCTTGATCCTTGATCTATGAACTTTGGAATTTGGCTGTAATGTTCTTGGAAGTTTTTGGTTTGGTATCTCTTTCAGATGGTGATTAGTGGATTTTTAAAATTTCAATTTTGTCATTTGGTTCTAGTATATCATGACAGTTTTCTTTGATAATTTATTGAAAAAGATTGTCCAGATTTTTTTTTTTAATCTTGGTTTTCATCTAATCCAATAATTCTTACATTATTTCTCCTGGATCTATTTTCTTTATTTTTTAAACAATAGCTTTTTATTTTCAAAATACATAAAAAGATAGTTTTCAATATTTACCCTCGCAAAACCCTGTGTTCCAAAATTTTCTCCTTCCCTTCTCCCAATCCCTCCCCTAGACAGCAAATACAATATGCATATGTACAATTCTTTGCTACCATAAAAATAACTGCTATAAACATTTTTGCACATGTTTGTCCTTTTCCCCCCTTTATGATTTCTTGAGATATAAACCCAGTAATGAAACTGCTGGGTCAAAAGGTATGCACAGTTTTATAGCCCTTTGGGCATAGTTCCAAATTGCTCTCCAGAATAGTTGTATCATTTCACAACTCCACTAACAATGCATTAGTTAGACAGAAATTCTAATGAAAAGAGTTCCTCTTGCTAATTAGAAAAATGCTTTGATGGAGCAATTGTTATTGTTCAGTTGTTTCTGACTCTTTGTGATCCTCTTTGGTAGAAATACTGGAGCAATTTGCCATTTCTTTCTCCAGTTCATTTTACAGATGAGGAAACTGAGGCAAACAGGGTTAAGTGACTTGCCCAGTATTACACAGCTAGTAAGTGTCTGAGGCCAGATTTGAATACAGGAAGATGAGTATTCTTGCCATGTCTTGACTCTTTGCCACCTAACTGCCCACAATCAAGCCATAGCCAATCCACCTTTCATAGTAATTGTGGAAGTAAAAAGATAAACAAGTTTCCCAGAAATGAAAAATAAAAGCATGCAGTTTTCAGATAGGGATTCAGAATTATTTATCAAATTAAAAATAGTAATGTGAACATAGTCTTGGGGAAGATGTCTTCTTGGAAAATTTTCTCTCTTTTCAGTGAGTCAACAATCATTTTTTCAGTACCTATTATGTGCCAGACACCTTGTTAAGTTTTGGGGATACAAAGATAGGCCAAAAAGTCTCTTGTTCTCAAGGAACTTACAGTCATGCAAGTATCTATATAGAACAAAAAATATATAAGATAATTTAGAGATAATCAATAAATTATTATCTTTTGATTTGATACATAATAAACTAAGAACAAGAACATTGTTGTAATATTAACTCTTTAAAAAAACACAATGGAGGCTCTAAAACAATAAGCTTCCATATCCCTCCTCCCCCTTTTTCTTCCATGTTTTTCCTATGATCATTAATTCTGGTAAAATAAGTGCCCTTGGGCTTACTCTACCAGAATGAGGGTATCTATATCCCTCCAAAAGGGTTTTTTGGGTACCTTGATTAGGCAGATTGGACCTCCAGATTAATCTCTTCTTAAAATGAAAAAATAAATACTGAGATATGCCAAAGAACTAGATCTATTTTCATAAGGTTATATGTCATCCTTGGAGGAGAGAGGGTCTAAGGCCTTAAGGCCTCTCTCTTATTGCATTGTCTCTCACTAGATGCTACCAGTGAGATAAAGCAAGATCGAGGTCCCATCAAGAGAGAGCAGTCAAAAAAAAAAAAAAAGACTGAATCCAGGTAAGGCCTTTTAATGCTGTCCTGTGAAATCTGGGTTAGCCCCCTGAAGGCCCCAGAATCAGCCAGAGTCAGGATAAGCAAGTCTTTGGTCTTTAGGGGGAGAAGTGAAGAGGACAGACAAACTGCCACAGGCTCTCCACCAATCACCCTCCCTTTTCGTTGTTCTCTTCCAAAGTGACTTTGGCTTGTCTTACTCCACCCCCCCCCCCAATCCCTCCTACAATTATCTATATATACCAAAAGATTGAGCCAGCACAGAATAGTGAGAAGGGCCATTTTCCAAGCATATGCTAACAGAGTATTGTCCAATAGATAATTAGCCTTAAGTGCTCCGTTGTCTGATTCCAGTGCACCTACTCAGAGTTTCATCCCTTTACACTGTCTTCTGTCTTGGTTCTGCAATTGCAGCAAATTAAAGTCTCCCATTCACATGGTCAGCTGATGGTTACAGAATTCTCTCTCATACTCGAAGGCATTTTCATGATGAGTCATCATGAGTTTCTCAGAGCAGGTTCCTAGTCTCTTCTAAGTTGAAAGATTGCATAAAAGATGACAGTTCCTTGTTTTCATTTTGTACCTGTTGTTTTCGTACTTTAGGCTGCATGCAATGGTCAGCAAGATACATTGCTCTAGTTGGTTCAATATAATCTGAAGATTTTTTTCATTGTTCTTTAATACAAAGGATGTAGCTAGCTCAACAACCAAAAAGTGAACAATTTATTAAGCACCTACTATGTCCATTTTGAGGAAAATACAATGAATAAAAATACTCATTTGCTAGGACCTTGCATTCTAAAGGATGAAGCAACAGGGATACTTCATTTACCCTCCAGGATAAACAAATAGAGTAGTAGAAGGTATTTTGAGAGACAGGTACTAGCCTTTGTGGGTATTCAGAAATGCTTGATGTAAAAGATGTTACTTGATTTGTATCTTAAAGGAAGAGAGAAATCCTATGAGGGTGGGGAATGAATGCATCTAATAGGTATGGGCAAAGACACAGAAGTGGGTGATGAAGAATCATGTGACTAGTGAAAAGCTAGTTTAGCAGGATAGCTGAATGTTGGAGTCATGTCCAATGAAGCTGGAAAGAAGGATCAGAACTAGGTTGTGAAGGGCTTTAAAAGCACTTTAAAAGAGAAGTTTCTAACTGATTCTAAAGGAGTTGGATTGAGCCAAGGAGTCATATGGTCAGATCTACCCTTAAAAGCACTTTTTAAAATAACAATGTTTAAGAAAGACTGAATTTGGGGAACTTGAGGCAGGAAGATCTGTTATTTCCATAATCTAATAGCTATGTAAATAAGGAGAGGTGGGAGGATATGAGAGGTGTAGTGAAAGCAGAAAGAGCAAGATTAGTCAACTGATTGATTAAGTGGGGAAAAAGAGTGAGGAATTGAGTACAATGCCAACATTATCAATGTGGGAAGAATGGTGGTACTTCTGATAGAATTAGGAAGTTTGAAAGAGGATGTTTAGGAATTAAAATTTGAGAGGAAAGATAGATCTTTTTTGCACATTTTGAATTTGTGATGTCAAAGAGGAAAACTATTTATGACACTGTAACTGTATGCTAAGTGCTATCATAGGGTTGATGCATTGCCTTGAATACTTGGTGGCCAATTTCAGTGAAGGTACAAATAAGAACTGTTCAATGAGTTCAGAGAAAGATCCACTGTTTCAAATCAAACATGTTCTATAAAACAAGACTTTAAATCTCCATTTCCTTTAATAACCTGAACAATAGATGTAACAATAAGCAGGTTATTGAAATTAGTAATTATTTGGGATCAGGATGTTATGATTAAAAAGAATCTTTAATCTATCAACAGGCAAACCAGAAGGTAGTCTAATTCTCCTTGAGTTCTAGTACTGATTTCTCCCATCCAACTATCATTTTGCCAAGACACTGTATTTTCTATTCCTTGTTCAGCACAGCAAACCTTACTCATCATAAGCCTGCAGAAGGTCCTCATCTCTAATTTTCTACACACTTCATTTGGGGTGGTCACAAATACCAGAAAGTGCATTGAGATCTCATTCCATACAAATTATCTGATATTCCAGCAACAAAGGAATGTATTGGTGAAGCTTTCATCAGGACTTGATTGCCATTTTATCACAGTGTATTACTTACTCCCACATACATACCTAGTTATAGGACCTGAGTAGGATCCTTTAAATTGGAGTCCAGTTTTCTTTAGTAAAACTATAGGAGTAGCTGGTTCATTTTGAATGGTGATACTCTCAATTCCAGAATTTCTAAGCATAACTCTCTGGTCATAAGATAAGAGGAACTTCTGAATAACTGTTTAAACTACTAGATCAATATTAATGAATGAAACTATCATGTACAGTCTGCAGCTAGTCATTCAAGAAATCATGGACTTCAGAAGAGGATGTGAAAGGTTGTCATGGAGTAGGAATATGGGTAATAAATGACAGTGAGAATTCAAGAATGGCACTTAGGTTATGAATATGGGAAAATGGTGGTATTGTTAACAGTAATAAAGACATTAGGCAGTTTGTAGGGAAAGATAATTAATTCAGTTTTGAATATACTGAATTTAAGATGTCCAATTCCAGATGACTGAGAACTAGTTGGAAAAAAACGACTGGAGGTTGGGAGAGGAGTTGGACAAGTGAAGCTGAGAGTTGTCTATATTGAAATAATAATTGAATCTCTGGGAATTGATGAGAATCCTTGAGGAAAAGAGTATAGACGAAAAGCTGGCCTAGGATAGTGCCTTGAGGAGCACCTGCAGTTGGAAGGCATGATCTGGATAAAGATACAAAAAGAACAAAAAGAGACTAAGAGGGGCTGGTTGGACATGTAGGAGGAGAACAGCACTGTCAAAACCTAGAGGGAAGAAAGTATCAATGATATGGGGATGATTGACAGTGTCACAGACTGCAGAGAGATCAGGAAAAATAATATTGAGAAAAGATCATTAGATTAGGTAATAAAGAGATTATTGGTAACTTTGAGTGGGGAATTTCAGGTGAATAATGAAGTCAGAAGTCATCCTTTAGGGATTTAAGAGAATGAGAGGAAGGCATCAATTTTATATGACTTTCTTAAGGAGTTTAACCACAAAAAGGAGATAAAGTAACTCAAGGAATGAGAACTAGTGGGATGGATAGATCAAGTGAAGGATTTTTGAGATGAGAGTAGGCAAAAATATTTTTTGTAGGTGATAGGAAAGTAGCCAGTAGATAGGGAGAGAGTAAAAGTTAGTGAGAAAGGAGAGATGACTTAGGAGGCAACCTACTGGAAAAAATGAGATGGAAAGGTATCACCTATACATGTAGAAGGGTCAGCCCTAGAAAAAGAGTCACCTCTTCATTATGAAAGAGGGGTGAAGGAAGAGGTAATGTTAGAAGGCATCTGAATAATGTGAAATAAAGAGGGGAGAAGAGGGACTTTTTATTAAACTAGCCTCAGTTATTTTCCACTGTATATGTGGCAAAGCTCTCAGCTGAGGAAAAGGAAGAACAGCTACAGAAAGTTTGAGGATGGATGAAAAGGTTTGGAAAACTTGTAGTGGTGAGTGAGATACTGAGTTAATTAGGGAAGTGTAAAAAAGTATTGTCTTGCTTTAGTAGGACCCAATTTGAATTATGTAACAAACATGTAGTGGATCCAGTCAGAAAAATTTTGTGATTTTCTCTAGTTTTGTTCAACTGCACATGAGGGAAAGCAGTGGATGGTGGGAGTAATCCAAGGCTGAGACTTGACAGGGTAAGACCAAATATAGAATTGGGGAGAAAGGAAGATAAAAGTGTAGAGTTTATATTGGTTCACTAAGGAGTCAAGTAAGGGAAGGGAAATGATAATGTAGTCAGTGTGTAGGTGATGGCTTATGAAAGAATTAAGAAGTAAAGGCATTAGAGGTCATGATGAGAATGAAAAACAGAGTTAAGGGTTAAAAAGCAGGAGATAATGATTAAATAAAGCAATTTCAGAGCTCATGTACATGGAAGTGGAACATTTTAGGTGATATAAAATCAAGGATATATGATCATATGATGATATATTATATATGTATATATATATATATATATATATATATATATATATATATATATATATATATATAGCTAAGATAGAATAGAATAAGGTTATGGGAAGTGAATAAATTGAGGAACCAGGAGCTTGTTTGGAGGATTATCCAATATGTACATTGGATAGCATTGGATAGTATACCGAAGTTCCCTAGTATGAGTTCAGGTATTGGGGAGGAAAGACTGTGAACCAGCCACTGAACTCATTGAAGAAGAAAAAAAATGTCCTGAAGTTCAGTAGATTAAAACGACCAGAATATTGATTTAATGATAAATATGGGTTAAATGAACAAGAGAAGTAATGGTTGCCAAGTAATGGTAGTAATAGGAAAAACTTAAAATGACTATGGGGAGCAAGGAGTTTTCTAACTTCCCTACTATGTGACTAGTGAGCTGGAGGAGTTGCTAAGTATGAAAGTTCAGTCAGTGTTGGAAAGGATGGTCAGGGAAGTTGAAGAAATGAACAATCTTAAAATGAAAACAAATTTGTAAATCAGATAAGAGCAGGTTTGGCACAATTAAGAAGTAGGAGGAAATAGAATTTATTACCCTTAGAACTTGAATAAATTGGTTCCTTGCCAGGTTTTGCAATAAGTAATATAGTAGTTTTATAAAGACTAGTCATTGAAATTGTAAAATCTTGTTTTAGAAGGTCAGAAATAACTGGCCTGATGCCATTCTCCCTCTTTGACTATAGAGACTAGAGAAGGACTTGGGGGGTAAAGGCTTTTTAGAATTCCAATGAAACTGAACTGGTTTTTCCATTAACATGTGTTTGTCTTTATTTTTCTACTAAGACTATAAATTGGGTGCCTTTTATTTAAGAATCAACTCCAGCAGTTGTTCAGAAGCTAATTAAGAGGGTGATAGCCATTTCCACAGAGTTGCCAAAATAATACATTAATTTTCTGCTGGACAATGAAGAAAAACTGCCTGGAAGGAATACAAGAGACTGTGCATTAATTTGGAACCATGCTCAAAGGACTATAAAACTGTGCCTTCCCTTTGACCTAGCAATACCACTACTAGGTCTATATCCCAAAGAGATTAAAAAAGGAAAACAAAAAGGCCCTATATATGTTCAAAAATATTTACAGTATCTCTTTTGGAAATTGAGAGGATGCCCATCAATTGGGTAATGGCCAAATAAGTTGTGGCATATTATTGTGATGGAATACTATTGTGCTATAAGAAATGATGAACAGGCTTTCAGAAAAATCTGGGAAGATTTACATGAATTGATGCAAAGTGAAATGAGAACAGCAGTATTTTACTAAGATCAATTGTGAATGACTTAGCTATTCTCATCAATACAACGATTCAAGACAATCCAGACTTAAGATGAAAAAATGCCGTCCATCTCCAAAGAAAGAAATGATGGAACTGAATGTCTAAGTAAATGTGTGGAAGTAAGCTTTTTAAAAACTTTCTTTTTCATTTTTTTGTTTGTATATTTATTTACAACTTGACTAATTTGGAAATGTATCTTGTATGACTGTATAATCTTTATCAAATTGCTTTCTTTTTTAATGATTGGGGAAGGGAGGAAGAGTGGAAGGGAATTTGGAACTTAAAATTATATATAAAAAAAGGTTAAAATAGTTTTTACATTTAATTGGAAAAAAATTAAAACTTTAGGGGAAAAAAAAAGAGACTATACATTTCAGCTTGTAATGTAGTGTATTCCAAACAAAAGGTTTTGAAAAGGATTGAATCAAAAGGTATGCTAGTTGGAAATAGATCTAATAGTAACAGAATGAAGTTTATTAATTAAGTAACTGCTTGCTAAGCCTATGGCATTGACTGTATTGTCTGAAGGCTGAAGGTTAGGGAAATTTTGGGTACTGAACAGGGAGCTGCTAGTTCTGTTATCTACCAGACAGGATCTTTTAGAGTCATTTACTAAGTATTCCATATAGGCCATCTTCATCAAATGGCAAGAATAGGGGATGATAGAGTAGTTATCCTCAGATTATTCCAGAGGTAAAAGTTTTGAGGATGTGGTTGAAGCCCAGGTTGTTTTTGGATTGTTAGGGGATTCATTTTTCCAGTGATCAAGTTGACTGAAATGAAAGACAAAGTGTATTTTAAGGGACAAAGCAATCATAATATCCTAGTTTTATTGGTCGATCATTATATCCTTCTTCCTCACAGAGGAGGAATAGAGAAATTAATTGATTTGCTCAGGGTCACAAAGCTAATAAATTTATGAGATAGAGTTTGAACCCAGGACTTCCTATTTTTAATTTTATTTTTCCAATTACATGTAAAAACAGTTTTAAGTATTCATTTTTGTAAGATTTTGAGTTCCATTTTTTTCTCCTTCCCTCCCTAATCTCCTCCCTCATAAGACAGCAAGAAATCTGATATAGGTTGTACATGTACAAGCATTATTAACATATTGCCATGATAACTTTTTTCTTTTCATTCTGTGATCTCTGACTTTATTGGACTGGAGTCTTTGTAACTGAAGGGCAGGGATTTGACTTCAGACAATCTTTTCCCTTCTTCCCTACTCCCTCCCTTTCCCCAGCCCACCTTGCTCCCTTTTTTCAATAAATAATACTACTCATTCTTGAAGATCTTTGGTCTACCACCCCAATGCCAATGGTATGCAATTCTTCCTAAAATCTTGAGAAGTGATCTTGGGTATATACACCTGCTTCTGCTGCCTTGGTACTTTTGATTGGATCATCAACACAGGAATGCCTTTTGAAAACTCCTTTCAGACAATGAAGCAGTCTGCTAATCAGTCATCCTTATCTTGCTTGTAATTATTAAGCTGGTATTCTGTTTTCATGTTACAGACTGTCAGAATTATACTGAGCAATTCCTGGCAAGTTAGAACAAGGTTCTGATGTTGTTCAGGATCAACATTGGGTCACTATGTCTCTTCCATTATCTGAATTCATTAGCTAGCATAGCAACTGAAGCCTCTTTAATATCTGCCCAGATAGAGTTAATGCTATCCTATATTAGCTAATTTTTCTCTAAACTAAGATTCTTCTGTATTCTTTAACGACATTGTAAAGTTCAAGGGATTTAAATGGCGATCAAATCCCCATCCTTTCCTAGAAACCATAGTTGTCAAGCCATTTACAAATGGTCACTCCTAGATTGATCCACAACCAGGGAAAAGGCCTGGAGAAAAATACTAGTATAAAGGAAACTGGTAGTCCTAGAGGGATAAAGGGAAGAAGAGAGGGAAGAAATATAAGGATAGTGGGAATTTGTGCTGTATCATTATTTCAAAACTTTACAGTTCAACCAAATTAGTGACCAGGGAATAAAAAAGTTCCATTTTCCTTTCCCATTTTCCCCATATTAGTTGTAGCTAACTGAGGACTGAGAGAAAAAATAGGAAAAATGGATTGATTAGGAAGGTATATTTGTTTTAGAGTTTGAAATTGAGTTTTTGTTTACTGTAGTCATTAAGATGCCTAACTTGAGATATGGTATTCTTTAGAAGTTTCAGCATATCAAGCAAAGAAAGTTTATTCTTCAGCCTGTTTAATTTTATTCCTGCAGAATTCAAATGTTAATTTTTTTGAGACACAATTTTATTTAAATCAATAGATTCTTTTTTCTGAAATTAGTCAGATCATCTCTAGCATAATAATTCTAGCATAATAATTGTTTAAGAATTTATAAGTTTCACGGGTCTATATTAAAAACAACAACCGAAAAATGTTGATATTGCTATCCTTGTGCTTTTCCCATTCTGGATATTCCATCAGACTTTTAGTTGGCTGTTTCTAGTTTTTTCCTTTTGCATATCTCAAAGCTAGACAACTTGTGGGAGCTTAGTTTGAGTCTAGCCCTCCCAGTGAATCTGTTTTACATCTCTGCTGATCACCAGGAAACTGGTTTAACTCTCAACCTGAATAATTTGTATAATCTTTCTGCCGTCTTTTCACATCTCTCATGCTCTATTTTCTATGATCTTAGTAGCCTTCTGTTAACCTTTTGAAGTTAGACCAGTGGTCTTCAAAGTGGGCTGCATGAATCCTGGGAGGGATGCAAGATATGGTATGGGGGGACTTGGAAATATATAAAAACTCAAGAGAAAAACACAGTTGTTCAGCTTTTTTTTTGGTAGCAAATGTATACTATTAAATTTCCCTAGCTGGACTGCATGGTGAAGGCCAATGGACATTACAGTACAGTTGTGATCCTTGTTTTTAAAATATCAGTTTCTTCTGCTTTCTTCTGTAACCTAATCAAAAGTTCTATCATAGTTTTAGAAATGGAAAAAATCTTTGAACTTATCTAATGCAATCATCTCATTTTTGTAGATGAGGAGATAGCCCTGAGAAATGATACACCTTACTCCAAATCACCCAAGTCACTGATAGAGCTGGAATCTGAACCTAGGTCTTCTGATTCCAGATTTATTTTATCTTCCATTGCCATGATACTTCATCCCAATTATGTAGTCGATTTCTGTTTGGATTCCTTTTAATTTTATATTTTTATTGCTTAATTATCCTATGGTCTGAAAATACAATACGTGTAATTTCTGCCTTCTTGAATTTATATACAGTTTTTCTATAAGAAAGTATTCTATTTTTGTGCAAACTTGAAAAGGATGTGCATTTTGTTTAATTTTCTCACTATGTAGCTATTTTAATTTATTAAGTGATTTCTTTGATGTTTTACTTTTTATTTTATTTATTGAATTCTTATAGAGACTCTTTGAAGTCTTTTACTATTGTTATTGTGGAAGGAAAATTTTGTATTGTGTATTTTTAGCAAATGTCTTTCAGAAAGTTTATCATACAAACATTATTGCTTTGAGGGACATTTTAATCAGCAAAATTTCCTCTGCTAATTGGAATTCTTTCTCATTTAAACAATGTCTTCTTTCATTTAATAGTAACCATCCGAAAGACAAAAATTTCACAAATAACTATACGTGTTAGTATTGCTATACCTTCCAAAAAACCAATTACTCCTTCAACTAATCCCTGAAGGATTCCCTTTTCAATTCAAGCAGAGAGGAATGTCTTAATTGGATTAAACAAAAGAGGTTCCCATTCTTACTTTGTTCACCATCCCATCTTGAATTCCAGGAATCAGATTCCTTCCCAAACTTTATTGAGTCTTCTACAATAAGAAAAGATTAGGTCTTTGATAAGAATGCAAGTAAGAACTCCAGATAAGAAAGTTGACTTCTCAATACTGATTAAATCTTCTATTCAAGAGATATCTAGAAGTTTTCATTTAAGAGAGACAGTTTTTAGAATACTAAATGTAAGCACATAGTTTAAATTAAAAGAAATCTTTTTTGACTTTTGACTGTCATAATAACTTTTAAAATATTTCCCTTAAGAAAAAGAAGCTTATTGAAAATATTCCCATACTTTGTTTCTATTTATTATTATTTTTTCCCTGTATTTCTATTAATCTTCTCTAGAATTTTTCTAATAAAAATATTCCTTGGGGTTTGGAACTGTCCAGTTTGCTTGTATTTGTATAACTTGTATAACAAAGTCTTCATTTGCTTGATTTTTCCTTCATCCAAGCAATGGTATGATTAGGAATCTCATTTTGAAGTTTCTGCAGTATCATAATATTTGCTACTCTTGCTATTTACAACACACATTTATTAAGCACTTGCAATGCCAGGCATGGAATTAAGCACTGATGATATGTAGGAAGAAATACAAACACAGTTATTGCCCTCAAGAAGCTCACTCTTGAAGGGGGTGAGTGGAAGACAACATGTAATCAACTATGTACAAACAAGATGGAAACTGGATAATTTAGAAGTAATCTCAGACAGAGAACACCAGCATTGAGGACAGAATGGGTAAAATGAGATTTAAGCTGAGACTTGAGGGAAGTAAGAGAAGCCAAGATTTTGAATCGAGGAGAGAGAGCATTCCAGATATGGGGGATGGCCAGTGAAAAAGTGCATAATTGGAAGGTGGAGTGTGTTCTGTGAGGAACAGCAACTAGACCATTGTAGATGGTTTGCAGATTTGGGGAATAAGAGTAAAATAATTGGAAAGATAAGGATCCAGGTTTAAAAGATCTATACTTGATCCTAGAGCTAATAGGGAGCTACAGGAGAAGGGGGTAGGGTGACATAGTCAGATTTATACTTTTGGTTGGAATATCAGTTTGATAGCTGAATCAGGGATAGATTGGATTGGGAGAGATTTGAGGCAGGGAACCCAACCATGGAGCTATTACAGTAATCCAGGTGGGAAGTGATGAAGATCTTTACTGAAGAAGTAGCAATGTCAGAGGAGGCAAGGGAGCTTTTATGAGATATTAGGAAGGCAGAATTGAAAACACTTGATACAGATTAAAACTGGGGGAAGATGAGTGAGAGTGAGGAGGTAAGCCTGAAATAATGCTGTGGTCTGTGATTCAGTTTTCTCATCTGCATAAGGAGGAGAGGTTTCGTTAAGGTCTCTAGGTCCTCACCAGTTCTGACACTCCATGACAGCTAATCATAGCAATACCTCCTTAGTATTGCTATGGATCTCTGTCTGTTTCCCCCCAGTTGTAAAAGGAGCGTGTCAGATTATAGATTAATGGAGGAAAGAATTTTAGAGATTGACTATTTCAGTCCTCTGATTCCCTCAAATTGCAGATGAGGAAAGAAGATCTAGAGAGGCAAACTGATTTGCCAGAGGTTACCCAGCATGTGAGAAATTGAATTTGAATCCAAGTTCTCTGACTTCTATCTGGAGTTCTTACCACTGTGTCACACTGCCTGCTAGGAAAATGGATTGCATTCTTTCTTGATTATTTCTTAAAACCATTATTTGAACTTGGGACAGGAAGGTAGCTAAACTTGGAGGGATGAAGGCATTAAATTCAAATTCTACCTCAGACGATTACTAGCTGTATGACAACTTGGACAAGTGGAAAAAAAAAAAAAAAAAAGAAAGCTCTGTGACTCAGTTTCCTTTTCTGTAAAATGATAATAACAATAGTACCTTTCTCAAGTGATGTGAAAATCCAGTGAGACTATATTATTATTACTGTCATGACCAAAGGGATTTTTGCAGAGATAAAACTTTTTCCTGCTTCCTTTGTATAACTCTTATTCCTATAGAACTCCGTTCTCTTCCTTGCTGGACCTCTCTCTACCTGCTAGTCTGCAGATGGAATGGTGATGTTGGAATGCATGAAACTTTGATAAGTGGTCCTTGGAACGCTTTGGTTGGTCAGGGTTTTGCTACTCTCTTCTACCATCTACTGGTTTTATGTTGATTTGCAGCTGCAATGTAGCCTTAGTGAAATGTATCAAAGATTTTAGTAGCAACCTCTGACAAGTATTTTCAGTATTTGGCGTGTGTTTGTGAATTCAGCCATAAAATCATTCTTATTCAGAGAACTGGAGCTACCTGAATTGAACTTAGATTTTGAGCTTCTTTGCTTCCTAGTTTCATATTCTGTTCTTCAACTTCAGTCTGCTTATTTGACTTGTCTTTCTTCTTTTTTTTTTTAGTTTTTAGCCAAAATCTTAGACAACATAAAAAGGGCATTTCCATGTATAAAGTAGAATATAAAAGGAGGCTTGTATATGAAATTATTAATTTTGATTTCATGCAGAATATTTTAAAAAGTAATAAATCGAGCATATTGTTTCAAAGTTGTTTTCTTGAATGTCCTTGTATTTTATGAATTAAAAATATTTCAATTTCCATTTTTTCTTTTTAAATTTTTAAAATCATCATTATCACCCACCCCTTCACCCACCCAGCTTCCATTACAAAGGAAAAATAAAACCTCGTAACAAATAAGCATAGTCAAGCATAGTATAGTGGACATATCTGACAATATTTGTCTCTGAAATTTCTGTTTCTTGAATCCAACATCTCTGTCAATTCTATATGTCACCTCGCTTCATCACAGGTCCTTTTAAGTCACTGAAATCACTGTGATGATCAGAGTTCAAGTCTTTCAAAATAATTTTTCATTATTATGTTATTCTTATTGTTTAAATTGTTCTCCCACTGCTGCACATTTTATTTCTATAGCAGGCATACAGATATTTTTACAATTTTCAGAAATCCTGTCTTTGGCTACTTTTGATATAATAATTGTATATCATATTAAGACACCATAACTTGTTCTGTTATTCCCCCAATTAATTGTCTCTCAAATAATTTCTAATTCCTTGCTTTCCTTCCTCTCCCTTAATCCTTCAGAATCATTTCCTGAAGTTGAAGATTGCTATGCTTGTGACTCTTTCTGATTCTCCTCCTCCCTTTCCCTCAGCTATCCTTAATCTAAGAGTGAAGTTTCTCTGAAGTCCATCCCCCAAACCATTCCTTCACATTTTCATACTTTTGTCCTGCACCTAGATTTTTATATTATAAGAAGCCAAAAAGTTTAATTTTATTTAAGCAAGTTGACTTTGGTTATATATATGCTTTAGATCATAATAATTCAAATATCAATTAATTATTAGAAAGATTACAGTTATATTTCAGCAAAGTTAAATCTGATTGCTATAGACATCTTGCAACAGTTATAATACAAAAGCAAAATTAAGCCAACTTAGTTGTATTGGAGAGGTTGCTACTAGAAGGTAATTTATTTTTTTAGAAGGCAGGAGGAGCATGTTTGCATTCTAAGGGGTAAAATCAACATAAACTTTGCAGAAAGTCATGGGAGAGAAACAAATATATTATTAAAAAAAAAAAGTGAGTTAGGGTGAGTAGTGGATACAATGCTGGCCCTGGAGTCAGAAATACCTGAGTTCAAATCCAGCTTCAGACACTAAAAACTTACTTGCTGTGTGACACTAGGCAAGTCACTTAAACCCTCACAGAGAAAAAAAAAAATAAAGATCCTATTGCAAGAAGTGAGACCAGCCAAGATGGCAGAGGAAGGATCACATTCTGCTATATTACTCCACAAAAATCCAATACTTAGCACAGTGCCTGGCATATAGTAGGAGGTAAATCATTATTTATTAATTAAAATAGAAAAAATCCATTAATCACCTCTAAAAAGATACATCAGAATGAAAACTGTTAGGAACATTAGAAAAATCCAGAGCTTCTAAGTCAAATACAAATATTTCAAGTAGCCAGAAAGAAATAATTCAAGTATCACGGTGCTATAATCAGATTCAGACATGAATAATTAGCCAATATTGGAATGGAGTGGTAGTTCAACAATATGGATTATGATATTCCAGAAAGCAAAAATGTACATGTTTACAATCCAGGATAATTTACCTAGCTAGTATAATCCTGTAGGGGGAAAATGATTTTTTTTTTTAATGAAATAGAGGACTTCAAAGCATTCCTATTGAAAAGATAAGAACTGAATAGAAACTTTGAAACACAAAGACAGAAATCAAGAGGAATTAAAAAAAAAAAAGGTAAATGTGAGCAATCATAAGAACCTACAGAAGGACAAACTTTGCATTTTAATATGGATAGATGATACATGAGTACCCTCAGAACCTCATCATTATCAAGGATCAGAGATGAAGTTTAATAAAAACAGTGGACCTAGGAATGATTTTGATGATTTTAAAAGAAGAAAGGAAAAGGAAAGAAAAAGAATACACAAGGGGCATGAGGAAGAGGGAGGGAGGATGGAGGAAATAAAGTGACATAATTTGAGTGTGCAAGAAAAAGACTTTCAACAAAGAGGATGGGGTAAGGGAAGAAAAAACACTTGAACTTCACTTTAACAGGTCAGAGGAGGGAAGAATACACACACACATACACACACACACACACACACAGAGACAAACAAATACAATTGTATGTAGAATTAGATTTCATTCAACAGGGAAACTGTAAGGAAAGGAGAAGAGAATAAAAGAAAGGGTAGGTTAAGGGAAGGATTGCTGTGGTTCAGTTGTTTTCAGTCATATCCAATTCTTCATGACCACATTTGGAATTTTCTTGCCAAAAGTACTGGACTGGTTTGCCATTTACTCTTTTAATTCATTTTACAGATGAAGAAACTGAAGCAAACACAGTTAAATGACTTGCCCAGGGTCACACAATAATGAAGAAAGTGACATCTATTTCTGCTTCAGGGATTACACTAAAACCTTTGACTATATGAATCATAAGAAAATGTGGTAAAGTC
This sequence comes from Sminthopsis crassicaudata, assembly GCF_048593235.1. Classification (NCBI taxonomy): domain Eukaryota; kingdom Metazoa; phylum Chordata; class Mammalia; order Dasyuromorphia; family Dasyuridae; genus Sminthopsis; species Sminthopsis crassicaudata. Next base: position 64,310,551 of record NC_133617.1, on the reverse strand, counting down.
CTCAAAGAGTACTTTGTCTCATAAGGAACCTGCATTGAGGGTCAGGAAGAATTGATTTATTTAAGATTGGAAAAAGAATGCCATAAGACTACATATTGTTAAGCTATTGATTTAACTTTTATGCAAAGTACATAAATGCTAGGATAGATGATCAAAAGCTGGAATCAAAATTGCCTGAAGAAATATCAGCAATTTTAGACATGTAAATGATACTAGAAAGTGAAGAGGAATTAAGAAGCTTTTTGATGAGGATGAAAGAAGAGAATGTAAAAAAGCTGGTTTGAAGTTTAACATAAAAAAAGATCTTGGCCACTGGTCCCATAATTTCCTGGCAAACAGAGAGAGGAGAAATGGAAGTGGTATCAGATTTTGTATTCTTAGGCTCAGAGATCATTACAGATGATGACTATAGTCATGAAATTAAGAGATGCTTAATCCTTGGAAGAAAAGGTATGGCAGATCTGGCTTATTAAAAAGCAGAGATATCATCTTGCAGACAAGGGCTGAATAGTCCAAGTTATCATTTTTCCAGTAGCAATGTATGACTGTGAGAGTTGGACTATAAGGAAAGCTGAGCCCCACAGAAATGATGCTTTTAAATTGTGGTGCTGGAAAAGACTTTCAAGAGTCCTTTGTATAACAAGGAGATCAAATCAGTCAATATGTAAATAAATTAATTCAGGCTAATCATTGGAAAGTTAAATACCAAAGTTGAAGCTTAAATACTTTGGCTACATGATGCTACAGCATTGGAAAAGACTCTAATGTCAGAAAGATTGAAAGCAAAAGAAAAAGGGGATGGGAGAGGATGGGATGGATAGATTGGGCCATGGAAACAACAAACATGAACTCGAACAGATTTCAAGAGGTAGTGGAGAATAGGAGAGCCTGACATGTCCATGAGGTCTCAAAGAGTCCACTGAACAACAACAAAACCAACATAGTTGAGTCTTTTTGTTTCCAGATCCAGCACCCTATTCACTGCTCCACCAAATAGGTGAAGGGAAGGATTGATTCTTAAAAAACCAAACTCTAATCAGGAAGGGTAGATTTCAAAGAAGGATTTAAAAGGAGAAATAGAGAGGATAACTCAATGTAGAGGCTCTGGGCTTAGAAAGGGAAAGAGAAAAAGGAGAGGGGATCAATTCCCAGGATAAAGGTGCTGAGCATACTTCTCCCTCCTCACTATCTTTTTTTTTTTTTTTTTTAAGAGTGAGGTGGGGGGGAGAAAAAGAAGCAAAAATACAAGAGAATAGAGAGCCACGAACCTTTATGCATTTGGGTTTTGCTTGTCCCAGTCTGGGTAATCACTTTGGTGACTTCCAAGGTTCATGATGTAGATTTCTGACCATCTTGGGACATTCTTATGGGAGCCTTCATTCTTTTGCCTTCAGATACAGAGGTTTGTATCTGGTTGCCTTTCAAGACTTCCATTTTGTTTGTCTTGTTAGATTTATTTATTTTTTTCCTGATAGGTATCCTTTCTTATTATCTGGGAACCTCTGGCTGGCTGGGGTACAGTGTGTGTGTGTGTGTGTGTGTGTGTGTGTGTGTGTGTGTGTGTGTGTGTGTGTGAAGTTCTAGAGTATATGAAGTCACTTAATGTGGTTTCATGTTAAATTTCTTGGGAATTATTTGATCTGGTATTGTTTTTAGGTTTTTTTTTTTTTTTTTTTTCTTCTGGAGAAGGTATTTAATTCTGGGGCTTCCTGCCTTGATTTAGTTAGCCCTTTTATCCAGACATCTCATGAAAATTTCTTTGAACTAAGTACTTAAATGGATAGAATTGAGGGACTCAAGGAGAGGGGCAGAAAATGGAGACATATTTGATCTTCTATGATCTGAACAATTTAAAGCATATTCTAAGAGCATATCTTGTCTTAGCTAGGCTTCTATTATCTTCTGGGGCAACCTAGCTGAGGGAAAGTCCTCTGTGAGAGGCTTACTAATCATAATACCTCTGGTAGATGGAGGACAGAGGATATAACATGTCCTGAAGATATCATCTCAGCTGAGGATTGTGGGAGGCCAGAGGCTGGTGCTGAGGATTTTTTGTACTTTCTGGTGGAGTTTCTGTAAATCATGTAGTCACTGATTCTGATTGTGCATCCCACATAGAGCCCATGGATGGTAATGATCACATGTATTACTACAATGCTTTTTGGAGTACAAAACCCAATACCCATGTGTTGATTCTTCTCCTTAGGCCTCTCATATACCTATACTACTATAATACTTTCTAACAGCAGATAAAGGGGCCAACAGAAGAGAGTTTTTGCATTTGGACTTTGGCTTTGAACTCTGTCCAACTGAAGACAGAACTAATGGTGGTGGCCTGGAAAGCACTCAGAAAGATAATGAAGGAAATTGAAAGCCCCTAGTTCACTCTATGAAGGAAGAAAATAAATTTAAATATGATATTCAGAAAATTGTTTAACCTCAAAGCCTGCCATAGCTTGTGGGATTCCCTTGCCAGTAAGCAAACAAGCTGGGTTGGAGATGGGTTAGTTTTATGATGGAGAGGCAGAAGAAGCAGAAGCAGAAACAGCAAAAGAAGAAAAGAGGAGGAGGAAGCAGCAGCAGCAGCAGCAGCAGCAGCAGCAGCAGCAGCAGAAGAAGAAGAAGAAGAAGAAGAAGAAGAAGAAGAAGAAGAAGAAGAAGAAGAAGAAGAAGAAAAAGAAGAAGGAGGAGGAGGAAGAGAGGGAGAATGAGGAGGAAGAAGAGGAGAAAGATGAAATGATGATGAGGTGGAGGTAGAGGAGGAAGAGGAAAAAGAGAAGGAAGAAGAAAAAAGAGGAAGGAGGATGTAACATGCCCTTGTGGTATTTACAATTACTAGTCTGCCCTAGGCCCAACAGAGTACCTTTGACCACTGACCTTTGCAATGTCAACTCTACCCGGCTCATCTCCTCTGAGGCCTTCAAAGGTCTCTGGCCATGATTTCTTGAATCTATAGTTTAATAACCAGTAGCACGCTCAAGAACAGCCACGTGTAATCTTAAAAGTCTTTATTATATATACTCACATAATGCCCTGACTTGTCAGCTCCCTAGTGAACACCTGATCTGAAGACCCACTTGTTCTCTACCAAACTCCTTACCTCTCAGCTATCCATCAGCTTGGCTTGGCTACCCCAGGTTAGGGAGCCAGGTTAAAGAGAGCGACTGGCTGCAAGCAGTGGGCTTATAAAGGGCCTGTGAAATCACACACACAGCCAACCAGCGAGAGAGCCGTCACCCATTATGAAGCTATCTTAATATGGACAGGATCCCACCCACAGGGCAGTTCTATATCCACAGAGATTACTTCTGGGCCACTCAAATCTCCTGTTGTACTGTGGCACCGCCCATTTAAAGGGCCCTTACAATTCCCTTCTCTTGTTTTGTGGGAACTGCATCCTTACAGGAGGAAGGGAAAAAGGAAGCAGAGGAAGAATAAATTGTAGCTTTTAACAAATACAGGGTATATAGTGTCTTAGTGTAGTTGTTATTGTATACATTCTATAACTGTTTTTGTATTTCCTTCAGAATATAGGACAATTTTTTGGACACACACAGTAGGCATTTAATATTGAATTGAATTGATGTAAAGTTGAGAACTTCCATTCTCTTCCTTTTTGAAGGAAGCTGCATGGGAAGGGACAGTCCAAGGAGACAATTGTGGTTAAGACCAGGGATGTGCTAGAGCCATCTAGACCAAGAGCCCATTGTTAAATTATCACTGTGAATATTTACAATCCAGAAGTTGGCAATTCTTACTCCTAAGGCCTTAATTTATTGTTGGTTGGTTATCTAAACTTAAGAAAGTGGTAAAGAGTTAATAATGCAGATTAAACATAAAAGTATGTGAGATATACATTTTTCCTCATCAGAAATGGATTTATTGGTACCCCATATGTTTCTATTATTATTTTTGTTATTATTATTATTATAATGACAATAATAGCTAGCATTTATATAGTACTTACATAGTGCCAGACACTATGCTAAGTACTTTACAAATATTATACCATTTGATTCCTAAAACCTCCCTTGTGAGGTAAAAACTATAATTATCTTCATTTTATCGGTTTGGAAACTGAGGAAGAAAGATTATATGACTAACTCAAGGTCTCCATAGCTGGTTCAGTAAAAACATTGCTTGAGTTCAGCAGCCATGCAGTAAAAAACTGAGGAAAGGAAGTCATCACCAGACTTCCTTTGGTGACTGGTAGAACAATTGACAACAACATCAACAACTGGTGGCTTTTATGTCATTTGCAAAGTACTCTACATCCATTATATCATTTGAGTCTCACAAATCACTATTGTGACAAGTCATTTAACCCTGTTTGCCCTATAAAATGATTTGGAAAAGGAAATGGCCTGAGACTTATTTTGTAAGTGAGATTCAAAAAGACTCATTAGAGATCATCTTAACCCAACTACCTTAACTCTACAACTTAAAAAAATGTTCATGGCTCTAGGTTAAGCATTTCAGGTAGTAGGATGAAGATAAAATGATCATGTGTTCCCTTAAAGGACTTAACGGTCTAATGGTGATGGAGGATGTAACACATACTTTTAAATATATAATGGGGACAGCATAGAGTCAAAGGTTTTTGGCAGAGTGATGACAAGTAAGATTTGAGTCTTAGGAAGAGTATTTTTGAAAATGTGCTGAGGATGGATAGACTTGGGATAAGACTAGAGGCAGGAAGAAAACAATGGGGTTATCACTATGATCCAATAAGAAGAAATTCAAGTGAATTATATTGAATAAATGTGACCTCAGTCAAACTGAGACCTATTGAAGTCTTAGATTAAAAAGACCAAGGTCTCCTGTTGCACCCAGGACCATCTTGCCATTCTGATCTATATCTGGCCACTGGACCCAGATAGCTCTGGAGGGGAAAGTGAGGTAGGTAACTTTGTACAGCTTCTCTCACTCCAATACAATTCACTTACTTGTCATGGCACCTACTTGATGTCATGGTCCTCATGGAGAACGAAGGACAAACAACAAAATCTAGGTACTACACAAAGAGCTCTCCACAGTCTGGTCTCTGGGGGTGGCTAGTGCAGAGAGACCTGGGCTGTCAGTAATCAGAATAATTGCCTGTAGAAGGTAGGTGGGAGCAGGCAGGGGAAAAGCCTAACCACAATTACAAGGATTGGATTCCCAGAACTCATGGCCCCCAGAGATGTGTGATTATGTCTTTTATGTGACACTGTCTGTATAGGGAGTCACCATCATGCTAACTCTTTCAGGTATAATTAGCAATTATCAACAATGAATAAGAATTTCCAGCAAAGGAAGGGGAGCAGCTGGAAGGAAAACTTTTGTAATCCCTGAGAGGGTTAGATGAGGTATACAGGGAAGGTAAAAAAGAGAAATCTGAGGCCATCATGGTCCTAGACTCCAAGCCCATGTTTAGCTCTGGGCTCTGAGTCCCCCCACTGTTGCCCTGTAATGGGGCTGCTTCTGACTTTTCAGGCCCTGAAGTATACTCCTAATTGTGGAGAAGAGATAGGAGGCAAACATCTAAAATGTCTCATTCCAAGGAGAGAGGTAGATGATGACTTCTGTTCAGTTGGAGAGTCCTTTCCATGTAGGACCATGTAGGATGAACAACTGAGGCCAGAACACTCAATTCTGTTCTTCATTATTTGATTAAGAGCTCCAGCAGGGTTTTAAGTAGGACAGGGGGATGATCTAATCATATGATAGGAGCAGAAGGTATCCTAGAGGTCATCTATCCTAACTTTCTCATTTTTTTTTATTATAACTTTTTATTGACAGAACATATGCCTGGGTAATTTTTTTTACAACATTATTCCTTGCACTCACTTCTGTTCCAACTTTTCCCTTCCCTCTCTCTACCCCCTCCTCTAGATGATAGGCAGTCTTATACAATATTAAATGTATATATACATTATATATAGTCTCATACAATGTTAACTTTCTCATTTTATAAAAGATACACCAGTATCCAGAGTAGTTGTTCATTCATTTTATTTTTAATGATTCTTCATGACCCCATTTGGGGTTTTCTTGGCAAAGATTGTGAAATAGTTTACCATTTTCTTCAAATCATTTTATAGGGCAAACAGGGTTAAATGACTAGTCCAGGATCACACAGCTTAGGAAGTTTATGATGTGGATTTGAATTCAGGTCTTCTTAACTTCATACTTGGTACACTGTTCATTGCATTACCTAGTTACTTTCCAGAGTAGTTAAATGATTCTAAAGGGAATGAAATGAATGTGATTTAAAGTATATGTAAAATTCATCTTTTCATTCCCCTTGTAGAGAATAGTCTAATAGAGAAATGTAGAAGACTGGAAAAGAACCTTAATGAATGCTAAATTAAGTAAAGTACCTCTCTAGGCCTTAGTTTTGTTATTGCACAATGAGGGAATTGGGCTAGAACTGTAGTCTCTAAAGTGGGGTGTGCAGGACAAACTATGAGAATGTGAGAAGAAAATATATTAGAAATATTTATGTTTATTTTTCATCTAAAAAAAGATGACAGAATTAAGCATTACTTGAATAGACACATCAGTGCTAGTGCCCTCACTCTATATAAGTTAAATGGTCACATGTCAAGCATATGTTGGGAACATTTCCAAGGGAAGAGTGGGAGATTCATAACATAGACAGGGATACCTTCAGTTATTCACACTCACAAAATTGAAGTGTTAGAAGTTTTCTCAGTAACCATCTTGTACAAGCCATATAAGAAATGAATACCCAGCATAACATGCCCCCCAAATAGTAGGGGGCAGCTAGGTGACACAGTGGATAAAGTTCTAGGTTGGGAGGCTTAAAATCTGGCCTCAGAAATTTACTAGCTGTATGATCTTGAGTAAGTCACTTAGACCTGTTTGCCTCTGTTTCCTCAGCTGTAAAATGAGCTGGAGAAGAAAATGGCAAGTCACTCCAATACCTTTGCCAAGAAAACCCCAAATGGAGTCATGGAGAGTTTGAAATGATTGAATAATAACATAGCTTTCTTCTTAGAACCTCTAAGGAGGAGGAAAGTAAATGTCTTGAAGCACCCCATTCACCTTTTGAACAGCTCTAATTATAAGGAGATTTTCCTGACATTAAGACTAAAATTATCTTGTTGCAATTTCTTCCTATTAATCTTGGGTCTGACCTCTGGGGTCAAACAGAACAAGTCTAACCCTTCTTTTATATGACAATCGTTCTAATATTTTAAGACAATTAATATATCCCTGTTGAATCTCCTTTTCTCTAGGCTTAATGTGAGCAGTTCTTTTGCAAAAAAGTTATTGTTATTATTATTTTCCCTAGTTACATGTAAAAACATTTTAAAAATTGTAAATGTATATTCATTTTTAAAAAATTTTCCCATATGTATCATGTTGGAGAAAAAAATCAGAACCAAAGAGAAAAACCACAAGAAGAAAAAGTGAAAAGTATGTATTGATCCATATTCAATTTCCATAGTTTTCTCTATGGATGCAGATGGCATTTTCCATTCAAATTTTATTTGGGATTGCTTTGGATCATTGAAATATTGGAGAAGAACCAAGTCTGTCATAGCTGATCATAGTACAATTCTGCTGTTGCTGTGTACATTGTTTTTCTGGTTTTGCTTATTTCACTCAGCATCAGTTCATGTAAATCTTTCCAGGCTTTTCTAAAATCAGCCAGTTCATCATTTCTTATAAAACAATAATATTCTATTACTTTCGTATACCATAACTTATTCAGCCATTTCCTAAATGATGGGCATCTACTCATTTTCTAATTCTTTGCCACCACAAAAAGAACTAGTGAGCAGTTCTTTATTTAATTAATAAGCATATGACATGGACTCAAGCCCCTTCACCTTCTTGTTTATCCTACTGTAGGCCCACCCTTTCCCCCACTTATCAAATAAAGTCTTTCTCAAACCTGATGCCTAATTGGACATAGTTCTCCACATGAGGAATGATGAAGGCAGATAGTCTCAAAATGCTTCTCAAAATATTCCTCAAAACATTTATTTTTTGGCTTCTCAAAATGCAGTCATGATTGTCTATTAATTAGAATCATCCTTAGACTCAAAGAAGGGCTTCTCTCTATCTGTCTGTCTTTAGAAAGGAATCCACTCTAATCCAGATCCATAAACATGGTCGTTTGCATTCAGTCTTTGGAAGAATCTTGCTTGCTTCTCATCAGAAGAGTTAGCCTCATCTTCTCCAACTTTGCCAATTTGCACCACCAGTCCTGTGAAGATTTTTGGAAGCTTTAGATTTGACTTTTTTTCTAGTTTTTTCCCCCCCTCAAAAAGGTGGGTAGAAGTTGTACAACATGAATCAGGAATGGTACATCATTGTCTTCCCTCTGCACAACAGAAACACCAAACCCAAAGACTCACAAGCACACATTCATAAAAGTTTTTGAAATAGGTACGTTAATTAAGGATTATTGTTATATTGTTGTCAATGACTAATATTTAAAACATTAAGAATATTGTGGTTTATAGGACTATTGAATTCACTTCAGCTCTGAACTAAGTAATTCCCACCATGTCTATGTTTTCTGTCAAATCCGATTCATCCTCTATTTAATGATTATCTTCTTCAGTGCAGTAATTCCTTCTAATTTCAATCAACTCTCACCAAGGAACCAAGGATTTCTTGTTTGCAAGAGATGGCACGCTTAACTCCAGCTCACTATTGTATCATCTACCTATATTAGGAAAGAAAGGAAACAGAAATGATCAGCATACTCAGGATTGTCTAAGCCCACACCTTGCTTTAGCTGTGCTCACAGTATTATGTTTCACTGTTCCTGAAAGAATCTTGAAGATTTTATGTGCTCAGCAGTTGGGAAGAGAAAACCAAGCAGAATCTAGGCCAAACTTTGAAAAGATCTGTTCCTCCACCATGATATCTACTACCTCTTGTGTCTTTTTTGCACTGGCACTTCCATATGCTGGAATGCAATTTTTTCTTATCTCTATGTCATAGAGGCTATCTTCTTTTGAGATAAATGAAAGATGGAACTAGTGCATCATTTACTGCTTGAAGACTTTCTTCCCTACCACTTCACCTGCTAGTGATCTCATTCCCAAACTAACTTGTATTTAATTACTTTGGCCATATTTGTGCTTATCCACCTAATATTGAATATATTTATATAAAGTGTTTATGTAAATACTTATCTTCCCCCTTAGAATGTAAGATCCTTGCTTATTGTTTCATTCTTTGTATCCTCAATACTTAGCACACTGCCTTAAACATAGAAGGTGATTCATTGGAGCCTAGAGAGTGGAAGATGGCACTGGGATTTTGTTGTTGAGTTGGTTTGGTTGTATCTGATTCTTTGTGATCCTTTTTGACATTTTCTTGGCAGAGATACTGGAATGGTTTGCCATTTCCCTTTTGAGATTATTTTACATATTAAGAAATGGAGGCAAACAGGTTGAATTAACTTGCCCCGGATCATATAGATAGTGTCTGAGGCAGGATTTGAATTCTTGACTTCAGGTCTGGCACTCTATCCACTGCACCACCTAGTTGCCCATGGGGATAAGGTGCTAAATTTGAAATTGGGAAGATCTGAATTTAAATTTACCTGAGACACTTATTAGCTGTGTGACTGAGCAAATCACTTAACTTCACTCAAGTCTCAGTTTTCTCATCTGTAAGGCCCTAGGTTTACCAATTCTATTCCTAGAGTAAAGAAACACTCCCATTTCCAACCTTACCTCCAGTGTTACATCTCCTCTTCCCAGCACCTATCTCCACAATCAATTCCCACCAGAGCCTGGTATAGTGTAAATATTATATACATATATATATGTAATATATGTATATATATATATATATACTATATATATAGTATAGTGTGTGTATATATATAGTATAGTGAACTTATTAAAGATATCTAATTGATTGATTGTCACACCAAGAATTAAGTAAATTTCTAATCTAAAACATCACATAGACCCCAAATTCTCCCAATTTATGTCATGCTATACCTTTTTTTCCTTTTTCTTTCTTTCTTATCAAATCAAATTTAATAGAAAAGATGCAAAGTTTATGCTTATATACATAAATCAACTTCACAAGTAAGAAATAGGGGAAGCAAGATTAGACAATAATTGTTTTGAAAATCATCTGGAAATGACTAAATATGGAAATGTTTTGTATAATTGTACACGTATAAATTATATCTGATTGCCTCCAGTCTAAAGAAGGGAGAGAGGAGGGGTAGAATTTAGAACTGAAAACATCAACACAAAAAGCTGATTGTTGGAAAAAAGAGTTGATAGCATTCTGAGGACCTTTTGTTCCAAATAAAGAATGCAAAGAGTAAAGGTGGAGTTGAGTGAAGGTGGCTCCAAGATGCTTACCAGCCACAGGTTGGTTCGCATAGCTCTGATTTCAGCTGGGGTTCTGGGTAAAAAGCTTGTATTATGTAGGAATATCTTGGATTTGGTAGCAGTGTTTGTGTAGGAAAGACACTTTGTAGACACTGGCCCAGACCATAAGCCCCATAATGAGCTCATTTCTGAGAACAGTAATGATTACAAAAATACCCATAATACTCAGAAAACAATACAGAATATAAAAATTGCTGGTAATCCTTGTGCTGCTCCTAGACACTGGTTCAGAATTTCTATTTGTATGTCAGAGATTCAGAAGCAAAAGCAGGGGAGCTCTAGTTCTCTGGCTTTGCATTCTGTGCTCCCTTGAGTCACTAGGGCTGATAGTGATGTCCTGGAAGCTACACTAGACATAGGACTCTTGGCTCACTCTATGAAGGAAAAAGACAAATTTACACCTAGCATCATCAGCCAGTCATCTGAACCTACCACATTCAGTATTTCTAGGTTTCTTTTGGAATAGAGAAATGTTGGCTAGGATCAAGTGGGGGTTTCAGGATTATTGGACAGATTTTATAAGTAAAGTACAAGAATAAAGCAAGTAAAGTAAAAGAATAAAGAGAGAGGAAAATTTATGCTTGCTAGTATCTAACTCCAAAGTATCTTGAAAAGAAGATTTGAGTAAGAACATCACAAAAAGTAACAGAAGAGTCCTGTAACTCATATTCCAGTCCATGGAAGAGTTTCAAACCAATGTGTCTGTCTGATGCTGACTATTACCATTAAAGTCGGTTACACAGAATTTCCTTGATCAAAATTTTATTCATCTGTTTAGAATGAAAAAAAAAAAAAACAAACAAACCATCAATTAAGTACTGAACATAAAAAAGGAAAAGTAGTCAGTCTCCAGCTCTTAAGGACTCAGTTTCTTCCCTGCCCCGATGCCTGATTCATTCAGTTGTGATAATCTTGGAAAAGAACAAATCATTTCTTATTTCCTCCAATGTTGTCCAAAATGAACTGTGGAGCAGACCTATTTTGATAGGGTGGGAGAATGGAAAACCTATGATGCTGTTTTTGCTACCAAGTTGTTAGCCACTTGTTCTAATTTTGCAGATTCTATGCTCCATGGTTCTATCTTCATGTTTTAGGTGGATAGATCTGGTCTTAGGGATTTCCTTCAAGCACTGGTTTCTGGATATACTGTTTGTTCTCAGAATTCTATTGTGTACTGTGCCCATCAATTTGATTGCCCTTCTGTCTAGGTCTTGAACCCATTTCTCTTACTCAAACTTGTACTTTAGCAAATAGACAGTCAAAACCAACACTGATTTTTTGGATGTTTGGGGATATTCTCTAGCATCTCCAGCTGATGCTATGTGGCTGCTGTTGCTGTTATTTGTTGTGTTATCCACCAAGACTAAAAATGGTTTTATTTGTAGAAATGCCTTGACAGAAATGGTTGCCAAGGTTGTGATTCTTTTCTGATTTCAGGTTGCCCTGGTATCTCTACTGCAAAGTTACACCTTATCTCTGTTTACTTTGAAAGACCTGACCTTGCAAGACCATTGTCTTGAGACTGAAAGGTCTATATTATTATTGAATGCTAATTACTTATGGTATGTATTTATAACTTTAACAACAATATAAAGTATTGAAATCCATCCATTGGTCCTAATGATCATTTAACTAACAATAATTAGCTAACTATTATTGAATTTTTTCAGTCTTCCCAAATCTTTGTGACTTCATTTGAAGTTTCTTTGGCAGCTCATTTTACAGATGAGGAATTAAAGCAAACAGGGGTCACACAGATAGTAGATAACTCAGGAAGTTATCTATTTACAGCACCACCAGCTGCCCCTAATGGCTAATATAAGTCACATTTTAACAAAAGTACCTGTTTTTCCTAAGGATTTCAGTATAGAGAAGTTGCCAAAGAAACAGTAATGATTATATACAAAAACACAATAATAAAAACAATTTTTAACAGACTGAACCAACTTTCCACCCTGCAAGTGAAATCCTGGAAAACAGATTCCTAACCTGATTGAAGAGCAGTTCCAATCAATAAGTCTCCAAGTGAGACAAAATCTTACCCCATTGAGAGGTCTGGGTATAAGCTGTTCTGATCTAGGTAGGGAGGGGTAAAGTCAAAGTCCCTTTGATGGGCTAAATGGTAATAGGCTTTTGTTCAGTCACAAGCCTTTTAGGGAATTAACTTTTCTTTCCTTTTATTATTATCCCAGGCCACAATTTCATCTTTATCTGGAAGACATGTGGTTTTTCTCTTTGATCTCTGATTAATGAGAGTGACAAACTGAAAGTCTGGGTTCAATTGATTGATAGTAGAGAGAATGCATATTCCAGAATAATTCCTTTACTTTGACTCTTCAGAGGAGGCAGAGACCAGGAACTAGATTGTTGCTGTTTACTGTTCAGCCATTTTCAGTTGTGTTCTACTTTTTGTTACACCATTTGGGGTTTTCTTGCCAAAAACACTGGAGTGCTTTGCCATTTCCTTCTCCTGCTTTTGCAGAATTTTACAAAGGAGGAAACTGAGGCACACAGAGTCAAGTCACTTGCTCAGGATCACACAGCTAGTGTCTTAGATCAGCTTTAGGGTTAGGGTTAGTTCAGGAAAAGGAGGCCATATCCATTGTGCCGCCTACCCCAAAGGGACCTAGAAATAAGCTCTCATTCTCTTCTTAGTTTTACTGTCTGGCTTTCAATCTCATTACATCACTGAAACAGCTCTTTGCAAAGATCCAGTGATTTCTTAATTGCCAAATCTAATGGCCTTTTCTTAATTCTCATCCTTCTTGACCCTTTGTCAATTACCCTTTTCTCCTAGATCCTCTTTACTTTATAGTTTTCTCTTTTGCTGTTTGGTTCCATGGTTGATGGTAGGGATAGGAGAGCACAGAATCTCACTAAATAGTTTTTTGGAGTCTTGCTTGTCTCCTACTTTTGAGTTGCTAGATGATTTGCCTTAATATATATATATATATATATATATATATATATATATATATATATATATTAATCTAATTATTATATTAATTACATGTTATATATGTAAAACGTGTATATATATGCATTACATCACATTATATCATATCATATCACTGCATTACATAATATAATCAGTCATTCAATAAAATTTTATTAAGTATCTTCTATGAATCAGGCACTGTACTAGGCTAACAAAACATAATATGGTGATACAATATAATACAAGTTGTTCCAAAAGCCTTAGTGCAATTTTAAGCTTTAATATGTAGCTACTCAATAAATAGCTATTAAAGTTAAAAAATGAAGACTTTTGGAACACATAATATAACATTATATAATGTAGCAATTTAATATAATATAATATAATATATGATATAATATACCAAATAGCATAATACAATGTATCATTATATAATGCAATATTAATGATCTAATATGTCAACATGATATAATATTATATGATACAATATAATAGAATGTAAATTATAAATCAGATATGATTGGTTCAGTTTGCCCTAGACATTTCTTATGAGGTGTCAGTTATCTCTATTCAATGGGCAATGTTCTGTAATTTTCTTAATTTAAGGAACTTCTTTTGTCACCCAGAAACTCAAGAAGTTAGGTTAAATCATGTTCTTTCAATTCTGCCTCTGAAGCTGCTGCTTTCTTCTCTCTACCTGGACATGTTGATGTCATGACTGGTGGTGTCTTCAGACTGTGCACATAATAATTTGCAGACAGACTGAAAATTGTGGTCCTTGTTGCTATACCTGCTGGCTCCAATCCTCAGGTTGGCTTTGACTCTCTAGTGCCATCTGCCATGAACTATAAGGATATACAAATTCTTGCTATCAGAATGGAAATCTAGCTTCTTTAGTCAGAGGTTTAAACTATTTAAATTCTTTTTGTAAATCAGGTTCACAGCTACACCCACACATATCCAGCCAGATTAAAATTTGAGATTTAGAGTAAATCTATTTTTAAACTTGTTTCTGCTTCAGTCTCTATCTTGACTGCTTCCTTTCTGCAGAGAATGCTGCCCTTCCCATGCTAATATAAAATTTTGCTATTTTTATTATTATAGTCTACTAATTGATTTCATTGCTTATAATTAAAAAAATTAATAGTATTTTATAGTTCCAAATGCATGCAAATATAGTTTTCAACATTCATCTTTGTATTCCAAATTTTTCTCTTTACCCCCTTTTCTTACCTCTCCAAGACAATAAACTGTCTGATAGAGGTTAAAAATACAATTCTTCTAAATATATTTCCATAAAATTAGTATGGCAGAAATTAGATATGGATCCACACTTAACACCATATACCAAGATAAGATCAAAATGGGTCCATAATTTAGGCATAAAGAGGGAGATAATAAATAGATTAGAGGAACAGAGGATAATCTACCTCTCAGACTTGTGGAGGAGGAAGGAATTTATGACCAGAGGAGAACTAGAGATCATTATTGATCACAAAATAGAAGATTTTGATTACATCAAACTAAAAAGTTTCTGTACAAATAATACTAATGCAAACAAGATTAGAAGGGAAGTAACAAATTGGGAAAATATTTTTAAAAACAAAGGTTCTGACAAAGGTCTCATTTCCAAAATATATAGAGAACTGACCATAATTTATAAGAAACCGAACCATTCTCCAATTGATAAATGGTCAAAGGATATGAACAGACAATTCTCAGAGGAAGAAATTGAAACTATATCCACTCACATGAAAGAGTGTTCCAAATCACTACTGATCAGAGAAATGCAAATTAAGACCACTCTGAGATACCACTACACACCTGTCAGATTGGCTAAGATGACAGGAACAAATAATGACAAATGTTGGAGGGGATGTGGGGAAATTGGGACACTAATACATTGCTGGTGGAGTTGTGAAAGAATCCAGCCATTCTGGAGAGCAATCTGGAATTATGCCCAAAAAGTTATCAAACTGTGCATACCCTTTGACCCAGCAGCGCTACTACTGGGATTATATCCCAAAGAAATACTAAAGAGCGGAAAGAGACATATATGTGCCAAAATGTTTGTGGCAGCTCTTTTTGTTGTAGCTAGAAACTGGAGGATGAATGGATGTCCATCAGTTGGAGAATGGTTGGGTAAATTGTGGTATATGAAGGTTATGGAATATTATTGCTCGGTAAGAAATGACCAGCAGGAGGAATATAGAGAGGCCTGGAGAGACTTAAATCAACTGATGCTGAGTGAAATGAGCAGAACCAGAAGATCACTGTACACTTCAACAACAATACTGTATGAGGATGTATTCTGATGGAAGTGGAAATCTTCAACATAAAGAAGATCCAACTCACTTCCAGTTGATCAATGATGGACAGAGGTAGCTACACCCAGAGAAGAAACACTGGGAGGGGAATGAAAATTGTTAGCACTAATATCTGTCTGCCCAGGTTGCATGTACCTTCGGATTCTAATGTTTATTGTGCAACAAGAAAATGATATTCGCACACATGTATTGTACCTAGACTATATTGTAACACATGTAAAATGTATGGTATTGCCTGTCGTCGGGGGGAGGGAATAGAGGGAGGGGGGGTAATTTGGAAAAATGAATACAAGGGATAATATTATAAAATATATATATATATATATAATAAAAAATAAAAAAAATAAATATATTTCCATATTCATCACACTGTGCAAGAAAAATCAGATCAAAAGGGAATAAAAAACACATGAAAGAAAAAAAGAACAACAACAAAGATGAAAATACTATTCTTTGACCCACATTCAGACTCCATAGTTCTCTCTCTGGATGTGGATAGCACTTTCCCTCACAAATCTATTGGAATTGCCTTGAATCACTTCACTCTTGAAAAAAGCCAAGTCTGTGACAGTTGGTCATCACATAATTTTGTCTTCTTAATTCTGTTCACTTCATTCAGCATCAATTCATGTAAGTCTTTCCAGGCTTTTCTGAATTCAGCCTGCTCATTATTTCTTTCTTTTTTAAAAATTTCTTTCCTCCTCTTCTAATCTATTTTATTTTTTCACATTTTAGTAGTATTTTATTTTTCATTTTTCCAAATAGATGCAAAATAGCTTTCATCTTTGCAAAATCTTGTGTTCCAAATTTTTCTCCCTCTCCTCCCTCTTCCCTCCACCTCAAGACTGCAAGCAATTCAATATAGGTAAACGTGCAATTCTAAACATATTTCCATATTTGTCACATTATGAAAGGAAAATCAGAAAAAAGAAAAAAGCCATGAGAAAGAAAAATCAATCAAACAAAAGATGAAAATACTATGCTTTGTTCCACATTCAGTCTCCACAGTTCTCTCTTTAGATGCAGATGGCATGTTCCATCACAACTCCATTAAAATTTTCTTGGATCAGTCCATCATAGTTAATCATCACACAATTTTGTTGTACTTGTTGTGTACAATGTTTTCTTGGTTCTATTCACTTCTGTTAGCATCAGTTTATGTAAGACTTTCCAGGATTTTCTGGAAAAATTAGAACAAAAGTTTGGCAATTGTCAATGCTGTAAAATTACCCATGCATATATCTGGTAAATAAAAACTATAAAAATAAAATAAAATAAAATAATTCTGATAACCCAATGATTAGCCATGATTCCAGAGAACTTCACCTTATAATGTGAAGATGATGGACAAACATTTTTGGATGTGGCCAGTGTATGAAATTGCTTTGTTTGACTATTCACCTTTCTTGTTAGGAATTTGTTTTCTTTTTTTTCAGAGATAAGAGTTTGGGAGAGAGAAAATAAATGTTTATTAAATGAGAAAAATTAATAAAGAAAAACCCAGATAATAAAAGATTTAAGTTCCCTCCATGTTGTCTCAGCACTAACTGTTACTGTATCTAGAATGTACTCTTTCATCATTTAATACTTTAATTATCCTTTACATTCTTCAAGGCTCAACTAAAGTGCTATTTTTGCTGAAGTTTAAAATAATTTTTGTATCCCTTAGCGATCTCTATCTCTTAATTTGTGCACATGTGCTGTGTGTGTGTGTGTGTGTGTGTAAAAGTGGATGTCCATCCCCACTTGATTAATTACAGATATCTCTCCTTCATCACCAAGTGAATCAACTATCAAAATAAAATGTGAACCTGAAAGCATTAATCTGAAAGCATCATAGAGATAATTGTGACTTTGGAGAATCAATGACTAATGACAGCAGCTGGATCTGCATCAGAGATTGAGCTTTACAAAAAGGGAAAAAGGATTTCCAATAATGAGAATCTGTGGGTTAACTCTTTGCTATATGGATTCTCTCTATATTCCTTACTACCTATGTTTCTATTTTAGCCTCTCTCTACTCAAGGGCTTTTTTTTTTTTAAATTAAAGCTTTTTATTTACAAAGCATATGCATGGGTAATTTCAAGGGCTTTTAAGAGGAGAAAAAATATGCCTCTTTTTTTGAGGGGGGATTGTATTTGTAACAACTGCTTTTGCTACATCAATTTAGTAATAACTTTTCTAAAAGGTATTTGAGATTGCTAGCTAGTTAGCAATGGGGACTGTATTAGTGGGACCTAAGTGAGGGAAAACTAGAACTCCATTAACCTCCCAGGATAACTCCCAGAATGTTGAAGGTGTAATAATATATAGCTAGCTTCAGATTGCCACTTTAGAACCAAAGGAAAAACTTGAAAAAGTTTTCTATATACAATAAAGCCTCCAAAGGATTTTCTGTCATTATGAACAGTTTAATGAAGGAAATATTTGCTGTAGGAAGAGTAACAGTGAAATGAGGATCTCAGTTTCAGGAAGTATGGAGTATTAGTAGAATCTAGAATCTAAGGAGATTATAATATGCTTACTTATCTTTCAGAAGAAATTAACAAAGACCTAGACAAATAACTTTAATAGTAATTATTATAGTTAGCATTTATATAACACTATGCTATGAACTTTGCAAAGATGATCTCATTTGATTCTTACAACAATCCTGGGAGATAGGTGTTGGTATCAGCATTTCTATTTTGTAATAGAGAATACTGAGAAATGACTTGCTTAAAGTCACATACCTAGTAAGTGTCTGAGACTGGATTTAAACTTAAGTTTTCCTCTGTCCTAAGGCAGTTAAGTGGCATAGAGAATAGAGTGCTGGGCTTGGAGTCAGGCATTTCTATCATGTCTAACTCTTTGTGAGTATTCCTTACTTCAAATCTGGCACTCTTATCTATTGCACTGTCTAAGAAGAAACCTAGAGATGACATGATGGTATACTTAGAGAACCTCAAAGACTCTGCTAAAAAGCTATTAGAAATAATTCAGAATTTTAGCAAAGTTGCAGGATACAAAATAAATCCACATAAATCCTCAGCATTTTTATACATTACCAACACAATCCATAGCAAGAGATACAAAGAGAAATTCCATTCAAAATAACGGTTGATAGTATAAAATATTTGGGAATATATCTACCAAAGGAAAGTCAAGAATTATATGAGCAAAATTACAAAACACTTGCCACAAAAATAAAGTCAGATTTAAATAATTGGAAAGACATTCAGTGCTCTTGAATAGGCAGAGCGAATATAATTAAGATGACAATACTCCCTAAACTAATCTATTTATTTAGTGCTATACCAATCAGACTCCCAAGAAACTATTTAAATAACCTAGAAAAAATAACAACAGAATTCATATGGAACAACAAAAGGTCGAGAATTTCAAGGGAAGTAATGAAAAAAAAATTAAATGAAGGTGGTCTAGCTGCACCTGATCTAGAACTATATTATAAAGCAACAGTCACCAAAACCATTTGGTATTGGCTAAGAAATAGACTAGTTGATCCAGTGGAATAGGTTAGGTTCACAGGGCAAGATAGTGAATAAAAATAGCAATCTATTGTTGGACAAACCCAAAGATCCCAACTTTTGGGATAAGAATTTATTATTTGACAAAAACTGCCGGGAAAACTGGAAATTAGTATGGCAAAAACTAGGCATGGACCTAGTTTTACATTTAACACCACATACTAAGATAAGATCAAAATGAGTCCAAGATTTAGGCATAAAGAACAAGATCATAAATAAATTGGAGGAACATGGGATGGTTTACCTCTCAGTCTTGTGGAGGAGGAAGGAGTTTGTGTCCAAGGGAGAACTAGAGACCATTATTGATCACAAAATGGAAAATTTTGATTACACCAAATTAAAAAGTTTCTGCACAAACAAAACTAATGCAAACAAGATTAGAAGGGAAGTAACAAATTGGGAAAACATTTTTACAGTTAAAGGTTCTGATAAAGGCCTCATCTCCAAAATATACAGAGAATTGACTTTAATTTATAAGAAATCAAGCCATTCTCCAATTGACAAATGGTCAAAGGATATGAACAGACAATTTTCAGAGGATGAAATTAAAACTATTTCCACTCATATGAAAGAGTGTTCCAAATCACTATTGATCAGAGAAATGCAAATTAAGACAACTCTGAGATATCATTACACACCTGTCAGATTGGCTAAGATTACAGGAACAAATAACGATGAATGTTGGAGGGGCTATGGGAAAACTGGGACACTGATACATTGTTGGTGGAGTTGTGAAAGAATCCAACCATTCTGGAGAGAAATCTGGAATTATGCCCAAAAAGTTATCAAAATGTGCATATCCTTTGACCCAGCCGTACTACTACTGGGCTTATACCGCAAGGAAATACTAAAGAAGGGAAAGGGACCTGTATGGGCCAAAATGTTTGTAGCAGCCCTTTTCATAGTGGCTAGAAGCTGGAAGATGAATGGATGTCCATCAATTGGAGAATGGTTGGGTAAATTATGGTATATGAAGGTTATGGAATATTATTGTTCTGTAAGAAATGACCAACAGGAGGAATACAGAGAGGCTTGGAGAGACTTATATCAACTGATGCTGAGTGAAATGAGCAGAAGTAGGGGATCATTATACACTTCAACAATGATACTGTATGAGGATGTATTCTGATGGAAGTGGATATCTTCAACATAGAGAAGAGCTAATCCAATTCCAATTGATTAATGATGGACAGAATCAGCTACATCCAGAAAAGGAACACTGGGAAATGAGTGTAAACTGTGAGCATTGTTTTTATTTTTATTTTTTTTTATTTTATGTTTTGTTTTGTTTTTCTTCTCAGATTATTTTTACCTTCTGAATACAATCCTTCCTTTGCAACAACAATAACAACAAAATTAGGTTCTGCACATATATATTGTACTTAGGGTATACCATAAGATATTTAATATGTATGGGAATGTCTGCCATCTAGGGGATAGGGTAGAGGGAAGGAGGGGAAAAATTCAGACCAGAAGGGAGTACAAGGGATAATGTTGTAAAAAAAAATTACCTATGCATATGTATTGTCAAAGAAAATGTTTTAATTATAAAAATTAACAAAAAATAAAAT
Source organism: Sminthopsis crassicaudata (assembly GCF_048593235.1). Classification (NCBI taxonomy): domain Eukaryota; kingdom Metazoa; phylum Chordata; class Mammalia; order Dasyuromorphia; family Dasyuridae; genus Sminthopsis; species Sminthopsis crassicaudata. The sequence continues at coordinate 64,289,802 of NC_133617.1, read as the reverse complement.
AAAATGAGCTGCAGAAGGAAAAAAAAAGAAAAAAAAAGAAATCTAGACACTTACTAGCTGTGTGACTCTGTACAAGTCACTTTACTCTGTTTGCTTCAATTCTGTAAAATGAACTGGAGAAGGAAATGACAAATAACTCTAATGACATCATAAAGATTTGAATGTAAATAAAAACTATCACATAATCATGATAACTTCTTAAGTTCCGAACTAAATTCCACTGGTTCACCTATAAAGTCTCTCTCACTATTTTAACTAGGCTCTCTCACTGATGCAGAAACAATCCTTTTATATCTATCTCCCTAATTAACAAATTATCCCATTCACCACAGTGACTCTTCCAAATCTTTTCATCCCTTCTTAAACTTTCCATAGCTTCCCCTGTGAACACTTTCTTGGCTGAGAATCTTGGTTCCTATTTTGATGAAAAAAAAATTAAAGCTGTTCAGTGAGAATTCTCCTTTCTCTTCTCCTCTTTGTCTTCTGTCACTTAGTTGCACTGTGACACCTTTCACCTCTGTCTCTCATGACCAGGTAGCTCTTCTTGCCAAGGCCAAATCTTCTGTAGGAATAAGTGATCCCATTTCGTTTAGAATGTTTTAGCAGATTGCCCCTTCTAGCAATTTACATTGTATATCTTGTTTACACATAATTATTGGCATTTTTTATTCCCTAGTCTGTGAGCTTCTTTTTAAAAAAAAAAGTTTTATTTTTTTCTGATTATACAGGTATATTAACTTTTTAAATACACATTTCTTTATGAATCATGTTGGGAGACAAAAATCAAAACAAAAGGGGAAAAACCACAAGAGAGAAAGAAACAGAAAAAAGTGAACATAGCTTTGTTGATTTACATTTAATATACACAGTTCTCTTTTTGGAAGCAGATGGTGTTTTCAATCCAAAGTTTATTGGATTGCCTTGGATCACTGAAGCACTGAGAACCACATCTTTCATAGTTGATCATCACAGTCTGTAAGCTTCTTGAGGACAGAGTCCTTTTTTTGTTCCCCAAACAAAGCACAGTGCTTGGCACATCAATAGGTGTTTAATATTGATTAATTAACTTATAAAATATAAGTAGATACATGTGATAGAAAAGAAGGTGGTGTGATGAAAAAAAGTGCTGGACTTGTAAACAGGAAAGCCTGAGTCCAAATGCTGGTTTAGATCCTGTGCAAATCTAATAGCTTCTCTCAGTCTCAGTTTTCTTCTGTAGAAGGATAATAGCATTTAGTTCATAAGGCTGTTGTTATAAGATTAATATTAGGCAGTTTATATAATCTAATTATACATTTTAAACTCATAATGAAATAATAAAATTACCCATGCAAAATTTAGTTCTATATAAATTCCAGCTACTATTATTATTATTTTAAAAATAAGACCTTTCTCTTAAACTCCACAAGTAGTGTCAATGGTAATTGCATGGTTTCTTTTGTGTTAGCCAGCCATTCAATTAATAAACATTTATTAAGCACCTACTATATGTCAGGCAGGGCAGATAGAGTACCACATCTAGAGTTAGGAAAGCCTGAGTTCAAAACCCACCTCAGACAGTGATCCTGAGCAAGTCACAACCCTGTTTGCCTGATGAACTAGAGAAAGAAATGACTTACTATTTCAATATTTTTGCCAAGAAAATCCGATGTGGGTTCACAACAAAGTTAGATACAGCTGAGATAAGCTACTGAACAGTAGCAACAATAACAACAAGAAGTATGTCAGGCACTGTGCTAAGCTCTGAGAATAAAAATATGAAAAAGAAAGATAGTTTGCTCTTGAGGAGCTTACAATCTAATGGGGAAAGCAATATACAGCTGAATAAAAGAATACGGGGAGAAGGTAGATAACATGGGAGCATGATGGAGAAATCCAGAAGAGGGTAAGAGGGTGGGAAATAAAGAGATGACTGGCTTAGATTTCCTCCTTAGGTGGAGATTCTGGGAAGACTCCTCATCTACCCTTTACAGATTTGGGCTATAGGAGATAAAGGATAAAATGTATCTGTCTTAACTTGGTGTACTTAAAGCCCTCAGAGTGTGGCTCTGCCCCTTCTCTATAGGCTTTTTTCACCTTTCATACGTTCTATCTAATCAGAGTTATGTCTTTTTCCATTAATTCTACCCCCTAATACCTATGTATCAGTACAGGGTATTTCTCTTGTTTAATGTTGGCTCAGTGGATAGGATGCTGGGCTTGGAAATGGGAAAATGTGAGTTCAAATTAGGCTTGAGATACTTGGATAACCAGCAATGTAAGCCATTTAATCTAGCTCAGTTTTCCCTTTCTGAGGCTTTCAAGCTATAAAATTAAGATAGGAATTGTACCTACCTACCAGGTAAGGGTCAAACTTAGCATAATGTCTGACATTTAATAAGTGTTTAACAATTGCTTGTTTTCTTTCTATTCCTCTCTGCTTCTTAGATTGTCTATTATCCCACAAGATTCATTTCAGGTGTGATCTGAAAAATCTATTTTGATGATTTTCAGCAAGAAAGTACTTCTTCCTTAACTTTTTCATCTGTAAAATGGAGATAACACATCATCCCAAGACTAGTGTGGAGGCATCACTTGTGAACCTTGAAGCACTTCTGAAAATGTGCCATGAAGACTTTTTTTTTTTTCCAGAAATAAGTATTCTTCCAAGGGAATGTTCCCTTTCATCCTCAAAGGTCACTGAGGTCTCTTTTGTTGAAAGGAAAATTCCTTATTTGGGTTTTCACCTTTATTAATGAAGTAAAACTCAGGGCAAAGAGAATTAAAAGGATTTTATTATAAGCAAGTCAAGATAGCAACACATTTATTGATCAATGAAGATCATCAGTAGCTTCAAAGTGGAGGCAGCTTTTATATGTAACTTTAAGACAATACAGAGAGATCCCCACCTCAGTAAAAAAGGATGGGCCCTTGAATCTCAGTTCCTTCCCAAGGTTGCAAGAATGTGACAGTTTGCAGGTAGGGGGACTGATAAAGAGTTGATAATACAAGAAGCTGAAGACTTGGTGTTTTCTTCTCCACCACTGTTTCCCCCAATACTGGTTGATAAGCAAAACTGGGATTAATGGGTAACTGAATCAACAGAACTTTCAATACTTTCAAATTTGGAGATCTTGCAGTTCTATGAATGATTCATAGAATCGTAGATTTAAAGATGGAAACAGTCTCAGAGATAATCTGGGCCACCCCTTGATTTTAAAGATCAGGAGACAGAAATTAAGTAACTCACTTAAGTTGATAAAATGGTTTCAGTTTAAGTCTTGGATTTAGTGTTCTTTTTATACCAAGTGTGTTATTGTTATTGTTCTTAGCCTGGTATAGAGGGGAAAACTCTGGATTTGGACTGAGGATACCTGAGTTCAAAACTTGATTACTGTGATACTGTCTTTGTGGCCTTGAAAAATCACTTCATCTTTCTGAGAGTCAGTCTCCTTATCTTTAAATTAGAGGATTTAACTAGGTGATTTCAGAGGTGAGGTTTGACTAAACTATTAATATTAATTATTAATATTAATAATGACAGAAAATTGTTAATACTGATTGTAATATGAACTACCTAAACCTCTTAGTCATTGTAAACTGAGGCAGATGCTCTCTTTAAATAATTTAAATCTTTTTTTTCCCCTAAAGGGGGAAAATACCCAGAGAATACAAAGACTGGTTCTTGAGATCTAATTCCCCCTTTTCTGTAAAGGGAAGAAAATCAGAGATGATGTTTGTGAAATTAAAGAAGATTTTTATTAAGCAGGAAAGTAAAACATGTACATAGGAACAACCAACCTAATGCTGAGCATCTCACCTTTGTAATGGACATGAAAGATATTGTTGTGTATATATGTATATATACACACAACATATGTGTATATGTATATATTATACATATTATATATACACATATACAAACATATTTATTCACAAATACATATATATGTGTGATGAGTGGGTAATGCACACCCACACATTTTCAAATAAAGGAAGGCAGGGAAATGGGAAGAGAGGCAGGAATTGGACATGTCCTAGAAAGGAATGAGGCAGGGAGCCCCATTCTCAGGGAGAGGGGGAGTGAGGAATTCCAATGAGAGCTGGGGCCATTTGATACACAAATCAGAAAGGCATTTCTGGTAATAAATAGATCTGAAATTTAAGATTTGAACACAAAAAATAAGATAAGGAGATATATCACCAAACCATAAAATAGGATGTCTCTGAGAGTCCCATAATTAAAAATTAGGAGAATCTTTGAAGATAAGGACTTCTCTTGAAGGTCAATAAATCACTAGATGTCTTGGGGTCTGCTTCAAAACTGTTATGAGCTCAATTGTCTTCAAAGTTGTTGATTTTCTGCACATCCAGTTAGCTTTATCCTCTTACTACAAAGAATTATTATGTCAAGCCATTCTATCTCTTAGCTAGTACAACCAGTGCTCATACAGCCCTTTGCAGATACCTAGATAATTGGGGAGCTAAAGCTCAAATTCACTGTACATCACCCCAACTATGTCAGAACTCTAGTAACATTTTTACATTCCAATTCTCAAGATAATGAGATTAGGCTGAGGAGAACTACATTCTTCCCCTCCATGTTGTTGCTTTTTGAGGAGCCCAGCTCAAGTTGGATCTCAGTTTCTAGTGTCTTTGCCTCCTTCTATTGGAATTCGTGGCATGAAGGGCAAAACAGCTAGAATGAAGTGGCTTTCCTTGCTTAGACTGCCAGAGTCCACTGGGTGCCTTGTCACCTTATAGTATTCCATTCTCCTAAAATAGTATTCCATTCTCCTAAAACTATTAAAAAACTTTTTTATGGATCTCTTTGGTTGGCAAATCCACTGGTAATTTCCCAGGGTAGCAAGTATGCTGCCTTATCTCAATTAAAAATATTTTATTCCTCAACTCATGGCTTTGATTTGTTTTAGGATTTGACTGATTCCTTCCAGCTTTACATCCTAGGGTTACTAGAAGTCACTCAAGCTTTCTGTTTCTCTGTGTCTCCAATAATCCAGGAGATAAGGACTTTATATATATTTAAGGGATATGAGGATGTATGAGTCATCCCCATACCCAGAACAATAACTCTGACTCCTTGAAAACCATTAATTCACTCCTTCATTGAATAAACATTTATTAAATGTCTATTATGTGCCACCATTGTGGTAATCATGAGGGTATAAAAGAAGGCATTTGATATTAACAACAACCCTGGGAGGTACATCCCTCCCTTTGGTCAATGTAAAAATAAAAAGCTGTCAAGATATTAGGAGACACCCTGTTTTCCAGAGCTAAGACTCAGCAAGCAGGCTGTGCTCTGAGCTTGGCGTAACAGCAATCCTTTTCATTCACCCTTTGGCAAAACTACATAATTATTGTGTTGCTTTGACCAGCAACAGGTGTTCTCTGAGCTCAGACCAGCTTGGACAAGTACCCAAATACCCATGGTAATGAAGTTCTGCTATGAATCAAACTTGTCTCACTATTGCTGTTTCCCTTCACTGTCTGGGCTACAGCTCACTGTATAGTCATTGACATAAGTATTAAAGTTTAATTATACCAGGGTGAGTCCCCCCACTAGGGGAGATTTTGTGTAATTTGTGCTTTCAATTCATTCCCTCACTTTGAAATTAAACATCTTTTTGATTCTTGACTTTACTGTCTCTAGCTTGCTCTGTTTTTCTCTGGTCAGGTTACAAGATAGTTCAGCCTAGCTGACAAAGCAAAACTAGTTTTTGTTCTCTGGGAGCTTATATTCTAATGGGTAGACAACATTTTGGGGGAAATGTGGACATGAAATCTTTTAATTTGTAAATAATATTAAATTTCTGATCTTATGACACCAGAGGATTTTGGTTCCACTTAATTGCATCTAAATCAGTGACATATTTTCTTCTTCTCCCCTGTGAAAAGATACTTTATGATTTGGTGTATGTGTGTTTGGGTGTAAGAGCCCTTTAAATGGGTGCCACAGCGCATCGGGAGATTGAGTGGTCCAGAATCAATTTCTGTGGATATTAGGACTGCCTTGTCGGTGGGATCCTGTCCATTTTGAGATAGCTTCGTAATGGGTGACTCTCTCGCTGATTGGCTGTGTGTGTGACCTCACAGGCCCTTTATAAGCCCACTGCAGGCAGCAGTCGCTCTCTTTAACCTGGTGCTCTTCACCCTGGCTTCCTAGTCTGGGTGGCCAAGCCAAGATGGGTAGCCAAAAGAGGTAAGGTTTTTGGTAGTGAACACGTGGGTCTTCTGACCAGGTGTTCCAACAAGTCAGGGCATCAGTCAGGGCATTATGTGAGTAGGTATAATAAAGGCTTTTAAGATTACATGTGGCTGTTCTTGAGTGCGCTACCGGTTATTAAGCTATAGATTCAAGAGATTGTGGCCAGAGACCTTTGAAGGTCTCAGAGGAGGCGAGCCGAGTAGAGTTCACACTGCAAAGGTCAGTGGTCAAAGGTACTCTGGTGGGTCTAGGACAGACTAGTAATTGTAACTGCCAGGAGAGCACGTTACATTTGGGGGAATGATGGATTCTGGGAGGAATATATGTCTGATGTTTAAGACAGTGCTTAGTACATAGTAGGTGCATAATGAATATTGAATGTTTAATTGATTTTAGTGATTGAATGGTTTCACAAGAGATCAACAAGGAGTTTGGGCTGTTTAGTTTTCCAGAAAACACAGCAGGAATAATGGACTTGGGGGATAAACACAAAAGGACTAAGAGTTGGGAAAGAAAGAGACAGAAAAGCAGAAATGGGCAGCAGCCAGACATCTCTTTGACCTACATAACTAAAACAAAGCACCAAGATGGAATTGAATAAGTAACAGCAGACAAAGAAGATCACCATCACCAAGATGTTTTTGGTTGCTCTGATCTCAGGGGAGACTCTGGGAGAGAGCCTAGTGCTATGGATATTCTGGACCTGCTGGTGGTGTCTATACAGGAGAAATACCATATATCCACTGGTGCAGATCATGAGTCCTACAAAGAACACATTTCTGAGAGTGGTTATGATTAAATAAGTCTTCAGAAATCTCCCCAAAGAACAATACACGATATTTATCCTATATGTAATGTTAGTGCTGATCTTTGGGCTTCTCACAGTTACTGGTACAGGAATTTCAATCAGAAGATTGAGGCTCCATAACAAGATAAAGGTGGGGGCAATGAATTCTGAGGCTCTGGTTTTGTACTTTGCCCACCTGGAGACAGTAGGACTGATAGTGATTGCTTGAAAGGTACTAAGGAGGCAAGTGAAGGAAACTGAAAGCCCTTGGCTCACTTTGCAAAAGGAAAACACAATTTTACATCCAACTTCATCCAGGAAATTGTTCCACCCAAAAACTAACAATGTTTGTGGGATACCCTTGCTAGCAAGCATGGTGACATTGGCCAAGATCAACTGGGTAAGAATCAAGTTTACAGGTGTCATCTTGTGACCAGCAAGGACCTTTAAAATATGAAGAGACAGGAGGAAGACATTTGCCATGATCCCAATTATAGTCTCACAGAGAAAAACAATCCCAAGACATATATTACTTGAAAACATTCTTTGGATCTTGAAGAGAATACTTGAGCCAGAGTCACCTAGAGAAAGAGAAAGACAGTATGACTGTAACAACAATGGAATCTTGTTCATGGGAAAGATTTCTTTTCTTTCTTTTTTTTTTTTTTCTTTTTTTTTTTTTTTGGCAAAAGGTAGATTTATTTAGGGGAATAGATTACAGACAGGAATACAATAGATACCAGGAATGGTAAATATGACATAGAAAGGGAGAGTATATGAAAGACAAGTTCCTCAGTGCAACTCACAATTACCCAATAGAAAGTAGCACACCATGAGGTTGGGGGCATGCCCTTAGCTGGCAGGCAAAATCCTGAAAGGGATTTAGCATCCTCTAAGAGTTAGTGTAAGGAGGAGAAGTGGGGTTGGGAAGCATAGTGGAGTTAGGGGAGATACCATATAGTATGGGAGGGGGAGTAAGGAGAAAGACACCATGAGGGAGAGTGTCATGGTGGGCTGACCCAAAGGAAGGAAGCAGTAAAGCCTCAAACCATAAGTTGTTTTATAGGGAACTTGATATAGCTTGGATTTCTGATTAAAATAAATAATAAAGGTGGATTACCTTTAGAGGGTGGGACCAAGGAACTAAACTGATCTTCATTATCAGTGCCTTCTTCCTGCTTGCCTAAGAGATTAATTTTTATCAATTCCTTTGCTGCCTATTTCTAATTTTTTTTTCTTTTTTTGGTTTGTTGTTGCTGAAGCAGTTGGGGTTAAGTGACTTACCCAAGGTCACACAGCTAGGAAGTGTTAAGTGTCTGAGGTCAAATTTGAACTCAGGTCCTCCTAAGTGCAGGGCTAGTGTTCTATCCACTGCACCACCTACCTATCAATTCCTCTGCTAACTACATTTAGCCATGAAGACTTCATCATTTCCCCATTCCTTTAATTTATAAAAGAAATCTTTTAAAAAGTGGATTGGGGATTCCTAAATAGAAGGGGTTCTATTAGACCAACACTGAAATTTTAGGGGCCAAATCCTGGGATACTTGTTAAATAGTGTTCAGAAACTGGGAGTGAAATACAGTGAGTGGTCTATGGGGTTGGGATGTTACAGAGATAAACTGAAGCCAAAGTTAGTGATATCACAGGGATACAAAATTAGTTAACAAGGCAACACAGCAGAGTCTAATGCAAAGTCAGTTATCATCTTACTGGAGACCCCCTCAGGCATTGGGTGATATATTTTTTTTGAGGTCTGTTCACTCCAACAGTCACTTTTCCTCTAAACATATAAAGTCCAAAGTTCTTTGGGAAATTTGGGATATGAGGCAATGATCTCATCTTCTGAAGCTACTTCTTGCTGGGAATAGATGTAGAGGTTATTTGGAGGGGTGGGCCAGGAGCTGATAGAAGAGAATTATCTCATGGGAAAGATTTTAACCAATACTGCCATTTCATTTATATTGCTATGTTGTTGGATCTTACTGGATTCATCCTTTTTTTGACCAAATATTTGCGCATTCACGAGTCTCAATATTTCAACCCATCTGAGAAAATAGAAGTCCATAGGTACTATGAGAAAAATTATACAGTTTCTATTCTGAAAGTGTTTAGTATGTAGTTAAGGATAAAACAACATAAATATAAGTATAAATCAACATTAAAAATAAAATATGATGTTGACAAAGTAGAGCCAGGCAATGTGTTTTGAGAAACTTGAGGGGAGGGGGGAGAAACACTTTTTCCTTGTTTGAAGGGGTAATTTAAAAGAAGGCCCAATGATGAAGATGGTATCTCACTGCATTAATAGTAATAATATTCAGATAGTGCTATGTGTTAGACACTGTTCTATGAGCTTTGCAAATATTATCTTGTTTATCCTCATAGCAAATCTAGGAGGTAGATGTTATTCCCATTTTCCAGGTGAAGAAACGGAAGCAAAAATTAAATGACTTGTGCAGGATCATAAAGCTAGAAAACAATATTAACTTTGGTCCTCCTAACTCCAGTCCCTTTGCTGTCTCCGTTGTGCTACTTAAATACATAACCCCAAATGTAAATAGAGAGAAGGCAAATCTCTTGGTGAAAGCTTTAGCAAATGCAATGGAATATATGAGGTTGTATGATGCACTTCAAAGGAAGGTAGAATTTGGAGCTAGAGAACCTGGGTTTGATCGATGGTTCTGTTCCTCACTTTCTGTATGGCCTTGAGCACATCATTTTCCCTTCTGTGTAATGAGAAGGTTGTGCTCAATGACCTTTGAGGCCTCTTCCAAATCCAAATTTATGATCCATTGATGCAAAAAGAGGCTAGGTTGGTGAGTGATAAATGCTGGGGATGGAAGATTAAACTTTATTGAGAAGGCAATCAGGGAGCCACTGGAATTTTAGGTACCCATGGAAGATTATAATGAAAAAAGCCTTACAGAGAACACAGACTGCAGATTCTGTGGATCACAGGCTCCAGCATGTGAGAAGCCAGTGAGCTGGAAGATGAAATGTTGAGTTAAGGCCTGAAAAAGGAGGCAGGACATGAAGCAATCCATTCCAAGGGTTGATGCATGAAAGGAGGAGTAGACTTGGCTTGACTTCAGAGAACGGAACTAGAAACAATGTTGAGAAGTTGCAAAGTGGCTGATTTATACTTTAGGTAAATACAAATTTACAAAACATTAGACTTACCCCAAAGGGCTACTCCAAGATTGTGGGCTCTGCCCCATCAGGAATCCTTAAACACAAGCTTCAAACAAGGATTACCACCCATTTAGTGTGTTATTGATGAGGTTCTTACATGATGGTTGCTGAGGTACTTTTTATCTATCTATCTTTGATTTCAGATCAAGAACCAAAAAAAACCCTGTTCCCTTTTTTCCCTCTATTTTGGAATATAGAACCCTCCCTCAATTATATTAATTCTTCTGAGTTGCTCAGGCTAACAATAGGCAGAGAGGGAGAAGCTAGAATCACTTCATTTGAAGTCCTGCCTCAGAGTTCCATATTTGGTATAGGACAATAATAATGGACACTAAGTTATACTTTACGTCATTTAGGATGTGAGCAGTCATTGTTGGCTTAGCTTTCCACTGCAGTGAGTGGGATAAAATGCAGCACTGCGCGACCTTACTCCTTAATAGGGCACCTAGGTGGTACAGTGGATAGAACAATGATCTTTGAATAAAGAAGACCCAAGTTTAAATTTGGTCTCAAACATTTATTAGTTTTTGGGGACTGGTTTTGTCATCTGTAAAATGGGATAATAGGAGTACCTACCTCAGATGGTTGTTGTGAGAATCAAATGAGAATAACTGTCAAGTGTTTAGTATAGTATTTGGTGCATAGTAAAGGCTATATAAATGTAAGCTATTATTATTATTAGTAGCTCTTAGCCTCAGTAAATTACAGTGCTTGTTTTTTTTAATGATCTATTTAGTAATGACTGCTTATTAATGAGAGTTTTTAATAAGAAGGGTAGTTCTAAGGGTAGAAAATCTTTAGTCCCTGTAAGAGTCATACAGGACCTTTCAGGGATAACAATGACTATTTTAGTTCCACTACCTGAAGACCAGATAAGTTCCAATTCATTCCTTCACTAGGAAGTATGAAACTAGAATGACAGACATCTTAAAGGGGTTTTGGTGTCCCTCATTTCTGTCATTATTTGAGGTCCCCAGTGATTTCTTTCCAAAATTTTTAACTGTCCTACTAGTTTTATTTAACCTTTTAGCAGATAGATTTGCCTGCAATTATATGTAGTAAGAACAAACTACAGACATTCCTTCCCAACACCTCTTCTATCCTGCTATCCCTCTATCCCATCTCAGGCTCTGGAAAGGGGAGGAGGATTAGGTTCACAGGTTAGTTCAGTATCTATAAAGCACTAGTCTTGCCAAGTTCCCAATCTCCCTGGGTTTGCACCTTGGACCCCTGAATTCTTAGGTCTTTTTTGTTGGATTGGCAACAGCTTTCAGCCCAGAATCCTGGTTCCAAGTTTGCCATGGTTCAAGCTCCCAGGGATTCCAATCCTTAACAGCTAGAATTGAAAAGGACAAGTGAGTCTGACCCAAACGCCAAGCCAATTTCTTGAGGCCACAAAGTGGTCCTTTCTCCCACCCAATTTAGTACATATCCATTCTGTGAGTGAATAAGACCTTTGCCTCTGAATGCCACCAGAAAGAGAAATTACCCCAATTTAGTAATTTTAAAGATATGGCTAGTTCTAGCTATGCAGACAATGAATGGAAAGAGGATAGTCCTATCTATGTGATTGGAGGAAGCCAGAATTTCTTCTTCTAGAAGTAGGGCCTCAGAGTTTCCCATAGGTGTATCTTCATTTTAAGTTATCTAAATATGTGCCAAAACCCAGTCATACAGGGAAGATGAATGAGGAAATCTTTGAGACCAAGTTGGTGTTTGTCCTTGCATATGTTCCCCATGCATTGTTTTGGGCTTGGGACTACCCAGTCACTAGCTTTTGTTGGGACAATTTTTGCTTCCATAGCCCCTGAGGCTCATCTTTCATAAACAAAAGACTGGAGGCAAATCATATCAATTCCTTTTGTTGAGAGAGTGAATTCCTCTGAGAGAATTTCAGCTCCAGTCCCCTGTAGAATAGAGAGACTCTAGTCCTGATACTCAAAGCTGTTCTAGATCTATTGGCCAAGAGCATGGTGAGGTTTTGGAAATGATATGTTATATGATATGAACAGCAAATCTTTATTTTTTTTTAATTTCCCACTTAAAAATATATATTTTTTTCTAATTACATCCAAAAAATGGTTTTCAATATTCACTTTTATAAAATTGAATTCCATTTTTTTTCTCTTACCCCTTCTGTTCCCCAAGATGTCAAGCAACTTGATATAGGTTATACATGTACACTCATATTAAACATATTTCCACATTAGTCTTATTGTGAAATAAGAATTGGGACAAAAGGGAAAATCCACAAGAAAGAAAAAAATAAGCAAAAAAAGTGAAAATAGTATGTTTCAATGTTTCAGACTACACTCAGACTCCATAGCTCTTTCTCTGAATTTGGATAGAATTTTCTTTCATGAGTCTTTGGAATAGTCTTAGATCATTATATTACTAAGAAGAGCTAAATCTATCAAAGTTAATCATCACACATTATTACTGGTAATGTGTACAATATTCTCTTGATACTGTTCACTCCTTTCCACATCAGTTCATGTAAATCTAGGCTTTTCTGAAATCTGCCAAAGAGCAGGGCCTTTGACAATCATCTATCACAAACCTAACTACTTCTCTTTGGGATAACAACTTTTTATTTTGTAGTTCTCTTAATTATCTAGATATATTGGAGACTAAACTCTTATTAGATATCAAATATATTTGATGTAAAGAATTTTTTCCCTAGTCAGTGTCTTCACTTCAAATTTTACATAGGTTAATTTTATTTGTGCAAAAATTTTCAATTTCATTAATTCAAGTAACTTTAGTAATTTCCCCTAATTTTTTTTTTTTTTTTTTTTTGCTTCAGAATTCATCATCTGCTCATTGCTGTGAGAGGCACATGCTCTATTTCTCTTGCATTTTTCTTGTGGTGTAATTTTCATATTTTGGTTACATATCCACTTTGAATCTGTTGTGAAATAAAATGGAAGATACTGATCTAAATCTAAATTCTGTCAACTTTCTTTCTAGTTTTCCCAGTAATTCTTAACAGGGAGCTTTTTCTTATATAATTTATGTTTTCAGGTTTGTTAAATAATGGGTTATTGTGTTCCATTATTTTTGATTCTTCCTTGTCTGAACTTTTCCATTGGGAGAGTTTTTCTATTTTTTAAGCCGTTTCAAATTCAATGTCTAAAATAAAAGGGACTATCTTTCTTCCTTCATCCAATCTTCCCTCATTTTGCAAAAGTATCACCATTCTTCTAGTGACCCAGGTTCCCAACCTCAATCTCAGTCCTCAGTTTATACTCTGGCCAAACTTCCCATTTCCAATTAAAATAAATAGAATCCTATTTTTTTTCCTTGCATGCAGTCTTTCTCCTCTACAAGTGAACCTCCTCTAAGCTGCTAAATTGATATTCCTGTGGTTCAATTCTGACCAAGTCATTCTGCTTATGAAGCTTCAGAGGTTCCCCATTGCTCTTAGCATAATTTGCAAACTCATTTGGTGTTTTAAACTGATTATGATCTGGCTTCAGTCTAGCTTCCCAGACTGATAGATTTTCCTTTCCCTCATACCAATCTGGACATTACATCTCCTGTCTTTGAGCATTATTCAATCTGTCCCTCTATTCTTCTCTCTTTGCTCTTTGCTTCCCACCTCCAACCCTTACCCTTAGGCTTTCTATTCTTATCTTTGCCCTTTAGAATTCTTGCCTTCCTTCAAAACTTATCAGATGTAATATTCTTTGGAAAGATTTTTTTCTAATTGTTAGCTATTAATGCTTGTTCTCTTCTCATTTTGTTATGTATATTGGCTCACATGAGTATCCTAATATTATAGATATTTGTAAATATGAGATGTAAAAATGAGTAAAGTATCCATCACATTGCCTGGCACATTATAGGTCCTTAATAAATAAATGCTTGTTCTTTTCTTCTCCCTTTTCTGTATTTTCCCAATAATAAAAGCTCCTGAAGGGTGAGGACTAATTTTTTATTTTAACTTTGTTATTATGTTCCCATTGTCAAGGTATTACATACCTTGTACATAGCATTTAATAATTGCTTGTTTGATTAGCTTGGACTGGATTGGCCAGGTCAGTCCTATGATCATTTAAGTTCGATTTCCCCTTTTCAAAGAAAAGAAAACAGTAAGATCTCCAGAAGCACCTAATTTCTACCTTTTGAGACATTGCTTCTCCAGTTTTTTCACTGTCTCCACTTAGCTCTATGGAATTGAGTCAGTATTCAGATGGAAGCCTTCCCACAAAAGCAGCATTAGAGCTTCACTATTTATTTCAGAGATTAATAAACTTTGCTAAGAATAGCTTTATGTCTCTGTCCTATCTTCAAGGAGATACTTGTTTACCTCCATTCTGGTCCTAGTATTTTTTGTAAGTGAAGGTATAAGCTTTTAAATTAATTTTAGCCCTCTTCCTCTCTCCTCTAGATATGAACTTTCTGTTACTCATAGTTTTACTATTAAAATATGAGCTTTTACTATTAAAAACTAAGAAAGTTAAATAGTTTATATAATCAGAAGAACTTCATGTCCCCACTTTCCTAAATCTGTCTCTTGAAACATAATTACATTTACAATTTAAATTAGAAAGAGTTCTATTTGAATTGGCTTTTGAAACTTGAGCAAGTGGAATAAGTATAATTCCACATTTCTCATCCTGAATAGGCTTTCTGATTAATAGTTAGAGGTGCCTATTTGCCTTTAGTTCATGTTCCTTGACCTCATCATGACACTGGGCAATATGATAGCTGCCACAGCTAGTTCTTCATCTGAAAACCCTATGGAAAATCAGGCCTCTGATTTTCTGGCTTTGTGCCTTTGACTGGAGGGCATATCCTACTGTTCAATTTGGACTACCACTCAATATGCTTCTCTGTGACACACTGAGGTTGAGGAAGGCTTGAGTATGGAACTTTATCTCTGATTCAATTGCTATTTATCTGTTCATCTACTTCTATGCTTGTCTAACTGAGAGTATCAATAAACTATTCAACACATACATGCCATTCAAATGAACACTATCCTAAACTTACATGACATTCCTAATTCATAGTTATATGATTGGATTAGTTCTCCTTATTTTCTGTGATTGTGAGCTAAAATTTCCCTAATGTGATTAAAGTACAGTTTAAATTTGTTTATTTAGTCTCTCTCTCTCTCTTTACATATATATATATATATATTGCTGAGGCAATTGGGGTGAAGTGACTTGCTCAGGGTCACACAGCCAGGAAGTATTAAGTATCTGAGGCCAGATTTGAACTATTCACTACACCAACTAGCTGCCCCTAGTTATATTTTATTTTCTTAATAAATTTATACTGATGGGATTGCCTGTCATCTAGAGGAGGGAGTAGAGGGAGGGAGAGGAAAATTTGGAAAAATGAATACAAGGGATAATATTATAAAAAAATTATTCATGCATATATACTGTCAAAAAACTTATAATTATAAAATTAATTAAAAAAAAGTAAAAAAAAAATAAATTTATACTGAGATACATGGGAAAGATGGAGTTATTAGATAAAATCTGCCAAACAAAAATATAAGACTTTAATTTCATGAAGACTCTTGGAATGAATGGGAAGTGCCTGTGAATAAATTCTTCCCAACATTATATAAATACTCAGAGAGATATTGATTCCGTGCTCTCTGTTTCCATCTTTACTCATAGTTTCTTTCATGCTAAACACTTCCAGTTGCTTTTTTCCCCAAACCCTCTCAGTTTTCTTACCATTATGGTTATCTGATTCTGGATATGCCAGAATTTTCTTCACTTCCCCTAAAATATAGCCTTCCTCTAGTGATATTCCCCAGTTATGGACTGACCAGGGCAGAGTGCAGAGGGGACTATCTCCTTCCTTCTATTGCTACTTATGGGAACTTTCCCCCTTTAGGTTTCTATCTTCATCCTTTGTTTTGGTTCTTCCTCCATCTTCTGGAAGGCACTCTCTCCCTTTTTTTACCCCAAGACATAAAGAGTCACTCACCTGGTTTGTTTTTGTCTCTTAGGTAGAGATGAGCAGGGCTACAGGAACTAGCATATATGTGTATTTGGGCTGGGTTGGTTTTTTTTTTTTTTTTTGGGGGGGGGGAGCTGAGCTATTGTTATAGTTGTTATACATACATACATACATATATATATATACTCTGAGATCATTTCCCCACAGAATAGTAATTATAAAGTCAAGTTCAGGAGAGATGACAGTGTCTGTATGGGATATTACCTACTTCTCTGAGGAAGAACAAACATTTTCCCTAGATGCAAATCACTATCAACAATTACTGTTGATTAGTGAGGATTTCCCAATAAGTAAATTTGGAGCATCTTGAAGAACTCTTTTCCAGTCTTGAGGAAGTTCAAAAAAGTTCATAAAAGAAGGATGAAAAAGGGAAGGCCTGAGTGGTGTTTGGTTAATGAATCCCAGAATATAGGAGCTTGAAAGTACTTTAACATCCATTCAATCCAAAATATATGCATATAAGAACATATGATCATCCAGTCTTTGCTTAAAGACTCCTAGTGATTGACACTTGGCTACTCCAAAGGAAGGTCATTTCTCATTGGACAGTTCTCATTGTTAGGAATATTTTCCCTCATATCTGGTCTAAATTTGGCTTTTTTGCAACTTTTACACATTTCTCCCATTCATGTTCTCTGGGACTAAAGAGACTCAGTCAAATTCATCTTCCATATGACATTCCTTCAAGATAGATATCATATTTCACCTTCACATCCCCAGGACAAAATTTATTTTTGAATGTAGTTTTATAAAACACAAACTCAAGGACCTTCACTATCATGATTATCTGCTTCTGGATCCCATTCATCTTATCAATAACTTTAAAGTGTGAAGCTGACCCAATTCTCTAGATAACCTGTGATTATGGAAGACTCATGTTATTTTGTTTATTTGGAAGTTATACCTGTTTTAATATAACAGAAATATTTTATATATACTACATATATAAATACAAATATAGTTTGCATGTATATATACATATATGTGCATGCATAGGGGTATTATCCAAGCACATACATATGTGTTTTGTATATATATATAAACATATATATGTATATACATAGGCTTCCATGTCACACTGCTTAATTATATTGAGCTTGCAGTCCATTGAAGCCTTCAGATTTTTTTTTTTTTAATACAACATGCTACCTAATCACACCTTCTCTCTCCTGAGTTTTAGTGCAATGGATAGGACAGAATGCTGTATTTGGAGTCAGGAAGACTTGAGTTCAAATCCCATTTTAAATACTAGTTATGCAAATCTGGATAAATCACTTAACCTCTTGTTTGTCTCTATCTCTTTTTCTGTAAAGTGAAGGCAATAATTGCATCTATCTCTTAAATTGGTTGGAAGGATAAAAGGAGATATTATAAAGTGCTCTGCAAACCTATAATTATTAATACTTGTGAAATTTTAAAATCAAGTGTAAGATTGACATTTATCTTTAGAGAATTACATCTCATCAATTACAACACAATTCTCTAGACCTTCAAGATCTTTCTAGATTTTGTCTGTATCATCCAGTGTGTTAGCCATTTGGTTCATCTGCAATGAATCAATAGGTTATGGGTTGCTAGATGGCATGTATTGATGAGGGCAGGGTACCAAAGGAGAGTGTGGCAGGAATGGGTGAGGGTTTCCTTGTTCTCCACGGCATGAATTCAAAGAGAAGGAAATTCGCTAAACTCAAAGGCTGTGGTAAAAAGCTTTTTATTGTTAAAGAGGCACCAAGAGAAAGACTTCCTTGGCAGGCAATATCATTCTCAAGAGAGAAGTGATTGCAAAGAGACATTTTATGAAGACCCATTTTATACATGAGTCTAAAAATTGACATATTCAAGACCATATGAGTTTGTATGTGAACGTAGACATTTTTTGAAGACTCATCTTTCTGTCTCCAGAGGATGTAAGACCATTTGAGTTTGTATAACTTTTTGTTGGTGATTTTACATAACGTTGAAGGGCTATCTCAGGTCCAAGAACCATAGTGTTTGAAAGGAGTCAGGCACGGGTGGAGAGAATTATAGGTGGGGAAGAGTCCCAGTCAGAGACATTCCTCATAATAGGCCCCTTAGAGGTGCTGGGGGGAGGATGGGGAGCTCACCCATAGGAAAGCATAACCCTTCATGCACAGATAGTACCTGAGGTCAGATTCTGAAGCAGTCTCCGGGTTGCCCCATGGATGAGTATAGTCACAAAACATTCTATCAATTGGAATGTTAAGTGCCTTGGCTGCTCCTAGGGTTACCTGAGAAATGAAGGCTGGCCCTTTATAGCTCTGTAAAGAGTTGGGCAAGCCAGAATGCAGTATGATCTCTTTCAGCAAGCACTTAGATACTTCTTGAGCCTTCTCAGTCCGAAGGAGAAGCTTCTATCCAATTAGTGAATGTGTCAACAAACATCAGGAGCAACTTGAAACTTCTACAAGGGGGCATATGCATGAAGTCTAGTTGCCAATCCTCACCCGGGTATGTGCCTCTCTTCTGGACTGGCTTTAGGAGAGGTGGGGGCTTAATAGCTCCCTCCAGATTCACCTGGGCACAGATTGGGCAGGCTTGGCAGACCTGTCTGAGCATTTCTCACAGATTGTGGCCAATGAAAATGCCCCTCACCAGGAAATGGAGAGCATTTCTCCCCAGGTGTGTGGCCTGATGGAGACAAGAGATCAGTTTCCACTGACTTGCCTCCAGGATTAAGAGGTGGTCTGAGGGTGTTTGAAACCAACCAGAAGGAGAAATGGTGTACCCGTTCCTTTGCGAGAGCTTTTTCCTGTGAACTATAGGAAGGGATAAAAGAATCAGGGAACTGGGAAATTAAAGGTGCCATCAGTGGCAAAAGGGCAGCTGCTTTAGCACCTGAATCTGCCAGCCTGTTTCCCTAGCCTGAAGTGAGTCTCCCCTCTGGTTCCCTTTACAGAATATGACTAAGACCTCTCTAGGTTCATGGACTGCTTGCAATAGATGTAGAATTTCTCCCACATGTTTAATGGGAGAGTTTTTCGCTGTCAACAAGTCCCTTTCTTTCCAAATAGCTCTGTGAGCATGCAAAATATGAAAAACATAAAGTCAGTGTAGATGTTGACTTTCATCCCCTTCCCCAGTTCTAAAGCTTTGGTCAGGGCTATGAGCTCAGCCTTTTGAGCAGAAGTCCCAGGAGGCAATGACTTGGCCTCCAGAGTGCTATGAAGAGACACCACAGCATAGCCTGCTTTTCTTTCCCCCTTCTTGAAAAAGCTAGACCCATCTGTGAACCACTCCCCATCTGAGTTCTCAAGGGGGGGTGTCCTTTAAGTCAGATCTATGGGAGTTTACAGAATCTATAACTTCCTCACAATTATGGACAATCTCTCCCAGTTGAGAGACATCAGGAAGAAGGGTGGCAGGATTTAAAGTGCTACAGACTCAGAGAGAAAGGTCAGGGGTATCTAGAAGGAGAGTCTGGTACCTAGTAAGCCTCCCACTTGAGAGCCACTGATGCCCTTTGGCTTCTAGAATGCTTTGGACTCTGTGGGGAGTTAAAACCTTTAATGGCTGACTCAAGGTCAGTTTGGAGGCTTCCTCAATTAACAGGGCTGTGGCAGCCACTGCTCTGAGGCAGGAAGGCCATCCTAGGGAAACTGAGTCCAGCTTTTTTGAGAAATAAGCCACGGGCCTGGGATCAGGTCCTAGAGTCTGAGTAAGGGACTCCCAAAGCCTGCCCATGCCTCTCATCCACATATAGGGCGAAAGGTTTCTGTAAGTCAGGGAGGGCAAGGACAGAGGTAGAAGTCAGGGTTTTAAAAGCCTTGACCTGATCAGGTCCCCATTCAAGAGGAAGGTTATTGGAACCTTGAGTAGTATCATAGAGCGGTTTGTCAATAATCCCCAAATTAGGAATCCATTCCTGCAGAATCCAGCCATGCCTAGAAAGCTTCTGAGCTGTTTCTTAGAAGCAGGGTCTGGGAGGCTTAAAATTCCTTTCCTCAGTTAGAGAGTGGGAGGTGGGGGTGAGATTGTGGTCCAGATATTTGACATGAGTGGGGAGTGGCAAGGATTCAGGAATTTAAACTTAAAAGAACTTGTCAATCAGAGGCTGCAGCCCCATCCTGTCTTCCTGCTTAATTGGATACTGGCGCCTATGAGGAAATACACTAGGATCCCGAAGCTTAATGAGGGCTAGGGTGGTGTGGGTGGCTCCTCCAGGGATGCCCTGATTCCATATGGAAGAGTCTATTTCCTCTGATTTCACAGGGAATGGGGGGAGGGTCTGGAAAGGAGCACAAAGATTAGCTGGAGGTTTGAGCAGAGAGAATTGGGCCCCTAGCTTATGTCTCCCCTCAATTCCCATCACCTTATGGGGGGAGGGGTGACAGGGACCCGAATGCTCGAGCAGAACAGAGAGGCCCCCGTGTCAAAGAGAAACAAGATGGACTACCTGCTATGTCCAAAGTCACCCTGGGTTCAGCATTGTTGATGGAGAAAGGGGGGCCATAGCCAAATCCAGGGCCTTGTCAGTCCAGATCTTTTGAGGCCCAAAGGGTGAGATGGGGGCCATGGCCTTCCCCTTCCAGGGTAGTTGCTCTTCCAGTGTCCTTCCTGTTTGCATCTAGGGCAAGGGCCTGGAGGCCAACTTTTCAGAGGGCAATTCCTCGACCAGTGGCCATGCCTTTTGCACCTAAAACATGAACCCTGGGGCCCCTTAGAAAGAGCAGCAGCCAGAATCTGGGCCTGCTCTTTGTTCTTTACTCTGGCCTTTTGGTCCTCCTCTCAATCCCTGTTATTGAATACCCCAAAGGTGACTTCCAATAACTGAGTCATGGGAGTTTGGGGCCCTAGAGCCAATTTCTGTAGCTTCCATCTTATATCCAGGCAAGACTGATTGATAAAATGCATGCCAAGGACAGTGGTCCCCTGTGGAGAAGTGGGGTCCAGATTAGTGTATTTCCTAATGGCCTCTACCAGGTGACCCTGAAAGAGGGCATGGTTTTCATCAGCTGCTTGGGTGATTTCTCTAAGCTTATTGTAATTTCCCTGCTTTTTAATCCCCTTTTTCATGCCCTCAATGAGGCAGGTTAGGAGATGATCCCTCTTCTCTCTGTCCCTGCTCCCCTCTTGATAGTTCCACCGGGGGTCTGAGAGGGGCACAGCTATGGTCCCTGCTTGATATTTACCAGAGGAAGAGGCAGCCATGTAATCCCCAAACTTCTGGGTCAGGTTCCAGATCCTCTTTTTCTCCTCTATGGTACAACCAGAGGAGATATGATATTAACATCTTGCCAGGACAGATCATACTGGAGGGCAATGGCTTTGAATCCCTCGATATACTTAGTGGAATCCTCTGAGTATCTGCCCAGTTTCTCCTTAATTTGGGAAAGATCTGATATGGCAAAGGGCATCTGCACTCTAAGAGTTTCCCCTCCCCCCAGGGTCAGCCACTTCCCTCAAGGGGCAGAGTTTAGTAGAGGTAGCTAAATCAAAGTCCTGAGCTGCAGTTGTGGCAGAATCAGGCTGGGATGGAGGCTTGGGGGCAGGGGTGGTCTGAGAAGGAGGTGGGAGGGAGTGGGATGAGGAGAAAGAAGTGCTGTTTCTTGTCTGAGAAAGACTAAGCAGTGGAGTAGACCCAGAGTCTGGCTCGGGGGGGGGGGGGGGGGGGGGGGGGGGGAAGAGGGGAGTTGGATCCGAGGTCCCCCTTCTGATAAGGGGGCGACTCTGGAGGCAATTTGAGAGCATCCTGCTGAAGGCCACAAGGAGGGGGCAGATTGCCTCGCACTCCCAAAGAAGTAGAAAAGAGGGGGCCATTCAGGAGATCAGTGTCTATCTCCAGTTCCCCCATAGTAAACTTAGCTAGCAACATTCTGCAATTTAACCTCAATTTAGGATCCTGAGACCCATGAAAGCCTAAACACAGGGAACTTCAGTCCATTTACTCTGTCTCCTGCAAAATAAGTCCAATTCCCTAATAGTAGTGACATTGATTAAGCCATTAAGTGGCCATGCCTCATGGTTGTCTAAATTATATTGTGGCTAGACAGTATTGTAAATATGGATGAGCTTTTTCAATTTTAAATCTCTCAAACCGAATTTGTCCCTATTTTTAAAGAGATAGCCTAAGGGAGAATCTCTAGAAATGGAGGAAGGAAGCTGATCCATCCTGCCACAAGCCCCCAAGCTTTCCAATTCTATAGCTCTCTTCTTCTGTAGGTGTCCCCAGAGAGACAGAAAGATGGGACAAAAGCTCTCCTCAGTAAGAGGGCCATTTGCCACCCCACAGAAATTTGTCCAAGTGTCCTCGGAAAGACAAATCTGCATGAATACAAGGCTCTGGACAGCTCCATGTGTGTGCCCCCGGGGAATTCGAGCTGTTCCCTTCCCCCCCTCCGCTGTAAAAGGGTGATATGGTAGGCTTACCTCAGTGGGAAAAACCCTTGTGGATGAAAGCCTAGTGGAAAGGCCACCAAAATGATAAGGGCAGGGTACCAAAGGAGAGGTGTGGCAGGAATGGGTGAGGGTTTCCTTGTTCTCCATGGCATGAATTCAAAGGCTTTGATAAAGCTTTTTATTGTTAAAGAGGCATCAAGAGAAAGACTTCCTTGGCAGGCAATATCATTCTCAAGAGAGAAATGATTTGCAAAGAGACATTTTCTGAAGACCCATTTTATACATGAGTCTAAGAATTGATATTTTGTATGTAAGACCATTGAGTTTGTATATGAAAGGAAACATTTTCTGAAGACTCATCTTCCTGTCTCCAGAGGATGTGAGACTATTTGAGTTTGTATATGAAAAGAGACATTTTCTGAAGACTCATCTTCCTTTGTCCAGAGGATTTAAGGCCATTTGAGTTTGTATAACTTTTTGTTGTTGATTTTACATAACTTTACAGGCTGTCTCAGGTCAGAGTTTTACTCTCATCAATAGATGGAGTGCTGTGCCTGGAGTCAGAAAGGCTCATCTTTCTGATTTCAAATCTAAATTCAGTCACTAGCTGTGTACTCCTGGGCAAGTCACTTCCCTGTTTGCCTCAGTTTCCTCATCTATAAAATGAGCTGGAGAAGGAAATGGAAACCACTCTAATATCTTTGCCCAGAAAACCCCAAATAGAAGCACAAAGAGTCCGAAAAAACTGAAATGTGAATCCAGTTACACCATTAATAAAGGATAAACTGTTTCCATCCCTAAGGGAACTCAAGAACTGTATCTTTATTAGACCAATTAGAAAGGGTAGTTGAATTTAATGTGATGACATAAAAAAGAAACTAAGAGGTAGAAAAAGGATTGTATTGGGAGAAGAGGAAAGAAAAAGTAAAATAGAGTAAAAACAAAGAGGCATTAAACATCTAGTAGAGTAGAGGGAAAGAAACGATTAGGATGAGCATTGTGTGAATCTTAATCTAATCAAAGTTGTCTCAAAGAGAGGAAATACCCACATAGTGGGGTATAGAAATTCATTTTATTCAATAGGGAAGAAGGCAGGGAAAGAGGAAAGGAGGAAAAAAAAAAAGAGGGCAGATTGAAGGAGGTGGGGAAAGAGGAAAGGGGAAAAAAAAGAGGGCAGATTGAAGGAGGTGGGGATCAGAAGCAAAACACTGGTAAGGAGGAACAGAGTGAAAGGAGAGAGAAAAGCATAACTGTGGGAAAATAGGATAATACCCAATTAGTAATCATAACTGGAAATGTGAATGGGATAAAGTCTTTCATAAAAATAGAAGCAGATAGCAAAGTGGATAAATAGCCAGAATCCTACAATATGTTGTGTAAAAGAAATATATCTGAAGCAGAGAGATATACCCAGAATAAAGCTAAAAGCTAGAAAAGCAGGGGTAGCAATTCTGACTCAGACAAAGCAAAAATAAAAATAAATCTGATTAAAAGAAATAAGCAAGGAAACTACATCTGGATAAAGGTTCCATAGATAATGAAGTGATATCAATACTAAACATGTATGTGATAAGTAATATAGCATCCAGATTCTTAGAAGCAGAGTTAAGTGAGTTCTGGAAGAAATAGACAGCAAAACTATACTAATGGGGGATCTCAACCTTTCTCTGTCAGAGCTAGATAAATCTAACCACAAAATAAACAAGACAGTTAAAGTGAATAGAATTTTAGAAAAGTTAGATATGATAGACCTCTGGAGAAAATTGAATGAGGATAGAAAAGGAGATATATATATATATATATATATATATATATATATATATATATATATATATATATATATATATATATATATATATATATATATATTTTTTTTTTTTTTTCTCAGCAATACATGGCAACTACATAAAAAATTGTCCATATATTAAAACAATCGTAAGGGACAATTTTGTCTAATTATATGCCAATAAATTTAGCAATTTAAGTGAAATGGTAGACTATCTTCAAAAACATAAGTTGCCTGTATTTGTTGAAGAAGAAATACAATATTTAAGTAGGCCTACTTTAGAAAAATAAATTGAACAAATCATAAGTGATCTTCCCAAGAGAAAAGCACCAAGATCAGATGAATTTAAAAATTAATTCTGTCAAATATTTAAAGATCGAATTCAAACATTAAAAAAAAAAAAAGATGTTTAGATAGGTTAATTTCTAATGGTCCCACTAAAATCCTTTTATTAAATACATAAGATATGGATACCTAAAATAAGAAGAACAAAAACAAAGAAAATTTTAGATCAGTTTCATTAATGAATGAGGATGCAAAAATCCTAAATAAAATATTAGCTAAAAGATTACAATATATTGTAACATATTGATATTTCAAAGACAATACATTATGACCAAGTGGGATTTATACCAGAAATTCAGGGATGGTTTACTATAAGGAATTAATTAATATTATTGAATATATCAATAGCAAAGCAAAAAAACCCATGATCACATCAATAGATACAGCAAAAACTTTTGATAAAGTATAACACTCATTTCTATTAAAAATACTTGAAATTATTTGTATAAATGAATTTTTCCTTAAATTGATTTTTAAAAAGCATTTATTTAAAACCACCAGCAAGCATTATTTATAATGGGTATAAGCTAGAAGCATTTCGAGCAAGATCAAGTGTGAATCAAGGATGCCCACTCTTACTAATATTATTCAGTATTGTCTGGAAATCCTAGCAGTAAGAAGAAAAAAAAATAGAGGGAATCAGTATAGGGAATGAGGTAACAAAACAATTTGGGTTTTTTAAAAAACTTTTTTAAAATAAAAATTTTAAACTAATTTTTTAAATTAACAGAAAAGGAAAACAAAACAATACAAAACAGAACTTTGTTATGTGGCGGCAGAACATCAAGGAGGATTCAAAATATATAATAATAAATTAACAATTCAAGAAGACATATGATAGTAGAAGAAATTATATTCATGAATGTCCACCATTCTTTACTTCCTTGTAGGTTGTTCTTTTCTTTTTTGCTACATTTTTTTTTCTTTATTATTTTTTCCATTTTTATCCTCCCAACCTCTTCCTAGCAGACTATACTTAAGCAAAGAAGGATCAATTTATGTAGACATATATAGATATATACATACACACACACATACACACACCGTTCTCACACTCCTGCCCCCCTCCCAAACCACTTATTTTTGCTATCTCTGCTAATTCTTTGTCTTAATTTTGTTCCTTAGCTTGCCTTGTTATTATTTAACCTCCCATCCTTGTCTGCTTCCCCCAACCTTTATCTTCCCTCATCCCATCTCTCTCCTCTTATTTCTTTTTCGATTTTGGAAGGTGCTATACCCTTCATGGTATATATGTAGTATTATCAATTTAACCCATTCCTGATGTTTGTAGGTTTTAGAACTATGAGGTCTCCTCCCCCTCTAATGCCTCTATGTTTATTTAATCTCTCCACCCTATTTGTATAACATATATACTGTTTTTACCTTAACTCTGCCCTTTTGAGCTACCCTATTGTTGATATCAATTTTAAACATATGTTACACATTTCATGTTAAAAGTATAAGCAATTTGTCCATGTTAACTTCTTTTAAAGTTTTAAAAAATCTACTTAATAGAGTTGGGAATTGATCCAACCATTCTGGAGAGCAATTTGGAACTATGCCCAAACTGTGCATACTCTTTGATTCAGCAGTGTCACTACTGGGTCTGAATCTCAAAGAAATCATAAAAAAAATGAAAAATGACCCACAAATGCAAAAATGTTTATAGCAGCCATTTGTGTAGTGGCAAGGGAACTGGAAACTGAATGGATGCCCATCAGTTGGAAAATGGCTGAATAAGTTATGTTATATGAATGTAATGGAATATTATTGTTCTATAAAAAATTAGCAGGATAACTTCAGAAAAGCCTGGAGAAAATTACATGAACCAATGCTAAGAGAAATGAGTAAAACCAAGAGTGTTGTATTCAGCAACAACAGGTTTATGTGATGATCAACTCTGATAGATTTGACTCTTCAACAATGACGTGATACAGGCCAGTTCCAATAGACTTGTGATGGAGAGAGCCATCTGCATACAGAGAAAGGACTCTGGGGACTGAATATGGATCACAGCATGATATTTTCATGTTTTTTGTTATTGTTTGTTTGCTTTTTTTTTCCTTTCTCAATTTTTCCTTTTTGATCTGATTATTCTTGTGTAGCATGATAAATGTGGAAATATGTTTAGAATTGCACAAATTTAACCTATATTGGATTACCTGTATCTAGGGGATGTGGATGGGGAGAAGAAAGGGAGAAAAATTTCAAACACAAGGTTTTGTAAGAGTGAACATTGAAAACCATCTTTGTATGTATGTTGAAAATAAAAAGCTATTATCAAAATTTTAAAAAAGACTACAAAAAAGTAGACAAAAATACAAAAATGTATTTCCAAAACTAAACAATGTACATGGTGCTTGGTGTAAAGGTTAATTACATCTGTCTATCCATCCATCTATCCAGTTGGCATCAGTATATATGAGTTTTCCTTGGTTTCTCTGACTCCATTCCTTTCAATATTTAAAAAGTATTTTATTGATTTTAAAAATATTACATCATTGAGATTTCTCCCTGTATTTCTTTTTCATGTTACTTTCCATGCACTTATCATTTATAACAACATGCTTTTTTTTTTAATAAGAAGAGAAAATAATCAGCAAACTTGAAGAATACACAAACAAAAAACCTTATGTTCAATGTTCCATATTAATGTACTCTAATCTTTACAAACTAGCATTCTTCTTCTTTGAGGACAGGTTTGTGCTATATAATTTCACAATATTCAATTTTAATTATTTTGTGGCCTTTCTATTTTATTTACAGTTTTTATTAACACAAAATGTACAGTTATAATTACTTTTTGTGTCTATTTTAGTTTGTTTTTTGTCACTGATGTTCTTGGCTTATGTGTCTAGCATTGGAATCCCTTCATCAAAGGATCTGGACTTTCTAGTCATATATTAAAAATTAAATTAAAAAAAATACTATCCATAGCAGTTTCTCTTCTAATTTATTAATGGTCTGACTCTCACTAATAATAATAATAATAATAATAATAATAATAATATACAGCTAGGAAGTGTTAAGTGTCTGAGAACAGATTTGAACTCGGGTCCTCCTGAATTCAAGGCTGGTGCTCTATCCACTGTGCCACCTAGCTGCCCCCTCACTAATTATTATGGAATATAACATGATATGTTGATGCAAGCCTAATTTCCATCAGAACACTATCTAATTTTCCTGATATTTACTATAAAATAGGGAATTCTTTTCCAAATAATTCATGTTTTGGGGTTTATTAAAAACTTTACTGAATTCAATTATTTCTGATTTTTGTTTGTCTAGACTTCAATCAAATTATTTTTCTATTTTATTTAATCAGTATCAAAACTACCAAGTAGTTTAGATGACTGCTGCTTTATAGTTGTTTGATATCTAGAAGTGTTATTCCCCCTTCATTCTTACATTTTTCATTTTTTCCCTTAGTATTTTAGATTTCTTGTTTTGGATATTGTTAAGGGACAGGTCAATTCTCTGAGAGCCTCCACAGCTGTGGATCATAGCATCTGAAGGAGTTGTAGGGCAACCTTTGCTGACACAGGTCTTGTGGACTAGGAATAAGATAAATTGGAGAAAGAGGGAAGAGGAGAGAGGGGTCAGACAATGCAGTGGCCTCTCAGTCAGAGAGGTAAGAGAATAGCATCTGCCTCTAAGTCTCCTTGTATCATCCTCTCATAAGAAGAGATCCATTGTGGGTTGGATCTCCAGCAACCAGTGTCAGGTGATTCCGTGTATTTCAATAGCTTTCCCATGAATTCCAACACGATATTATCAATTTTATTTTGTATTCTATATTTTATGAATAATTTCATGGTTATCGCTAGGAAAATGCATATTATCACTTTATAAAGAACTATATACAGAAAAGAAATTGTATGCAGCATTTTGTAGTGTGTAGCATTTAAAAAGTTCAAGAGACAGAGTTTCTGGATAATTTGATCATTTTAGAAATAATTCTAGCAGATTTATTATAAACAGATGGTCATTTGGCCATCTCTCTTATGTCAAAGACTCCTAAAGGTAGTGGTGCCCTTGGAAAATTAGGTATTCCTGAGGATGGCAATCAACTCTAGTTAACAATCACTGAGAAAATGAATATTGCAATGAGAGAGTGTGTAACGTGCTCTCCTGGCAGTTACAATTACTAGTCTGTCCTAGACCCACCAGAGTACCTTTGACCACTGTCCTTTGCAGTGTGAGCTCTACCCGGCTCGCCTCCTCTGAGGCCTTCTAAGGTCTCTGGCCACAATCTCTTGAATCTATAGCTTAATAACCGGTAGCGCACTCAAGAACAACCACGTGTAATCTTAAAAGCCTTTATTATACCTACTCACATAATGCCCTGACTGATGCCCTGACTTGTTGGTTCCCGAGTGAACACCTGGTCAGAAGACCCATGTGTTCACTACCAAAATCCTTACCTCTTTCGGCTACCCATCTTGGCTTGGCCACCCAGGCTAGGAGCCAGGGTGAACAGCATGAGGTTAAAGAGGGCGGTTGCTGCCTGCAGTGGGCTTACATAGGGCCTGTGAGGTCACACACACAGCCAATCAGCGAGAGAGTCACCCATTACGAAACTATCTCAATATGGCCAGGATCCTGCCCAAGAGCAGTCCTAATATCCACAGAAATTACTTCTGGGCCTCAATCTCCCGATGCACTGTGTCCGCCCATTTAAAGGGCCCTTACAATTCCCTTTCTCTTGTTTTGCGGGAACCGCACATCTCATCAAGCTAAACTTTTAGCACCAGCTATAGTTCACTTGATCCATGAGATGACAGTGTTATGCCCAAGGAGGTACAAAGCAGCAGATCAGTAAACAGAAGTATGACAATGAGAACCAGGCTCAACAGTGGCCCAAATGTTCAACCCATTCATCAAAGTCATACTCGAGATAATAAGCCAAAGAGGTTGGATGCCAATGAGGTAGGATGTCAACACTGAGGTGGGAAGTCAACAAGGTAAAACATCACAATTCTAGTTAACAAATATCAGTAGGTAGGTTGTCACAATTCTAGTTACATTTATCACAGTTCTAGACCAATTCTAGTTTCTTACAATTTTCTGTTGCACTTTTCACACTCCTAGAACAATTCTAGCTTATCACAATTCTCAATTGCACTTGTCACAATTCTAGAACAATTCTAGCTTATCACAATTCTCTATTGCACTTTTCACAATTCTAGAACAATTCTAGCTTATCACAATTCTCAATTGCACTTGTCATAATCCTAGAACAATTCTAGTTTATCACAATTCTCAATTGCACTTTTTCACAATTCTAGAACAATTCTAGCTTATCACAATTCTCTATTGCACTTTTCATAATCCTAGAACAATTCTAGCTTATCACAATTCTCTATTGCACTTTTCACAATTCTAGAACAATTCTAGTTTCACAGGTGCACATAAGCAAAGTCATGTCCAGTAACATTGTCTCAATAACAATGGCAGGTGGGTGTGTTGGTTTTTCACCCACTAATTTAAAAGCATAGTCCTTCAATAGAAAGCATAGGGCAAAGCCTCTTCCCAGGCCACCATATGGCAAGTGGCCACGGGAGAAGCAAGCAGGCCCATTGTCCATTTACAGTCTTTATATTGCGTATCACCCAAAACAGTCCATCTCAGCTGCAACACTGGAACTGTGTCTGGTGTCTCTGGTGTCACGGTCAGGAGGGGCATTGCTGCCATCAGCGTCTGAAGGGATGCGGACATCTGGCTGGTCTCTCTGGACTGTTGTCTGGTCCTTCTCTTGGATCCCCAGGTTACAAATGTCTCTGGTGGGGATGAACTCTGCTGCTGGATCTGCACCTAGGAAGGAATGTCCCCGGGGCCCAACTTGGGCCTTTCCAAATGCCATCCAGGCCTTTCCACATCACAGTGGAAACAAAGTTGTTGTCAAAAAGATTAACAAAAGTCAGACAAAAGTTAGTCAGTCTGTCACTTAGCTGCACTTTCTGTGTATGCCCGAAGTGCATTGCTAAGGTAAAATGCAAAGAATTTAAAAATGTAAAACCAAAATAGATTAAAAATATAAAACCAAAATAACTTTAAAATTTAAAATCAAAAATGTTTAAAAATGTAAAATCAAAATTTAAAAATTGTAAGCAATCACATATCCCAAAATTCCCTTCTCTTGTTTAGAAGAGAAGATCTTGGGGATATAGTCTGTGCAGTAATGACTTTACTAGAACACTCGGCTATATCCCTGAATTCTTTTGCCTAAAAATCAAAGTTTGAGTTTCTGATACCGAATTGTACTTCAGGAGTGTGAATCAATAAATCTGATATTACTTTTCCTCCTGGGTCAAAGATCACACACTGTCTATTTATTCTAGTGATTAAAACAGCAATTTTCCAACCCATTCTAAACATAAACACTGTTTTATAAGTACCCGTAGGGGGTTGGGAAATCAAGCTCACCTGTGGAAGTGGAAAATCCACGAGGTAAGAAAAGAGGAGTTCCAACTCTCCAAAGAGGATCCTAGCAGTTTTAAAAGTATAAAACTCCACTCTCTCTAACTGCAAGGTCTTATCCCTGTAAGGTTTCTTAGAAATTAACTGAACTGTATTTTTAAAACTTTTCTGATTATACTCAATACCCCACAATTCCTTTTTGCCTTGAGGCATAAAGCCTACTCCTGTCCTTTGAAATGAAGACACAGGAGTTTTAAATGGATTAATGGGCAGTGCTGATGATATTATCGCCCTTCCTTTTCCTCCTCCCCCTTCTCCCTTGGCCCAAGAAGGTGAGGCAGAGGGAAGAAGAATTGGAAAATCCCCCAAAGGCTGATTCCAAATCAAACCTGAGCTTTGCACATAAAAAGAACTAAACTTCTTCTCAATGGAAGAGTAATGGATAAATTCCTTAAAACAACAATGCAGGAGGTAAACCAACAAAATGCTAAGAAGAATTTCTACAACTTTAGTCCATGTGGTTCGTTTATTTCCTTCCTTAGTTTCAGCCACTGGTTTGAACTCTTCCTGTTCTATCTGTATTAACCTAGCTTTTTCTTCTTTCTCTAGCTCAATCTGTAGTTTAACCTGCAATTCCAGCAACTCTTGCTGTGGCATTTCGTACTCTATACTGTCATACATACTCACTAGCTCTAGGTTGCTTCCTCTCCGAGCTATATTTAATAGGTGTGGGGATAGCCTTCTGGGAGCTTGACTACAAGCTTCCTGCTGTTCTTCAGTGGTGATCTTTGTTAAAAGATCTTCCATCTGGCTCTTTAACCTCTTGATATAAGCATTATGTTCAGCTGTGTCCTTGAGTCTGATCCCAGATTTACCTGGGTCCATATTGCTTCTCTGTCTTCCCTCTTAAGTGGCGTTTCTACCGGATCTTTCAGAATCTTAATTCTGAATATTAAATATTTTCAAAACCTGATAATTCCTGATGCGTCCACCACGTTGGGCGCCATTTGTAACGTGCTCTCCTGGCGGTTACAATTACTAGTCTGTCCTAGACCCACCAGAGTACCTTTGACCACTGTCCTTTGCAGTGTGAGCTCTACCCGGCTCGCCTCCTCTGAGGCCTTCTAAGGTCTCTGGCCACAATCTCTTGAATCTATAGCTTAATAACCGGTAGCGCACTCAAGAACAACCACGTGTAATCTTAAAAGCCTTTATTATACCTACTCACATAATGCCCTGACTGATGCCCTGACTTGTTGGTTCCCGAGTGAACACCTGGTCAGAAGACCCATGTGTTCACTACCAAAATCCTTACCTCTTTCGGCTACCCATCTTGGCTTGGCCACCCAGGCTAGGAGCCAGGGTGAACAGCATGAGGTTAAAGAGGGCGGTTGCTGCCTGCAGTGGGCTTACATAGGGCCTGTGAGGTCACACACACAGCCAATCAGCGAGAGAGTCACCCATTACGAAACTATCTCAATATGGCCAGGATCCCGCCCAAGGGCAGTCCTAATATCCACAGAAATTACTTCTGGGCCTCAATCTCCCGATGCACTGTGTCCGCCCATTTAAAGGGCCCTTACAAGAGTGGGTGTATTACAATGAGGGTCTTAGGGTACATGACTTGGAAAGTCAGTTTTGGAGATATATCAATTTCCATGTCACTTGTTTGACAAAAGACATTTATTTTATTTTATTTTATTTTATTTTTTTTTATTATATATATATATTTTATAATATTATCCCTTGTATTCATTTTTCCAAATTACCCCCCCTCCCTCTATTCCCTCCCCCCAACGACAGGCAATACCATACATTTTACATGTGTTACAATATAGTCTAGGTACAATACATGTGTGCGAATATCATTTTCTTGTTGCACAATAAACATTAGAATCCGAAGGTACATGCAACCTGGGCAGACAGATATTAGTGCTAACAATTTTCATTCCCCTCCCAGTGTTTCTTCTCTGGGTGTAGCTACCTCTGTCCATCATTGATCAACTGGAAGTGAGTTGGATCTTCTTTATGTTGAAGATTTCCACTTCCATCAGAATACATCCTCATGCAGTATTGTTGTTGAAGTGTACAGTGATCTTCTGGTTCTGCTCATTTCACTCAGCATCAGTTGATTTAAGTCTCTCCAGGCCTCTCTATATTCCTCCTGCTGGTCATTTCTTACCGAGCAATAATATTCCATAACCTTCATATACCACAATTTACCCAACCATTCTCCAACTGATGGACATCCATTCATCTTCCAGTTTCTAGCTACAACAAAAAGAGCTGCCACAAACATTTTGGCACATATATGTCTCTTTCCGCTCTTTAGTATTTCTTTGGGATATAATCCCAGTAGTAGCGCTGCTGGGTCAAAGGGTATGCACAGTTTGATAACTTTTTGGGCATAATTCCAGATTGCTCTCCAGAATGGCTGGATTCTTTCACAACTCCACCAGCAATGTATCAGTGTCCCAATTTCCCCACATCCCCTCCAACATTTGTCATTATTTGTTCCTGTCATCTTAGCCAATCTGACAGGTGTGTAGTGGTATCTCAGAGTGGTCTTAATTTGCATTTCTCTGATCAGTAGTGATTTGGAACACTCTTTCATGTGAGTGGATATAGTTTCAATTTCTTCCTCTGAGAATTGTCTGTTCATATCCTTTGACCATTTATCAATTGGAGAATGGTTCGGTTTCTTATAAATTATGGTCAGTTCTCTATATATTTTGGAAATGAGACCTTTGTCAGAACCTTTGTTTTTAAAAATATTTTCCCAATTTGTTACTTCCCTTCTAATCTTGTTTGCATTAGTATTATTTGTACAGAAACTTTTTAGTTTGATGTAATCAAAATCTTCTATTTTGGTCAAAGGATATGAACAGACAATTCTCAGAGGAAGAAATTGAAACTATATCCACTCACATGAAAGAGTGTTCCAAATCACTACTGATCAGAGAAATGCAAATTAAGACCACTCTGAGATACCACTACACACCTGTCAGATTGGCTAAGATGACAGGAACAAATAATGACAAATGTTGGAGGGGATGTGGGGAAATTGGGACACTAATACATTGCTGGTGGAGTTGTGAAAGAATCCAGCCATTCTGGAGAGCAATCTGGAATTATGCCCAAAAAGTTATCAAACTGTGCATACCCTTTGACCCAGCAGCGCTACTACTGGGATTATATCCCAAAGAAATACTAAAGAGCGGAAAGGGACCTGTATGTGCCAAAATGTTTGTGGCAGCTCTTTTTGTTGTAGCTAGAAACTGGAAGATGAATGGATGTCCATCAGTTGGAGAATGGTTGGGTAAATTGTGGTATATGAAGGTTATGGAATATTATTGCTCGGTAAGAAATGACCAGCAGGAGGAATATAGAGAGGCCTGGAGAGACTTAAATCAACTGATGCTGAGTGAAATGAGCAGAACCAGAAGATCACTGTACACTTCAACAACAATACTGTATGGGGATGTATTCTGATGGAAGTGGAAATCTTCAACATAAAGAAGATCCAACTCACTTCCAGTTGATCAATGATGGACAGGGGTAGCTGCACCCAGAGAAGAAACACTGGGAGGGGAATGAAAATTGTTAGCACTAATATCTGTCTGCCCAGGTTGCATGTACCTTCGGATTCTAATGTTTATTGTGCAACAAGAAAATGATATTCGCACACATGTATTGTACCTAGACTATATTGTAACACATGTAAAATGTATGGTATTGCCTGTCGTTGGGGGGAGGGAATAGAGGGAGGGGGGGTAATTTGGAAAAATGAATACAAGGGATAATATTATAAAATATATATATATATAAAAAAAAAAAAAGAGACAGGAGAGAGCATTCACAGCTGCTAAGATTAGCAGTGTGCAGTGGGGGGCATGAGTCTTCAAAGATGTTGGAGATTGGAAGAGGCACAAGTGAGAAGGGGGGGGGGGAATATTCCCACTTGGAGGACAGCCTGACAGACTGCGGTGGGTCGATGGGAGGTGACCTGCAGGATTTGGAGGACAGTGTGGCCAGTCGGAAGAGTCCCTGAAAAAGCAAGTCTAGGGAATAACTCTGGAAAGGACAGCTGGACCAGACTGTGGCGGGCTTGAAGCAGTAGAGGGAGATTTGCTGTTACATTGTTTCTAAAAGGCTGAAATAAGGAGCCCCGAAGGCTTCGGAGGGACAGCTCAGCCCTGTGCCTTAGAAACCGCACGTTGGTGACAATTTCACAGGGTGGGCCGGGACTTAACTAACCCAATCCGCTCGGATTGCAATTAATTCAATAAATACTTTGTAAATTAAAAAAAAAAAAAATCTTCTATTTTGTGATCAATAATGATCTCTAGTTCTCCTCTGGTCATAAATTCCTTCCTCCTCCACAAGTCTGAGAGGTAGATTATCCTCTGTTCCTCTAATCTATTTATTATCTCCCTCTTTATGCCTAAATCATGGACCCATTTTGATCTTATCTTGGTATATGGTGTTAAGTGTGGATCCATATCTAATTTCTGCCATACTAATTTCCAGTTTTCCCAACAGTTTTTTCCGAATAATGAATTTTTATCCCTAATGTTGGAATCTTTGGGTTTGTCAAAGACTAGATTGCTATAGATGTACCCTTTTTTGTCCTTTGTATCTAATCTGTTCCACTGATCTACCGGTCTATTTCTTAGCCAATACCAAATGGTTTTGGTGACTGCTGCTATATAATATAGCTTTAGATCAGGTACACTTAGACCACCTTCCTCTGAGTTTTTTTTCATTAGTTCCCTTGCAATTCTTGACCTTTTATTCTTCCATATGAATTTTGTTGTTATTTTTTCTAGGTCATTAAAATAGTTTCTTGGGAGTCTGATTGGTATAGCACTAAATAAATAGATTAGTTTGGGGAGTATTGTCATCTTTATTATATTCGCTCGGCCTATCCAAGAGCACTGAATGTCTTTCCAATTATTTAAATCTGATTTTATTTTTGTGGCAAGTGTTTTGTAATTTTTCTCATATAATTCCTGACTTTTCTTTGGTAGATGGATTCCCAAATATTTTATACTCTCAACATTTGTTTGGAATGGAATTTCTCTTTGTATCTCTTGCTGTTGCATTTTGTTAGTGATATATAAAAATGCCGAGGATTTATGTGGATTTATTTTGTATCCTGCCACTTTGCTGAAATTTTGAATTACAAAAGACATTTTTCTAGACTTCTCTGAACAAGCACAATGAACTAGTAAGCACCCATTAGCTGGAGCTTAGAATTTCTTTTACTCTCTGTGGTTAGATCTTGGCTGTCCTAGCTGGGTAATTTTTTTAGAGAGAGATCCCACATTGGTTGATTTCTGGATGAGGAAGTAGAAAAAGGGAAAAACCTTGGTTCTGATTCAATAATTAGTTATGAATAAAAGAGCAATAATAATTTGTCAAAAGTGAAAGATTATAGTTTTTGGTGGTCACATATGTTCACATATGCAGTCAATATTCAATTTTCATAAGAATAATAGGATTGCAGCCAAAAATCACTTGTCCAGCAAAACTGGGTATAATTTTTCAGAGGGAAAGATGGTTATTCAATGAAACAGAGTTTTTTGAAGCATTCATGATAAAAAGACCAGAGCTGAAGGGAAAATTTGATTTTCAAATACAGGACTCTGGAGAAATATAAGGAGACAATCAAGAAAGTGATATCATAAGGCATTTAATAAAGTTTCTCTTCTTACATTCCTATATGGAACGATGATATTTATAACTCATTAGATCATTCTATAATGGCAGTTAGGAGCATATATAGACAGAGGGCATGGGTGTGGGTTAAATATGAAGAGATGATAACTTTTTTAAAAAATGATGAAATTAAGTGGGGAGAGAGGAATGTAATGGGAGAAAAGGAAAGGGAGAAGTGGAATAGTGCAAATTATCTACCATGAAAAGAGACAAGAACAAGCTTTTACAGTGGAGGATAAAGAGAGAGGGAAAGGGGGAGTGAGTGAACCTTACTCTCATCAGAATTGGCTCAAATAGGGAATAACATACATACTAAAAAGGGGAAAGAAATCTATCTTACCCGGCAGGAAAATAGGAAGAGAATGGGATATGGGAAGGGGAGAAGGTGATAAAAGAGAGGACATATTGGGGAGAGGAGTGGCCAGTAGGAGAAGGAGAAGATGAAGTCCACATGGTTGGATAGCAAAAAGAGCTGGAGTTTTTTATGACTTAAAACTTCAAAATAAGTCAACTGCACGATATAGTAGGAAGAAAAAATAATTTGCTCATAGACTACAGTGTGAGAAGTATGGGACCATGGACTAGGTATGTGTGATAAGGCAATCCTCATATGTATTGGCCAAATTACATATGGAATATTGTGTTAAATTATTGAAAGATTGGAGAACATCAGGAAAAAGATAATCAGAACAGCAAGCATCTTCCTGATAACATCAAGATCACTTAAAAGGCAAGGAAATATTAAGCCTGGAAGAGAGAAGATTAAATGAGATCATGATAAACATCTTTAAATATTTGAAGAGATGTTATGGGGGAAAAAAATTAAACCTATTCTGTTTATCACTAAGGCATCTTTCATCACATTTGAGGTCTGCTTAAACTGTGCTGTGACTCTGATGACATCATTATGAGATTTTGATTTTACTTGATCTTTCCAGATTAGAAGCCACTTGGGTTAATCCCAGTTTTAAGAACTGTCAGGAGACAGATAGAATTGAGACACTAAAGTTCTATTGATGCCTCCATGATTAGAGTTGAAACTAATGTGAGAATGAGGATTTTTTTTTTTTTTTTGATCTGGACAATTGAGGGATTACTGAGAACTCTGGGTATTAATCAACACAAAGGGACTGATGGTTGGATAACATAGTGATAAAAAGATAGCAGTAGGCAACATCCAGGAAGACTTTTTATCAAAATAACTGAGATAAAGAATAAAAATGGAATTGAATGCATAAAAGCTGACAAATGTGCTCATCAGGTAAAGGATGGTTTGGGTGGCTCTCATCTCAGGGTGCTTTCCAGAAGAGAGGTTGGTGCTCCGAATTTTCTGTGCATGCTGGTGGTGTTTGTGTAGGAGAAGCACCATGTAGCCACTAGCAAAGCCCATGAGCCCCAAACAAAGCACATTTCTGAAAATGATCATTATCAAATAAATATCTATAATGTGTTCTGAAGTACAAAACCCATTATCAAATGCATTGATAATGTTGCTATTGCTTTTTGGACCTCTTGCACTTACTGGTACAGGAATTTCTATCATCAGATTGAGGATCCAGCAAAAGAGATAGGAGTGGGTGGTATGTTGTATGGCTCTGACTTTGAGCTTTGTCCACCTGGAATTACCATGACTGATGGTGATGGCCTGAAAGGTACATAAGAGGCAAGTCAAGGAAATTGAAAGGCCCTCACTCACTTTGCGAATGTAAAATACAACTTTACAACCAACATCATCCAGGAAATGCTTCCTCCCCAGAACCTGCAATATTTGTGGGATTCCCTTGCTAAGAAGCATAATGGTGTTCACCAAGGTCAGTTGAGTGAAAATGAGAGTAAAAGAACTCATCTTGCGGCCAGCAAGGACTTTTAATATATAAGAAGTAAAGAGGAAAAGGTTTGCTATAGTTCCTAATGTGGATGCAATAAGAAACATAATCCCCCAAAAGATATTTTTTGGAAGCATTCTATGTCTTAAAGAGAAAATTTTAGATAGAAAAAATTAGAGAAGACACAAAAAAGTTGTACAACTCTCCTACTTTGACATTCCTGTCCATAGGTTCAAAACATTACATGTGTCTCATCCCTATACTTATATTAGTGAATATTATTATTTTCGGAAAGTTACACAGTTTTTTTTCTTGTTCAAACCCTTATCCAACAATTCCTCCAAGTGAGACAAATACTGAGAGCAGGGGGTAGAGCTGAATTCAATTATGGAGAATGAGTATGTCCTATAGAACTAGAAGTTTTATATTTACAAGATAGTTCAAAATAGTAGTCTCTAATTATGGTAAAAATTGACATCCTGCAGCTTGCACCATGGATTCTCCTTCAATGAGTCCTGCAGATCTTGTTAGTGAAGGACCACACCAGTCCAAAATACAGTCCAATGATCTTTGTGTAGTCTGCTGTGTAAGGGGAATAAGAAGAAAAGGGAAAAGAATTGTGTCAATCTCATAGTAAGGGGTTTAAAGTCTCTCATATTACCATTTTCTTCATCTTTGAAATATGCAACATAAATAAGAAGGATCTTTTTTGTTTTTCTAATCCAATAGTGTTAAACTGAAAGAGAAATTGATCTATTCAGATTGCATATTGACATGTGTATATTGCATTAATCAGCAATAACCATATTGTGTTATACTTTTATTCTTTTGATTTAACATCTCCTAAGTACATATCAATTGGTTTCACTGGGAAGTTTTACTGGCTGCATGGGGTCTATAGAGAGCAAATTTTACACCTCTGTTTTAGTTTAATTGTTACCTTAAGTATAACTTCTAACTACACTTATCTTTTTATGTTACTTATTCCCTAGAAGAATACTTTGGGCATAATGTACACTTGATGCCTTTTCATTGCATTGCTTAGAAATTAAATTGAGATACTTGTTGTGTACCTCCTTCTCCTCTGGATTGCTCCCTCACTTTTGATTTTTACTATTGACTTGGGACACTCAGGGCTGGCTAGTTCTTCCTTTGAGTTCCTAAGGGTAATTAAAGAGTTGTGGTTTATTAGTAAGGTAGCTCACGATCTGTCCATCGTAGATCATGGTGGAAAAGAATTTATGACCAAACAAGAAGTAGATAGGTTCCAAGTGAATAAAATGAATAATTTTGATACCATTAAATTGAAATAATTTTTTACCCAAACAAAGCAATACATTTAAATTAGCTAAAAATAGGAGGTAATTTTCTTTGATAAAAGTCTAATTTTTAAAATGTATAGTGAACTGTCAAATTTTAAAGAAAAATGAGCCATTTCACAATTGATAGATTATTTAATTTAATTTAATTTAATTAATATTTCCCCCAGTTACATTCAAAACATTTTTTACATTTGTTTTTAAGAGTTGTGAGTTCTAGATTCTCTCCCTTAACCCTCCCGACAATTAAGAAGCCACAAGTAAAGTTATGCAAAAATCACAATTGATAAATTGTGAAAAGATATGAATAGAATATGAATTGATAAATTGTGAAAATATATGAATTGTATTTATTCATTTATTTATGGAAGAATGAACATTCTCCCATACCAAATATCAAATTGGGATAAAGTAACTTGTCTAGAGCTACACAGAAGGTAAGTGTTTGAGACTGGATTTAAATTCAGGTCCTCTTGACTGGTGCTCTTACCACTGACAAACCTACCTGCTTTAACTGGCATACTTTATTTATTTATTTATGGGAGAAAAAACATAAAGTGGAACTATGGGTAAACGGGTACTAATGCACTTTTGGCAAAGCTGTAAGCTAGTCCAACCATCCTGGGAAGCAGTTTGGAAGTATGCCAAGAAGTACCTTGACTCAGCAATACTGCTACTAGGTCCATAAATCAAAGAAATCAATAAAAGAGATAAAGGAATATCTATAAAACTATAGTAGCTCTTTTTTTTCTGGTGGCGAAAATTGGAAACTGAAGGACTGTCCATCAAGTGGGCTAAAACTGAAAAAAATAATTTTTTTCATTAATAATGTGAATGGGATGGAATACTATCATTCTTTAAGAAATTATAAAAGGGATGTTTTCATGAAAATCTGGGAAGAATTGTATGAATGGTTGCAAAATAAAATGAGCAGATCTATAAGAATGAAGTATAATATAACAGCAATATTGTAAAAATAACCAATTTATGACCTTTAAAAGACTAATTGGGAATAGTCAACTAATTGGGAAAGGAATTTTTCTTAATTTGAAATTTTAATTAAATAATTCAATCAATAATTTTTCTTAAGACTTTGTTTGTCAAAGTACTTTAAGAATTAGTAAAAGAGGGCAGAGCCAAGATGGCAGAGAAGGCACACGTGAGATTCTGAGCTCCTCTCACACCCTCATTACCAATTTTTAAAATAAGCCTCAAAAATAGCACTAGACTGGTAAGGTTCACGAAGATCAGAAGTACAACAACTCACCAGCTGAAGATCATCAGGAATATCATCAGAAATGGTTTTTTCCTGAGTGTCGGGAACAGACTGGTGCAGAGCAGGGATAGAATTGGGAGCGGGGGCAGTCTCTGCAGTTTCAAGGTTTACATAGAGCTCTCTGCCTGACTGCTTTGTTTTGGTCACAAAATAGTGGATCATCAGAGAAATTGGAGCCTAGGGTGGAGGGTACTCTGAGAGATGCCAGAGCCTGAAAGGATCTGGCTGTGCCCACCCAGGACTGGAAGTGACTCAGCTCAGACCATAAGACAGCTCTTCAGCAGCATTCTGAAGCTAGGGGCTTTTGTTGGGGAGTAGTAACAAACCTGCATGGCAGGGCCACAGCCCGGGACAGCCTCTAATCTGCACAGTGGGGGGGCTTGGCCTTGGGTAGTGGAATTTACCCAGCTCGACTGCACTCCCCAAGCAGAGACTCTTTCAGTGCCGTGAGAGATAGGGCAACTGCTAATACTCAAAGAAGTCATTTGTGGTGGGCAGTGATACTTTTGCTGCTTAACCTCTAGCTCCAAGGCAGTTGCTAATCCTCACAGCGGGGCTCTTAGCAGGGCACTTACACACCCTCGCCCTTGATATTCAGGCCTAGTCACTTCTGTGTGGAGCTCTTCCCAAAGCAATCCTGCAGCTCGGCTGCTCATTGCTCCCACTGAGGGGACAGCTACTGTCCATATATCCATCCTTGCTCTGCAGAAGAAGCTGGTAACATCCTTGCCCTGAAGACAGACACTAAAGGCTTTTAAAAATGAGTAAAAAAATCAAGAGAATGATTGATAGCTTCTATACAGAAAGAGAGCGGGTTTCCAACCCCAAGGAGACGAATAGCAAACAGCTTCCAGACAATACCCAAATAACACTCTCCTAGAAGAGACTATTAAAAATCTCAAAAGAGAGTTAGAAGAAAAATGGGGAAAGGAAAGAGAAGCTATGCAAGAGTGTAACAACCTCCTGAAGTGTAAATTGGAAAACATAAACAACTTCCTGAAATGTCAATTGGAAAAAGTAAAGAATTCACAGGAAGTGCAGGGAAATAGAATTAGTGAATTGGAAAAGGTAAAAAAATCACAGGAAAGCAGGATCTGTGAATTGGAAAAGATAAAGAATTCCCAAGAAAGTAGGATTTGCAAATTGGAAAAAGAAAATAACTCACTAAAAAACAAATTTAGTGAGATGGAAAAACATTCCATAGAGCAAAACTACTCATTTAAAAACTTAATTGGACATATAAAAAAAGAAGTAAAAAAAAGCTAATGAAGAAAATAACTCATTAAAAATCAGAACTGAACAAGTATAAATGAATGATTCATTGAGACATTAAGAATTAGTCAAGCAAAAACAAAAAAAATGAAAAACTGGAGAAAAATGTCAAATATCTACGTGGAAAAATGACAGATCTGGAAAATAGACCTAGGAGAGATAATCTGAGGATTATTGGACTTCCTGAAAATTATGATGAAAAAAAGAGCCTAGGTACTATTTTACAGGAAATCACCAAAGAGAACTGCCCAGAGGTAATAGAACCAGAAGGTAAAATAGGCATTGAAGGAATTCATCGAACACCTTCTGAAAAAGACCCTAAAAAACCCCCAAAAAACTCCATGGAATATTGTGGCCAAATTTCAGAATTATCAGACTAAGGAAAAATATTACAAGCATTCAGGAAAAAAAAATTCAAATACCGAGGTGCCACAATAAAGGTCACTCAAGATCTGGCTGCCTCTAAATTAAAACATTCCATAGAGCAAAACAACTCATTTAAAAACTCAATTGGACATATACAAAAAGAAGTAAAAAAAGCTAATAAAGAAAATAACTCATTAAAAATCAGAACTGAACAAGTATAAATGAATGATTCATTGAGACATTAAAAATCAGTCAAGCAAAAACCAAAAAAAATGAAAAACTGGAGAAAAATGTCAAATATCTACTTGGAAAAATGACAGATCTGGAAAATCTGATATTTGGAAAGGCAAAAGAACTTGAAA
This sequence comes from Sminthopsis crassicaudata, assembly GCF_048593235.1. Lineage (NCBI taxonomy): Eukaryota > Metazoa > Chordata > Mammalia > Dasyuromorphia > Dasyuridae > Sminthopsis > Sminthopsis crassicaudata. Next base: position 64,246,574 of record NC_133617.1, on the reverse strand, counting down.
TGCAGCCAATAATAAACTAATCTAGCTAAGTTTAGCATTTTATTCCATGGAAGAAGATGGACATTTAATGAAACAGACGAATTTCATTTTGTCTCAGGAAAAAACCAGATCTAAACAAAAAAATTGATCTCCAACGATAGGACTCAAGAGAAGCAGAAAAAGGTAAAAGGAATTCTTGAGAATTGTATTTCTGTTGTGTATATTCATTAAGACTACATGTATAATTTGATTTTACTGATATAACAAAAGAAAAAAAAAAGAAAAGTAGAAATGGAAAGGGAATAGTGTCAGAAAAAGGGAATAGGAGAAATAAAAAGAGGGTAACTACATCCCATGAAGAGGCAAAGAAAACCTATCATATCTGAGGGAAGTTAGAGAAGGGGAGGAACACTGTGTGAATCTTACTCTTATCAGAATTGGCTCAAAGAGAAAATAACTGACATATTTGTTTTACAGACAATTCTCTCTCACCTTATTAAAAAGGGGGAGAGGAAAAGGAAAAAGGAAAAGAGTAATAAGGGAAGGGTACAAAAAAGGGAAAGATTTTTAAAGGGAGGAGGACCATATATTAGGACATAAAGATCTCAAAATTAAATGCAGGAAGGCAGAAATAGTAAACACTTTCTTTTCAGATCACGATGCAATAAAAACTACATTGAACAAAAAGTTAGGGGTAAATAGACCAAAAAGTAATTGGAAACGAAATCATTTCATCTTAAAAAATGATTGCATGAAACAGCAAATTATAGACACAATTAATAATTTCACTCAAGGTAATGACAATGATGAGACATCATACCAAAATTTGTGGGATGCAGCTAAAGAGGCAATAAGGGAAAAACTTATATCTTTACAGGCTTACTTGAATAAAATAGAAAAAGAAAAGATCAATGAATTGGGATTGCAACTTAAAAAGCTAAAAAAAGAGCAAATTAAACCCCCCCAACCATATACTAAATTTGAAATTATAAAATTAAAAAGAGAAATTAATAATATTGAAAGTAAAAAAAAAACAAAACTATTGAACTAATAAAACTAAGAGTTGGTTTTATGAAAAAACCAATAAAATAGATAAACCATTGGTAAATCTGATTAGAAAAAGGGGAGAGGAAAATCAAATTCTTAGTCTTAAAAATGAAAAGGGGGAATTTTCCACCAATGAAGAAGAAATTAGAGAAATAATAAGGAATTACTTTGCCCAACGTAATGCCAATAAATTTGATAACCTAAGTGAAATGCATGACTACCTCCAAAAATATAGGCTTCCCAGATTAACAGAGGAGGAAGTAAATTATTTAAATAGTCCCTTTCAGAAAAAGAAATTGAACAAGCTATTAATCAACTCCCTAAGAAAAAATCTCCAGGACCAGATGGATTTACATGTGAATTCTACCAAATATTTAAAGAACAATTATCCCCAATGCTGTATAAACTATTTGAAAAAATAGGGAATAAAGGAGTCCTACCAAATTCCTTTTATGACACAGACATGGTACTGATACCCAAACCAGGTAGGTTGAAAATGGAGAAAGAAAACTATAGACCAATCTCCCTAATAATATTGATGCTAAAATCTTAAATAAGATATTAGCAAAAAGACTACAGAAAATCATCCTCAGGATAATACATCATGATCAAGTAGGATTTATATCAGGATCTTAAAGATCCCTAAGAGATCTTAAAGAAGGGAAAGGGACCTGCATGTGCAAGAATATTTGTGGCAGCTCTCTTTGTAGTGGCCAGAAACTGGAAACTAAGTGGATTCCCATCAATTGGAGAATGACTGAATAAATTATGGTATATGAATATTATGGAATATTATTATTTTGTAAGAGATGACCAACAGGATGATTTCAGAAAGGCCTGGAGAGACTTACATGAACTGATGCTGAGTGAAATGAGCAGGACAAGGAGATCATCGTATACTTCAAGAACAATACTGTATGATGATCAATTCTGATGCATGTGGCCATCTCCAACAATGAGATGAACCAAATCAGGTCCAATAGAGCAGTAATGAACTGAACCAGCTACACCCAGTGAAAGAACTCTGGGAAATGACTATGAACCACTACATAGAATTCCCAATCCTTCTATTTTTGTCTGCCTGCATTTTTTATTTCCTTCACATGCTAATTGTACAATATTTCAAAGTCGAATTCTATTTGTACATCACAACAACTGTTTGGATATGCATACATATATTGTATTGAATTTACACTTTACCATATTTAACATATATTGGTCAACCTGCCATCTGAAGCAGGGAAAGGAGGGGAAAAATTAGAACAAAAGTTTGGCAATTGTCAATATTGTAAAATTACCCATGTATATATCTGGTAAATAAAAACTATTAAAAAAAAGAATTAATAAAAGAAGGATTTTCATATTATTATTGTTGTCTATCATATTATTATTGATTGTACCTCATCTCTATTATGAGAAAAATATATTCATACATGCAAATATAGAAATATGCACAAACATGAAGTAGAGACAGATTTCTGACATGTTCACTAGATCTCTAAAGCAACATAGGTATTTGATAGCAATCAGTACAGAGTCTAAGAAGCTAGAATTACAAACAAGGATGCTCAGAAAAATAGAATAATTTTTCAGGGAGAAAATGGCTGTTTAATGAAATAGACAACTTTCAAACATTTGTCATTCAAACATAAGACTCATGAGAAGCATAAAAAGCCAAACATGAAACACAAATCATAAAGGACTTAATAAAAATATACTTTTTACATTCTATTTGAAACAGATTCAGCAAAGGTACAGTGATGAGAGAAGGAAGGATGGTTATGGAAGAATAAAGGGAGTCTGACACAGTGAGAAGAGCATTGAATATATATTTTAGGAGGTATGGCTCTGATTTTTAATTTCTATGCAACTTTGTTTCCTCCGGGAGGTGATTGCACTGGATGAAGTCTCTTCCAGATTCAGACTAAAGATCTTAAGTCAATTTTGATTATGATGTAAAGAATATGAAATAGAGTAAAAAGAAACAAGTGTGTAGAATTAAAATAGAAGAGACAAGAACCCAGCCAAACTCACCAGAATTGTCCTCTACATAACTTTAAAACAACATCTCATCACATTTTGGAGCATCAGAATGAATAAAAGCTAAGGGCAGCACATTTTTTTTCAGCCTAAGACATGGAAGGGGAAGGTTGTTACACTGGGATGGGGGCCCATGGCAACACTAGTTGTTAGCCTTTGAGGTGGCCATGACAGCAACAGCAGCAGCAGCTTTAGAATCTTGGCCAGGAGACCATCAGGGGGTCCAAAAAGAGATTCAGAAAGAGATTGTATGAGACCCTTTGCTAGAATTAGATGAGAGATCTATGGCTAATTGGCAACTCTTTTGCCCATATATAATTCTGGGTTGAAGGTCCAGTGGGAAAGACATTTTTTTGTTGGGGCCGTGGTCATAGGTCCAAGCCAAAGAGGAGCTCTAGCACTTTCAATTATAAGGAAACGGGCCTTTTATGGGATAAAGACTAAAGTAGAGGCCAGGGGAGTGGTAATCTCACTTCTCTCTGAATCATATCATCTTGAAAGCACTGAAAATGTGCATATCTCCATAATTAGCTCTGAAATCTAAGAGCTTGGGACAGTGCTTTCCCAGTCCCAGTTGAGGAGAGAATTATAATATTCTCTCCAAAATGTAATATTCTCTGTTGAGGCTTTCTTGGGATCTCTGAGAGCAGTCTTCATTTCAGTTTAGTAATCACCACATGAGTAGCCGCTGGCTAAAGTCTAAATCCTTTATTGTCTCCTTCAAAGTCTTGTCTCCCTCACTTGGGGCTCGGCTAGTTTTCGGGAGGCCTTGGTTCCAAGACATTGAGCTCTCACCTGCCTTCTCTGGCTTCTAAATCTCCCCGACTGTCCAAAGGTTTGTGCTTCAGCCTGCAGCCACCATAAAGATGGATGATGGAATGAGTCTGTCTCAGCCTCCGAGAGCTTGTGCCTTCTGGCCCTGAGAGCTTCCCCTTTATATGCCCCACACTGAATATACACCAATCATTTTATCACTAGGAAACCATTATTTGTCGTAGGATTAAATCAGTGATAAACTAGATTTAACTATTGTCTCCTCAATTCCACTTAGTACCTTGTTTTAAGAAAAAAAAGTGCAAGGTGTGAATTTATTATTTTATGATGATCAGAAAATGAAGGACTGAAAAAGAGGGATGCACTGAGGAAAGGGGGAAGGATGAACGAGAATGGGGAAGTAATATCACATGAAAGAGGTGCACTAGGAGTGCATGTTACAGTGGAATGGAAAATTGAGAATATATTTATTTATATGTATATCATCTATACACTCAGTTGGGTATAGCAATCTATCTTATTCAAAAAAGAAGTAGGAGAGGAATGCAGTAAGAAAAAAGGAACTGACTAAAGTAAAGATGGATTAAGGAAGACAGTGACCAGAAGCAAAAAAGCCTTTTGTGGAGGAACATGGGAGAGAGAGAGAGAGAGAAAGAGAGAGAGAGAGAGAGAGAGAGAGAGAGAGAGAGAGAGAGAGAGAGAGAGAGAGAGAGAGAGAGAGGGAGGGAGGGAGAGAGAAAGAGAAGAAAACAAGAAGTATAGAAATACATACTTAGTAATCATAACTATGGATGTGTATGGGATGAACTCATCCATAAAAGAGAAGTGGACAATAGAGTGAATTAAGAAACAGAATCCAACATTATATTGTTTAAAAGAAACAGACTTGAAACAGAAACACATACACAGAGTTAAAGTAAGGAGTTGGAGCAGAGGCTTCCATTGACTAAAAAAGCAGAAGTAGCAATTCTGATATCAGACAAGCAGAAACAAAAATAGATTTAAAAGAGATAATTCAGGAAACTTAATTTTACTAAAAGATATTGCAACAATGATGCAATATTAGTTTTTTCCCAGTAAGTTTCTTTGATAGTAGCCTTCTTTCTCAAAATATAGAGAACTGAGTCAAATTTATAAAAAATAAGAACCATTCCCCAAGTTATAAATGGTCAAAGGATATGAATTTGAAGTAACACAAAAAAAATTAAAGCTACCTATAGTGAAATGAAAAAAATCCTCCAAATTGTTATTTAGTTATTTATTATATCCATAAAAAGCATTTAATAAATTCCAACACCCATTTTTATTAAAAACAGTAGAGAGCATAGGAATAAATGGAATTTTCTTTAAAATTATCAGTAACATCTATTTAAAATTATCAGCAAGCACCATATGTAATAGGGATAAACTAGAATCATTCCCAATAAAATCAGAAGTGAAACAAGGTTGCTCACTATCATTATTACTATTCAATATTGTATTAGAAATGTTAGCTTTACCAATAAGAGGATAAAAAGAAATTAAAAGAATTCATGTAGATAATGAAGAAACAACAACACTCTTTGCAGATGATATGATGATATAATGATATAGAAAATCCTAGAGAATCAACTAAAAAAACTACTTAAAGGGGCAGCTAAATGGCACAGTGGATAGAGTACCAGGCCTGAACTCAGGAGGACCTGAGTTCAAATATGGCCTGAGACACTTAATACTTCCTAGCTGTGTGACCCCAGAAAAGTCACCTAACCCCAACTGCCTCAGCAACTCCCCCCAAAAAAACAAATCTAGAAACAATTCACAGCTTTAGCAAAGTTGCAGGATACAAAATAAATCCACATAAACATTACTACTTACAAAGTCTGGCAAACAAGAGATGCAAAGAGAAATTCCATTTAATATAAGTTAGATAATATAAAATATTTGGGACTTTATCTGCCAAGACAAAGTCAGGAAATATATGAACACCATTACAAAACACAATTGCAACAATTACAACAATTACACTTTCCACACAAATAAAGTTAGATCTAATCAATTGGAAGAATATCAAATACTCATGGGTAGGCTGAGCTAATGTAAGAAAAATGACAATTCTACCTAAATTAATCTATTTATTCAGTGCCATACCAGTCAAACTGCCAAGAAATTATTTTATAGAGCTGGAAAAAATAATAACAAAATTCATCTGGAAGAATAAAAGGTCAAGAATTTCAAGAGAACTAATGAAAAAAATGGAAATGAAGGTAGCCTAACTATACCAGATCTAAAACTATATTACAAAACAAGGGTCATTAAAATCATTTGTTACTGGCTAAGAAAGAGAGAAGTCAATCAATGGAATAGGTTAGGTTCACAAGACATAATAATCAAAGACTATAGTAATCTGGTGTTTTATGAACGAGAGACTCTAGCTTTTGGGATTTGACAAAATTTGCTGGCAAAATTGGAAAACAGTTGAAAGAAATTAGGCATTGACCCACACCTAGCACCCTGTACCAAGATAAGATTGAAATGAGTTCTTGATTTAGACATAAAGAGTGATACTATAAGCAAATTAGAAGAACAACAGATTTCTCAGATCGGTGGAGAAGAAAGGAATTTGTGCCCAAAGAAGAATTAGAGTACATTATGAAATGCAAAATAGATAATTTTTATAATAAGTTAAAAGGTTTTTGTACCAAAAAATCCAATAGATTTGTGATGGAGAGAGCCTTCTGCATCCAGAAAGAGGATTATGGGGACTGGATATGCATTACAACTTAGTATTTTCACTATTTTGTTGTTGTTTACATGCTTTTTTCTTTCTCTTTTTTTCCTTTTTGATTTATTTTTTTCTTGTGTAGCATGACAAATGTGGAAATTTTTCTAAAATAATTGCACATATTTAATATATATTGGATTACTTGCTTTCTAGTGGAGGGAGGGAAAGAAAGGGAGGGTAAAATTTGAAACACAAAGTTTTGCAAGGGTTAATGTTGAAAATTATCTTTAGATATGCTTTAAAAATAAAAAGCTATTATTAAAAAAACTCAAAACAATCAAATTGATATTGATGTGAGAAAAGGAAATTGAAATATTCTGAGGTATTATCTCATACTTACCAAAAATGGCAAATACTGAATGGGGAGAATGTGGGGAAAATAAGTACATTAATGAACTCTGTGGAATTATTAACTGCATTACCTATTCTGAGAATTATTTGGAGCTATGTACCAAAACCTATAAAACTGGGCAAGTCCTTTGATCCAGCAATGTCGCTAGTAGGCCTATATCCAAAAGAGATTTTAAAAAAAGGGGTGTGGGAGAGAAGATCTGTGTGTACAAAAATATTTGTAGAAACTTTTTGTAGTGGCATAAGTTAGGAGTTTGAGAGGATGCCCATTAATTGAGTAATGGCTGAACAAATAGTGATATATGATTGTGACAGAATACTACTGTGCTACGAAATGATTAAGGGGATGGTTTTTGAAAAATCTAAGTCCCCAACTATACTGTGAGCCCCATGAAAACAAATTCTGCCTCAGATAATTTCACATAGTCTAGGAAAACACTATATTCTCCATAGACCTGGAAATTCTTGATGATATAGATTGGCACGGTCAGATTCCCAGGATTTTTCCTGACATCTTTCTACTATCCAGGCCCTAATAAAGTAACAGACTTTGCAAAGTAAGTTTCCCTCTTAGAGGGGAGCTAAGAACATGGAAGTTTCTGAATTGAGGTCTTGCAAGTTCTTTTATAACTCTAGGACAATGAACACTGAAGAGATTTATTGTGAAGCTAACTCAGCTGAAATCATGAGACTTGGATTCAAATATTGGGCAACTTGCCCAAATTGTCTGAGGCTCATTTTTTATACCTATAATATGGGGATAATAGTAGTTACTTTATAAGCATATATTAAGGAAAGCATTTTAAAGTTAATAAAAAGTACTTTCTTCCAGGTATTTTATATATTTACATATATACTTACATGTATATATATGTGTGTGTATATATATAGATTTGGGTCTGAATGTGATTTCACTGGTATAGTTCAGAGGTTAGAAAACTACAACCAAAAGATAATGTAGATTAAAGGGTTGTATAACCACTTGCAATAATTTGGATTTGTTTCATAGACCAATTTATTTAGTGAAGGGAATATCCTTTATGGATATTAAACATGTTATAGTTATGAAAGCTTCATTTAATCTTTTTCTGTCTGTCTCTATTCCTTCTTTTTCTCCTCTCTCCATATATGTACATATGTCATATGTATATATGTTTACATACATATGGATATATGCATAAATTTGGATATAAGGCAATAGTTTCTTTGTTAGAGGAAATTTCCCTTGAAGAGCTTTCATCTACTGGTACTTACTGACATTTGTTCTATTTCCATATTAGTGAGTCGTTTTGGTCAGTGAGATTAATTAACTTGGCCACGTCAGACTTTCAGAATGCAGATCAAGTAAAAAAGACTTTGTCAAATATTATATGTGACCAATGCATCCTTAGGCAATATGGAGACATTTGATTTGATTTTTATATATGAGAGGTATAATAAGTGGAGTGGTTTGCATCCATCTAGATTCAAATGATCTCTCTAAAGTCATCAATAGTCTCTTAATTGCTAAATTTAATGGTCTTCTCTCAAATACTAGCTCTCTTTAGCTCTGTAGCTTTTGTCCTTAGTGATCACTTTTTACGTTTTCTCTTCTGTAAGTTTTCTTAGCATTGCTCTCTCCTTGTTCTTCCAAAAGCATGGTTGCACCTTCTCAGCATCCTTTCTTCATCCAAGTAATGCACACTAATTGTGGATTTCCCCCAATGTTTGTTTCTGGGCTTTCTTTTCTTATTCACTCATATCATCTTGCTCAGTGATCACATTAGCTTTCATAGGTACATTATCATCTATTTTGGCCACATAATGAGAAGATGGGATTCAATGGTAAAGACTTTCATGCTGGAAAAGATTGAAGGCAAAAGTAAAAAGGAATGATACAGCCTGAGATGGCTACTTAGTATCATGAAAACGAACATGAACTTGAATAGATTTCTAGAGGATAGAAGTTGTGTACTGCAATTTGGAATTATGCCCAAATGGCTATAAAATTGTGTTCACCCATCCAGCAATACTATTTCTGTATCGGTATCCCAAGGAGATCACACCAAAAGGAAATGGACCCCCATGTACAAAAATATCTATAAAGTTCTTTTTGTGGTACCAAAGAATTGTAAATTGAGAGAATGCTAGTCAATTGGGAAATTGGAAAACAAGTATATATATATATATATATATATACATATATATATATACTTATATATTCATATAAATTTATGAATATAATGGAATATTATCAGTCTATAAGAATTGATGAGTAGGCAGATTTCAGAAGAATCTGGAAAGACCTCCATGAATTGATGTATAGTACAGTGAGCAGAATGTCCAGAGAATTCAGAATTGTGACTGCAGGATGGTAAGCAAACTCTAGGTCATATCATTAGACAAATCAGATGAAAGAATGGTAGTTTTATTACACAGAGAAGAGACGACCTTCTGGGTGGGTAATTATTTCTGTTTTCTAGTATTTGAAGTTATGTTAAATAGAAGAAGTACTAAACTTCTGTTTTATTCCAGGAGTAAGCATCAGGAGAGTTGAAAAGTATAGAGATATTGATTGAGCCTTGATGAAAGGAGAGAAATTCTAAAAATTCAAAGTAGGGAGTTCTCCTTATTAGAAGTCTCCAAACAAAAGTTTCAAACAAAAACGAGCTTTTGCTTGATATGCTATATAGATTATTGCTAAGGATGGTTGCTGAGGTTCCTTCTAATTTTGAGAGACTATAATTCACAGATGATAAGGAATGAATGAATGAATGAAGATTTACTTACTATATTCCAAGCCTTGTTACTAAGTAACAGGGATAAAAATGCACATAAGTTCTTTTCTAGCATTTTTTTTTCTTCTGGCTGAGGCAATTGGGGTTAAGTTACTTGTCCAGTCATACAGCGAGGAAGTATTAAATGTCTGAGACCAGATTTGAACTCAGGTCCTTCTGACTTTGGGGCTGGTGCTCTATGCACTGCACCACCTAGCTGCCCGAGCATCTTGTACTTTAATAGGAAACTACTTATACAGGAATCAGAGCAAAGTTTGAAGCTCTTTTCTTTTCAGTAATCATAAATTCAAGTGTCTGGTGTTTTCCTTTGATTTCACTAGAATTAACTAGATAGTAAACCATGGGTAGACTATGTCTTAAGGCAGTTCTGGGAATGGGATCACTTTGGCATTTGTCTTTTCCTATCCCAACTTGTACAATATTGGATATGCTTCCACATCCACTTTTATGGCATAGAATTCCTGGAATCTTAGAAGTTCAAGGGTAAATGGGACTGCTGATGGCAGCTGAACACAAAACCTTTCTGTTGTATAACCTGTCCTATGTTTGAAGATTTCTAATGCTAATATTTTCTCATTCCACTTTGAAAGACCTTTAATATTAGATTATTTTCTTTTATATCAGATGGAACTATGATCATCTAAATCTTGTACTCATTGCCCCAGCTCCACTGAATGGGTTACTTTTGTAAAATATAATTCTTTTACCACATTACAATTATTCAAATACTCCATGTAGCAATCAATTGTCATATTTAGCAGCCAGTTGGCTAAGGATAAGGAAGATCCGAATTTGAATCCTACCCTAATCACTTACTAGTTTTATGATTATTGGTAATCCAATTTGCTTTGCCTTATTTTTCTCATTTATAAAATGGGCATGTTTCTATTAATATAACCAACAACCCAGGATGGTTGCCAGGATCAAATAAGAGAAGAGTTGTCGAAGTCTTTGGAAATTTTGAATCTACAGTAACATTGTTTATATCTTTATTTTATCATATATTTCTCACCTAAAAATGTACATTTTGTCTTACAATCTAACCTTGTCATGGTCACTAAACTGACCAGTTGTGTTTTGTCATGCTTCTGTTCATCCCTTTTTGGGAGAGCTTCTGTTTTTAATATCATTCTTCCCTCTCTCCCTTTCTCACTCCATCTCTCTCCATCTCTTCCCCCACCTTTTTTTCTCGCCCCATCTCTTTTTTGGTGAGGCAATTGGGTTGTGTCACAGCAAGCAAGTCTGAAGTGTCTGAGCCAGGATTTGAATTCAGGGCTGGTGCTCTATGTATAGTATCATCTACTTGTCCCATACAATGATTTTTCTAAAATGAACTGAACACCACTTCCCCCATTGTGGTCTGATTAGGGAGTAGAAGAGAGAGAAACTAGCCAATTTTATTTCCAGGAACATGTCCTGATATAACTAGTTTCATATAGCACATTCACACATGACAGTTGGAATGTGTCTCAGAAACTATCTGATCTAATATTTATGTGAAAAGAATATCCTTGTATCTCAGAATACAAATTTATTGAGGACAGAATTCTCTCTTTTTCTTTTTTTTTCTCAGTACTTTGCAGAAGACAGTCCCATAGCAAATGCTTGTAAAATTCATTGACGCAATGAGTTTTGAAGTCTTATTGATTCTATGTCTGCAAAGACTCTTGTGCATAATTCAAACCTAAAAGTTTGACCACAAGTCATTTATCACGTATAGTCTGGACCATTGTAAGTGGACAATCAATTTCTATACTTTTAAAGTTGTTCTCTAAGTGTTCTGAAAATGTACTTAAATAAGAAGGTGATCACTTGACTTTTCTGACAAATAAAATTTGGTGGTTGTTGCCTTTGTATAATATATATGTATATATGCAATATATGCATATATATGTATGTATGTATGTATGTATATATGTATGCATACATTTCTCATCATGACATTGAAAGTTCAGCATCACTGGCTGCAACATGCTTTTCCAGATTCCTTACTCTTCCTAATACATTTTGTGTTCTTGTCAAACTGTGTTGCCTTGCTCTTCTATGAACTTAGCACTCTAAGTCCTCCTATGCTTTTGCACATAATATCACTTTGTTCTGGGATGATTCCCCCTTCTCCCACTCCTGTTTTGCCTCAACCCCTCATCCAGCTGTCCCCCTACTGCCACAGTCACAGTGTTGTCGTGAGGATCAGATGAGATCATATTGGTAAAGTATACAGCAAAGTGCCTGGCACCTAGAAGGTGCTTAATAAATTGTTTCCCTTTCCCTTTCTCAGTATCTGTTCCCTGAATCAGCTTTAAATCATGCTACCTGTCTCATTCTGTTTGCTTCTATTTCTGATTTCTCTGACTTTGGGCCTTCTTATTGAGTCCCAAAAGTTTGCAATCCACCTATACCCTCTATATTTTGCTTTCTCTGTCCCTCACCGAATCTCTTGCTTAGTCTGGTTTGAGTCATTCAAAGTAACTTTATCACTTATTAGGCTAAAACAGAAGGAAAGTTTTTTTTTCTTTTGAAATTGCATTTAATTACATATTTTTAAAAATAGTATTTTATTTTTTCCTCAGTTACATGTCAAGAACATTTTCAGCATTCATTTTAAAAAGATTTTGAGTTCCAAATTTTCTCCCTCTCTCCCTTCCCTCCCCTCTTCAGAAGATGGTAGTCTGTTATGGGCCAGAACTCTGAACTTGAAACAAAGGATTCTTACAAGGTGTAAGTCAATGGAATTGATAGAGACAATAGTTATCTAGTTAGCATGGTTCAGTATGATTGATTTAATCCTACAAGGAGATGTTATGGGCCAGAACTTGAAACAAGGTACTAAGTGGAATTGAGGAGACAATGGTTAAATCTAATTTAGCATTGATTTAATCCTACAACAAATAATGGTTTCCTAGTGATATAATGATTGGTGTATACTCAGTGTGGAAGATGTAAGTGGGGACTCAGCACATTCGTTCATCCCATCTCATACCACCTTGGTGGTAGGCTCTCCTTTGCTTTTCCACTAAAACCAAGACTCTGGAAAGTTCTCCATAAAGCTGCCCAGCCCCAGGAAGGAGATAATAAGGATCTGGACTATAACACAGCTAACCGGGGCCCCAGGAGAGGAGACAAGACTTTGAAAGAGATAATAAAGGATTTGGACTTTAACCCTGGCTATTCATATGGTGATTATTGAACTGAAACAAAGGTTGCTTCCAGAGACCCCAAGAAAACCTCAACAGAGAAGATTACATTTTAGAGAGAATATTACAGTAGACAGTCTGATATAGTTTATATATGTGCTATCAAGTACAATTTATTTCTGTATCAGTCATAGTCATGAAAGAAGAACCAAATCAAAAGGGAGGAAAATACAAGAAAGAATAAAGTAAGTAAAAAAAAAAAATGCTTCTACCTGCATTCCAAGTCTATCAGTTCCTTACCTGATTATGAACTGCATTTTCCTTCATAGTTCTTTTTACTGGTCTTGAATCAGTGTTTTGCTGAGAATTGAGAATAATAATTGATGCTGCTGCTGATACTGTGCATAATATTTTTGAGATTGTACTCAATTAACTTTGTACCAGTTCATAGAAGTCTTTCCAGGTTTTTTTCTGAAATCTGCCTGTTCACAATTCTTAAGGAAAGCTGTTGAAGTCTAACTGCCTTAGTGCTGACTTTCATTGATCTCTTTCTAATTTTTTGGAGTCATTCCCCATATCCAATTCCCCATATATAATTATTGACTCTTTACTCACACCAATACCATATTTTCTTTACTGCCCCCTCTCAACAATATCTTCTTTTATATTTACTCATTTCCACTGTGCTTTTTAGAATACCTGCCTATTACCACTTCCAGATTCTCCCTCTGCCCTTGTTGCCTTGGAATTTCTTCTCTTTTGAGGTTTATTTTATTCAAATGTATTTCCAAATATTGATCCTGGTGATCATTACTGATTAACTCCCCAAGAGATTTTTTTTGTTCCTCTGTCACTTTGGTAATTGGCTCACACTCTTTCTTCTATTCTAAATTATGCACTCATAATAAGGGACTTGAATATATATATCAAAGTGCCATCATATATCTTCACTTTTTACTTATTTAATCTATTGAATTCTCATATACTATTTCTTTTTCTATATTAATTAAACACAGATGGTCACCTTTTATATTATATTTATATTTTATATTTCATTTATATGATGCTATTCCTTTTCCATGTTCATAAATTCCAAATTACTTTCATGTAATAAAAATCTATTTTCATTCTAGCTTTCTTTATGTTTTATAACTCTTGGCCTTCATCTTTTTCCTCACTCTTCTCTACAATCTTTCCATCATTACTTTTTTCTCAGTTTACCATATTTCTTTATTTTCTATTCTCTTCCCTTTATGATCTCAACCCTTTCTTGAAGCAGTGCAAGTGTAAACTTTCCTGTACACTTGAGTCTTTTGCTATCTTATCCAATAACTAGCCAAACTTAGTCAAAAGCCTGTCTTGGATCATTTCCCTATTTTCTTTGCTTCTACTCATATGCTACAGAATGAAAATGGAGAAAACTATGAAATCTCTCCATCTCTTACAAATTTAGGTTGTATGATCTCAATTGGGTCTTCCTTGCACCAGGATGATCCTTTTTTTACCTTCTTAATCAATCCACATCCTGCTCATCAGTGCACCTAACCCACAAGTTTTTGTCCTTTCTTAAACCTCCCATGATACCTTTTTCCTCTACCCTCTCAGCAGAGAAGCTTTGATTTCACCTATACTAAAAAAAAGTAAAGACATTCACTGAGAATTCTCATGTATTCTTCACCTTTCACCTCTTTCAGTTTTGATATAACTGTTGTCCAAAAGAGAAAGATTCCAGTTTAGGGAGACTCTAAGAAGGTGGGTGAGAGCAACATATGTCTAGGAGAGAATCCTAACACACACAAATTCTCACAGACAGCTTCTGATTCTCACCTCTGTGTTCTCTTCCTCATTCAGTCTCTTTTCCCCCAGATTACACATTTTCAAGTACTTTAGCTCATGCCCTTATTGCCCAGTCATCACATCACTCTAGTTTTTCAATATTGTAGTCATCTGCCTCTAAACTTGCCCTGGTTTTAAAAGTCTTTCCTAATAAGTGGCCTTGATCTGAAAATATCCTCCCAATATTTCTCTGACCAGAGCAGTGAAGAGAGAAACTTTTATCCTCTTTATTCTGTATTGTCTTATGTGAATATTGCTTTTCTTCAGAGTTACTGCTTTTTCCTATGACTAAAAGTCTCACATGATGAAAGATCTCATGTGATGAATGGTTTACTTTGACTCTTCCTCCCTTTTCTGGAAGTCATATTTCCTTCCCTTCCTTGTCTCTGCAGCTGAGAAATAGAAGAATCACTTACCTCTTTTTGCCTTTGTTGCCTAGCTAGATGAGGAAATGCTTGTAGAACCCAGTTCATATGTGTGGAGGAAGAGAGGGAGAATAGTCTTATTATAGTTATAGCTATGGGATACCCTGAGCTCATCTCCCTCTTGAGCTGTGATTATATGATCAAGTTGAAGAGAAGTCACTGTATGCACCATTGATGTCTCCATGGAAGAACTTTTGACTCAAATGTGAATAATTATTCATTATATTGATTAATGACAAATTTCCCTCCTCACCTGAAAGCAGCAAGAGAGAACTTTTCTCTAATTCCTAGGAGAGGCATACAAAGTCATCCATAGAGGGCAAAAGAGAAAATTTGAAGCCCATCAGTGTTTGCTCACTACCTCTGAAGCAGAATCACAGAATCTGTTAGCTGCAAGTGATCTAAGAGGCCACCCAAAATAAAATTTTAAAAGACTTTTTTAAATTTATGTACTATGTAACATAGTACAATTAAATGAATGACTCCACATGAAACTGCAAATCTACTATGTATAACTTTCTATTCCTTTCAAATATACAGTAAAATCATTATGGAAATTACTTTTTCATTCTTCCCTCCTTCCCACTTCCCAACCTCCGAGATGTCTACTCTTAGACACAAAGGCACACATATATATATATACACACACACATATATATGTATATATATACAGATACTTATATGTATATAATACACATATGTAAATTTATTTTATACATAATTCTCTTCCTCAGTTTTTTCTCTGGTTGCAGACAGCATCTTTCTTCATATGTCCTTTATACTTAATTTGAAATTAATGTTCACAATGGATAAAGTAATTTATTTGTTCAACGTTGTTTTTAAAACAATATTACTTTATACAGTGTTCACTTGTCCTGTTCATTTCATTCTTCATTATTTCATACAAGTCTTTCCATGTTCTTCTAAAATCATTGAGTTCATCATCTGTTATAACACAGCAATATTCCATCATAATAATATACCACAATTTGTTCAGCCATTTCCCAATTGATGGGCATCCCTGCAATTTCTAATTCTTTAGCACTACCAACGACTAGTTATAAACATTTTAGAACATATAGGTTCTTTTCCTTTATCCTTAATCATTTATGGAAATATACTCAATAGTGTTACTGCTAGATCAAAGGATATAAGTTTATAATTCTTTGGATATAATTCCAGAGTGTTCTTGAAAATTACTGGGTAATTTTACAATTTCAATAACAATAAATGTCCCATTTATTCCACATCCTCTCCAACATTAGTCATTTTCCCTTTCTCTCATTTTAGCCAATCTGGTAGGTATAAAATTACATCTCTAGGCTGTTTTAATATGCATTTCTCTAATCAAATGGTATTTTGGAGCATTTTTATAGGCTATAAATTGTTTTGATTTCTTCATTGGAAAACTATTCAGGTCTTTTGAATATTTATCAATTGGGAAATTACTCATATTCTTATAGATTTAGTAAAATTCTTTATATGTTTTTGATATGAGATCTTTATCTGATAAACTGTCAATCCCCTCCTCTTCAGTTTTTGGTGTTCTTTCTCAGCTTGGTTATGTTTGTTTTATTTGCATAAAACTATTTAAATTTAGTGTTCACCCTATATGGGGCCCTCTCCATAGTGATAGAATTCCTGCTTCAGATACTGAAGCATGAATACACATTTACTATGTGTATTCCATGTTTCCTGCATGCCTATCTTTTCTGAAAGACTGCATCTCAACTATTGTGAATTTCCCATTTGTGTTTGGAGGTAATCTTTTGTTTTCACTGCTATTTAAAGCCATTGAGTCCAAAGTGGTTTTTTTCTTTTGGCTGATAAAAGTAACATTTTTATTAGTGCTCATGTGCTGTGGATTTGGTGGGGATGTTCATTGAGTTAGTACCATGAACTTGGAGGGACCACATGTGGGGAATTTCTCCAGTATTACAAAATACAAAAATAAGTATATTTTTTCATGTGTTCAAAAATCAGTCTTAGAAAGAGAACATGAAGTCCACATGGTTACAAAACAGGTTATTCAAATAAAATCTGGATTTTTTTTTAATGACTTAAAACTCAAAATGGATCACCTGAATAATGTGGAAGACAGAAAAGGTAATGCCTCCTTAGACTGCAGTATGAAATACATAAAACCAAGAACTAGTTAAATAATATAAGACTATTGTCATCTACATTTCTCAAAGCATTTATGAAGTACCATGTTAGGTTCTTGAAAAACTGGAGAACAAACATCAAAAAGAAAGTAACCAAAACAATAGATGTCTTGAGCATATCAACATCACTTGTAGGAAATGGAAATATTAACTCTAAAAGAGAGAAAATGAAATGGGAACATGATAGTCATTTTTAAATATTTGAAGGGACGACATGTGGAAGAAAACTTCAATCTATTTTACTTAACCCTAAAAGCATCCCTGCTTGCATATATATTTTGCTAGAGGATCTCTGAAGTCAGGTTAACTATGACTCTGATCTTATCATCATGAGTTTCTGCTTCTAGATTAGAAGCCTCTTCGAGACTTCTTCATAATTTCACATACATTTGGGATGCAGGTAATGTTAGGAGTTTGAATTTTATAATGATGATTCCAAGGTTACAGTTGAGGCCAGTGTGAGAATGAGGCTTTTTCTTGGCCAAAACTGTTCAGGGAGTCTTGTGCATTCTTGGGATCAATATAAAGGGACTGATGGCTGAGTAACATAGTGAACAAAAGATAGCAGTAGGCAACATCCAAGGAAATTTTTGGTCTAAATAACTGAGACAAAGAGTAAAAATAGAAGTGAATGCATAACAGCTGACAAATGTGCTCATCAATAAAAGGATGGTTTGGATGGCTCTGATCTCAGGGTGCTTTCCAGATGAGAGGTTGGTGCTCCTAATTTTCTGTGCATGTTGGTAGTGTTTGTGTAGGAGAAGCACCATGTAGCCACTAGCAAAGCCTATGAGCCCCAAACAAAGCACATTTCTGAAAATGGTCATTATCAAATAAGTACCTATAATGTGTTCTGAAGTACAAAACCCATTATCAAATGCATTGATAATGTTGCTATTGCTTTTTGGACCTCTTGCACTTACTGGTACAGGAATTTCTATCATCAGATTGAGGATCCAGCAAAAGAGATAGGAGTGGGTGGTATGTTGTATGGCTCTGACTTTGAGCTTTGTCCACCTGGAATTACCATGACTGATGGTGATGGCCTGAAAGATACACAGGAGGCAAGTCAAGGAAATTGAAAGGCCCTCACTCACTTTGCGAATGTAAAATAGAACTTTGCAACCAACATCATCCAGGAAATAGTTCTTCCATAGACCCTGCAATATTTGTGGGACTCCCTTGCTAACAAGCGTCATAATGTTCACCAAGATCAGCTGGATAAAAATATGAATGAAAGAACTCATCTTATGGCCAGTAAGGATATTTAATATATAAGAGATAAAGAGGAAGAAGTTTGCTGTAGTCCCAATTGTGGTCACAGAGAGAAATACAATCCCAAGACAAATGTTATTTGGAAGCATTCTATGTGTCCCAAAGAGAAAACTTTAGGTAGAAAAAAACCAGAGAGGAACAAAAAAGTTGTATAAGTATCCAACTTTATTCTAATCTATAGGAGAAGCTCAAAACACTACATGTGCCTTACCCTATACTTATGTTGATGGATATTACTATTTATTCAACAATTACTCCAAGTCAGGTCAATGCTAGGAACAGGAGGTAGAGTTGAATTCTAATTATAGAGAATGAGGATTTCTTGTAGAATTGGAGTTTTTATATTTCAATTGCTCAAGGTAGTTGTCTCTAATTATGGTAAAAACTGACATCCTGTAGTTCCAACCATAGAGTCTCCTTCATTGTGTTCTTCAGATGTTGCTTTTGAAAGATCAAATCAGTAAAATCCATAAGCCAACGATCTTTGTGTAGTCCTGTTATATGAGGGCGATAAGAAGAAAAGGAAAAAGTGCTATGAATCAATCTCGTAGTAATTGGGATAAAAATGTTCATTTATCTTTATCTTAGAATTATGGAATATTAGCAAAAAGGAATATTAATGATCTCTAATTCAGTGGTGTCAAACTCAAATAGAAATTGATTCCTTCAGGTTGTATGTTGACATATAAAAACAAAAACCAACACCATCTGTATTGTATTGTATTTTTATTCATTTTGTTAAATTTTTCCCACTTACATATCAATCAGTTTTAGGCAACACTTGGAAGTTTAGTGGTGGTATGGCATGTATGTGGAACAATTTTTACATATCTATTCTAAATTAACTGTTGCCTTAACCATTACTTCTGTGTAAAACTATTATTTTTGTGTTCTTTATCCTCTAGAAAAGTACTCTGGGCAGTTAACAAATTTTCATTGCATTGCTTAGAAATTAAAGTGAGATCTCCTTGTGCAACTAATCTTCCTTTGGAATACTCTCTCAATTTGAATTTTTACTTTTTGGTTGGGATATGCAGAGGGTGACTAACTATTTTTCCCTTTGTAATTCTAAGAGTAACAGAAAAACTTGAAGTTTCTGTTATGTAGAACCTTTTATTTTAGTAAATGGAGAGGTTTTGAATGCTGTGGATAAGTTCACTTACTTTGGCCACATGCTTTCCAGGGATGTCTACATTGATAGTTGCCACATGCATTGCTCAAGTTAGCTACTGTGTTTGGGAGCTTCTGAAGGGAAGTTGGGGAAGAGGTATTAGAATGACTATCAAACTCAAGGTCTACAGAGCTATTGTGCTGATCTCATTGTTGCATGTCTATGAAACCTGGGCAATCTGTTAGGGTTATGCCAGGAATCTGATTTCCTTTCATTTGAATTATCTTTGGATGATTCTGAAGATCACCTGGCAGGGTAGGACCCCAGATATTGAAGTCCTTTCTCGTGCTAAACTACCAAACATTCAAATTTTACTGTAGAGAGTGCAACTCCATTGGGCTGGCCATACTATTTGAATGCATATGCTTCTCCCAAAAGGCTATTTTATGGAGAACTCATAAGGAATGTCAGAAAAAGTTCCACATGGTAGTCCAAAAAAGAAATCCAAGGACAATCTCAAAGTCTTTCTTAAGAACTTTAAAATTGATTGCATGATTTGAAGATACTGGACCAGTCACTATGTCATATTCTCTTCAGAGAAGTTGCAGTGTTCTATGAGCAAAGCAGAATTGAATTAGCTTAGAAGAAACATAACATTCACAAAGTTACAGAAGCCATCCAAAGCGTTCATATGGACTATTTGTTTCCAACCTGTGGCAAAGCATTCCAAGTTTGTATTGATCTGATCAGCCATAGTCAGTCACACTGGAACTTTAACATAGTGATGTCATTTTGGTCCACTGTGAGAATGAAGGATAACAATGAAAAATAATGAATGGCCTTGTTCTTCATAATTCCCCCAACCTCTCACTGTTGCAAAGCATTTGTGACCAAAGAAGAGATTGTTTCCCAATGGGTAAAATGGCTAATTTTGATTACATAAAATTACAAAGTTTTTGTCCAAAAAACTTTTGCATTTAAATTAGAAGAAAAATTGCAAATGGAGGAGGGAATCACTGTGACATTTTCTCTGATAAAGAGCCATTTTAAAAAATGTATGAGAAATTTAGTTATATTTACAGGAAGAAGATCTATGCTTCAATTGATAACTTGTCAAAGGATATGAATAGGAACATTTGAGATGAAGAAACATAAACTATAGTCGAATGAAAAAATTTTCTATTACAAAAACAAATCAGAACAATTCAGGTTACCACTACATCACACCTATCAGATTAAGATGGAAAAAAAAAAGGAACATGAGAAATAACAAAGGGGCTTTAAGTAAATATTTAACTGTGAACTGGTTCATTTATTATGGAATGCAATTTGTAACTATTCCTAGAAGATATTTAACTGTGTATAATGTTTGACTCAGGATGATAGCTTTAGGTCTACACTCCAAAGAAATCCATAAAAGAGGTAAAGAACCCATATGTTCAAAAATGTAACAGCTTTTTTTTTTTTTTTTTTTTTTTTTTTCTTTTCCTGTTTGGGCAAAAATTGTAAATTGAAGGAATTTCCACCAACTGGATAAATGACTGAAAAATTAATGATGTGTGAATACTATGGAATACTACTATGCTTTAGGAAATGACAAAAGAGATGTTTTTATGAAAATCTGGGGAGGCTTGTAAGAATGGAAACAAAGTAAAATGGACATCCTGGAGAACCTTTTGCAAGGTAACACCAGTACAGTAGAGAACCATCTTATCAACTTTAAAAGATGGTAATTCTAATTAACACAAGGAACTAATTTCCATTCCAAAGGACTTAAGATAAAGCATAATATCTACCTCCAAATAGAGAACAAATGAACTCAGACTTCAAATGAAAGCATATGTATTTTCTTCTCTCCCTTCCTTTATTCCTCTCTTCTTCATACCTTATTTACTCTTCCTCTTTTTTTCTGACATGGCTAATGTAGTAATTTGTTTTGCAAGACTATACATATTTGTATAATAAAAATTGTTTTTGTTGCTTTCTCCATGGACAGGAAAAGGAGAAAAATGAATCCTGAACTGAAAACAAAATTGAATTAAAAAATAGAAAAACAGATATGATGAAAAATAAAAAATCTGAAATTATAATTCAATCTTCAGTAAAATAAAAACATAACAACTTAAGAAGTAATTGTCTTTCTGCCAAGGATATTTAGAACTGGAAAGCAATTTATATCCTATCACAAAAAATGAGGAGAGAAACAAATCATATAGTCTTCATAGTTATGAAATGCAAATGAAATCTTAACCAAAAGAAAGGAGAATTACAAAAGGAAAACAATTATAATTTTGGAAACAACTAGAGCATTTTATTGCTTTCTGTTCCATGCAATATTGATCTTTTTAGCAAAAATTGACTCACTATTTATCCCAGGATACTGTTGGACTCTGGAGAATTTTTTTCTCCTTGTATTTCTCCCCTTTTTCATGTTTCCTCCTTGTCCTCCCCTCCCCCCTTCTTGGGAGAGTGATGTTCTTGGGAAAGCTTTAATTATTTCACTATTTTAAATTTTATTTCCTTTTTGTTTGAATTTTAATGATGAGTAGAGAAAGATAATTTTATTGCATGCTAAGGGAATCCTTTGCTACTGGAGATGGAGTCATTAATTGGGATTTAAAAGGATTGTTCAAGATTCCAGCCTTTGACAAACAGTAAAAGGAAAATTTTCTTATCTGGAATGTGAATTAAACAATTCAATGAGTAATTTGCTTTAAGAATCTCTATTTTAAAAAATGCTTTAAGTATTTTTAGTATTTAAGTATTAAGTTTATTTTAACTAAGTAATTTTAAGTATTTAAGTTTAGTATAGGAAGGATTTTCATACACTATTATTAATTGGACCCTCATTTCTGGTGTGAGGAAAAACACCTATGTACAAATTAGAAACCTATCTCTGAGCCATCAAGTGCCACATTTTATTATTAGTGGGTTTTTATGTAATGTCTGACTCTCAGAGACTCCATCTTGTGTTTTTTTAAGGAAAGATACTGTAGTGGTTTGCCATTTTCTTCCCCAGCTCATTTTATGAATAAGGAAACTGAGAAAACAAGTTTAAGTGACTTGTTCAGGACCATACACAGTAAGTGTGTGCCTGCTTTTCACTCAGGTCCTCCTGACTTGAAGGCTGCCACTCCATCTACTGTGTCATCTAACTTCCCAGTGCCCTTAGGGAAATTGATAGAAATCAGGAAAAAGGGGGATGATAATCTCTTTCAAGCATGAGTGACAGCTTCAACAAAGGCACAGTGATGGGGAATAGGAAGATCATGGAAGAATAAAGGGAGCTGGCACAGTGGAAAGAGTATTGAATTTAAATTTATGAGCCATGGTTTTCTTCCCTTTCTTTGTAACCTAGTGTCACTATCTGTATAAGGAGAGGGATATGCTGGGTGACTTCAGAATTCTCTTCCAGATCCAGATCCAGATTGATGATTTTGCTATAGGGAGCAGGTGATTATTACAGAAAGGATATGAAAAGAGGTAGAAAGAAATAAGCAGAAAATGCCAAGATGTCAGACTAGAAGCAATAAGCCAGCTGAACTCCCAGAATAACATCTCACATTGAATTTTAAAGCAGAGTGAGATTTTAAATTAAATTAAATTATTATTTTTTTATTATTATTAATATTTTGCAGTCTAAGACATGGTAGAAGTTTGTGATACTAGAATGTATTTCCATAACAGCAGCAGCATTTGAAAACTCTCAGCCTAGACATAGTAAGGGACTCAGACAAGCTCTCAGAAAGAGATTACCAAGGAATCTGTGCTGACATTAGGTGTAGAACCTAGTGCTAATAGGCAACTCTATTGCCCTTATGTAACTTTAGTTCAAGAAGGAAAGGAGTGCTTGTTATTGGGACCTTGATAACAGCTCCAAGGAAGAGAGGAACATTATCATTTTTGGTTGCAGGATAGCAGGTTCATAGTTCCAGGGCCAAAATGAGCTCTATCACTTGCAGTTGAAGAGCAGCAGGGAGTGTTTCTGAATAATGAGCAGGGCATGGATAAGTACAGTAGTGACTACATATCTCATTAGATCATATTACCATGGAAGCTTGCAACAAATATTAAAAATATGTTGGCAAAATAATCACACAATAAAAAAGTACTTGATCATAAAAAAGATAAGTCTAGTGGGCTAGTGAGACCAGGACAAGAATTCAGAGTAAGACAACAATGTAAAAAAAGCAACAAAGTATCAAAGAAAAAATGGATACAAACTGGATATCTAATTGGATACAAACCCAGCAAGAATTCCAGGAAGAGGTAAAGAAAGAGAGAATAAAGATAGAGGAAAAATCATTAAAAGAAGTAAGAATGATACAAGAAAATTATAAAAAGAGAATTAATAGCTTGGGAGAAGAGGAACAAAAACGCTACTGGATACAACACCTTAAAAACAGACTTAACCACTGAAGACAAGAACTCCTTGAAAAAACAGAATTGGTCAAGAGAGAAAAAATACAAAAAGTTACAGCAGAAAATCATTTCTTAATAATTAGAATTGGACAAGTGAAAACTGATGATTCCATGAGGCATTAGAAACACCCAAGTAAAATAATATCAAGAGTGAAAATCAGCAGAAAATGTAACACTTTGGAAAAAAACTGATCCACAAATGGATTGAGGAGAAATAGCTTAAGAATTGTTGGATTACCTGAAAGACATGATCAAACAAAAGAGCATGGACATTATATTATAAGAAAGTGTAAAAGAAAATTGGCTATTTTAGATCCAGAGGGGAAAATATAAGTTGAAAGTATCTACTGCACCAAACTGGCCTCTGACATGTAGATGGCCAGAGTCAAACAGAACAGGCTAGAAATAGGAGAGTCAGGATTCAAACAAAAGTTGAATTTCAAAATAAGAGAAATGGCTTCCACTTTAGTGTGACTCAACCTTGATACTTATATCAATGACTATGCAATGAACTGTAGCCCTGACTATGAGGGATAAGCAATGAGACGAGTTTCGTAACAGATTTTCATGGCCAGAACATGACCAAGATTGTCTAGTGTCTGTCAAAATCCAGAGAATAGCTGCTTCTGATCAAAACCATACAATAATTATATGATTTTGCCAACAGGTGAAGTCACCCAGAGGGTGAGTGCAAAGGATTGTGGTTAACCCAAGCTAAGGGCATAGATTGCTTCCTGGGCCTTAGCTCTCTGGAAAACAGGATGACTCCTCATATCCTGACAAAAGAATCTACCAATCACCTCTGAAAAAAGATCCCAACCCCCAAACTCCCTGAAATATTATTGCTAAATTTCAGAAATCCCAGGTGAAGGATAAAACATTGCAAGAATCATGAAATAAACAATTAAAATATGGTGGAGTTACAGTAAAAAAAAAAAAAAATCACATAAGATTTAGCAGCTTCCATGTGAAAGGAATAGAAGTCCCAAAATATGCTATTTCCTAAAGCAAAGGAGTGAGAATTACCATCAAGAATAACTTGCCAAGAAAAACTAAGGGTAATAATTGACGAGGGATAAAATGCCTATTTAATTAAGTAGAGGGTTTTCAAGCATTTCTGAGAAAAGGGCAGAGTTGACAGAGTTTTTTTCCTGTATCAATTGGGGTTAAATGACTTGCCCAGGGTCACACAGCTAGGAAGTGTTAAGTTTCTGAGGCCAGATTTGAACTTAGGTCTCCTGTCTTCAGGGCTGGTGCTCTATCTACTGTGCCATCTAGCTGCTCCAATAGCACAGGTGAATCAAAAATTTGTCATTCAAATACAAGATGCTGGAGGAACAATAAATAATAACCAGAAAGAGAAATCAGATGGGATTCAATAAGAAAAGATTATATGTATAACTCCTAGGAACTTCATTGTTAGTAGGGCAGTTAAAAAGAATCTACATAGACAGAGGACAGGGACATGAGTCAATTGGGATGATTTTAAAAAATGAGAGGCTGAGACTGAGGGATGCATGGGGAGAATGGGCATGGGTGAGGAAGCATGGGTAGACACAGAAGAAAATCATTTACCATGGAGAAGAAAATGGAGAGGGATGGTAACAGGTAATATCTAAACCTCCCTCACAGCTAATTTGGTTCAAAGAGGTTGGAACACACACACACACACACACACATATATATATATATATATATGTATATATTCATATACATATATATATATATATATATGCACATGTATATACATTTATCCACTCAGGTATAGCAACCTATCTTACTGAAGAGACAGCTAAGAGAGGAAAAGGGTTAAGGGAAAGAGATAAAAAGAAGAGTGGATTAAGAGAGACAGTGGTTAAAAGCAAAACAAATTTTTGAGGAGAGACATGGTAAAAAGAAAGAGAAAGATAAAAAGAAACTAAAAGTAGAAATACATAGTATTAATAACTGTGAATATGAATAGGTTGAGTTCCTCCATCAAATATCAGTAGATAGAAAAATGAATTACAAACCAGAATCCAAAAGATTGTAGTGTATAAGTAACACTTGAAATAGAAAGATACACACAGTTAAAATAAAAAGCTGGAACAGAAGCTAATATGCTTCCACTGACTAAAAGAAGTAGGGATAGTAATTATGATCTCAAACAAAAGCAAAATATACCTAATTAAAAGAGATAACAGGCCAACTACATTTAGCTAAAAAACATCATAAGCAATGATACCATATAAAAATTTTTACAGCAAGTTTCACTGACAAAACATAATTTCTCAAATATATAGGGAACTGAATTGAATTTATTAAAATAAGAGCCAATTTCTCAAATGATAAATGGTCAAAGGATATGAACAAGCAGTTTTCAGAAGAAGAAACCAAAGCTATCTATAGTCAAATGAAAACCTCTTCTAAATCAGTATTGATGAGAGAAAAGCTAATAAAAAAGCCCTCTAAGATATCACTTCATACTTGTGAAAAATGACAAATAGTGAGGGAGTAGGGAAAAAATGTTGGAAAATAGGTACACTAATAAATAATTTGTGGAACTGG
Organism: Sminthopsis crassicaudata; assembly: GCF_048593235.1. Lineage (NCBI taxonomy): Eukaryota > Metazoa > Chordata > Mammalia > Dasyuromorphia > Dasyuridae > Sminthopsis > Sminthopsis crassicaudata. Next base: position 64,219,927 of record NC_133617.1, on the reverse strand, counting down.
GTCCAGTGTAATCACTCTGGAGAATAATTTGGAGCTATACACAAAGGGCTATAAAATTGGGTATGCCCTTTGAGTCAGCAATATTGCTGCCAGGGCTGTATTCCAAAGGCACACACAAAGAAGAAAACAATCTAAGTGTACAGAAATATTTATACTTCTTTTTGTGGTGGCAAAGAATAGGAATTTGATCAGATACCCATCAGCTGAAGAATGGCTGAACAAATTAGCAAGTATGATTCTGAGAAAATATTTTTGTACTAAGAAATGTTGAAGGGGATGGTTTCAGAAAGAGGTTTGGTAAATCTATACAAACAGATCTATTTCCATTTATTTATTATTTATTTTTGCTGAGGCAATTAGTGCTAATTGACTTGCCCAGAGTCACACAGCTAGGAAGTATTAAGTGTCTGAGGCCAGATTTGAACTCAGATGCTCCTGACTTCAGGGCTGGTGCTCTTATATAAGCTTTATATCAGTTGTGGGAAAGTGAATTGAGCATAACCAAGAGATCTTTGTACATGGTAACAGCAAATGTAATGATATTAACTGTTGAAGACTTAGCTATTTTGATCAAAATAATGTTCCAGGACAATCCCCAAAGACTCATGATGAAATATTATTCATCTCCAGAAAGAGAACTCATGAACTCTGAATACAAATTGATTTTATGATTTTCCCACTTTTTTGTTTTTTGTTTTTTTTTCAACATGGCTGTGTCTTCCATGATTTCACATGTGCAATTGCTTGTCTTACAAGGGTTTGGGGAAAATAGGAAATTTGGAATTCAGTGTTTTCTAAAAAATTTTAAAAAACAAATTTTTAGAAAAAAAAAGAAATAAGTAGATGAATGAAAAACTAAAATATTTTTATGTAGTAGTAATGAGAATATAAGTTGAAGTAAATAATAAAGAGCCTTTAATAAAAATAAAATATAAGATTAAAGAGTCTCTGATAATTTACATATTGCAGTGACATGTTCTGAGGAGGTAAGAAGAGCCATAATAATAACAGTTATAGTAATATGTGGCATTTTAAGAAAAGAACTTTAAAGTTTGTCTATCCCTGCATATATGTTAACTCATTTTATACTAACAAAATCCCTGGGCTGGGGTGTATTATTATCTCCATTTTACAGATAAGGAAATTGAGGTGTATGAAGAGGCTAAGTAACTTGGCCAGTATCCTATGTGCCTAAGATAAGATTGGGACTATTCTATACATTGTGCCACATGAGTTCTCAACTATATTGAGTCCCTCTTATCATCTCACATAGTCTAAAAGTATATTCAATATACCACAGACCTGGGAATTCTTATTGATGATACAGAATGGATGGCCACATGTTGGACTCTTAGGATTTTCCCTAAGACCTCCCCATCCATCAGGCCTAAAGAATTTAAAAAACTTTTAAAAGTAAGTTTCCCTCTCAAAGTGAAGGTAAGAACATCAAGGTTCCTTAGTTTACCACTCACCAATTCTCTTGTAACTGTGACAATGGACACTGAAGTGCCATAAGAGAATGACCTCTTTCCATTAAAGAGTATTGAACTTGGAATCAGGAAACCTGGATTCAGCTCCAGGGAAACTTGCTTAATATGCTTGGGGCTCATTTTTTACCTTTGTAATATGGGGATAATAACAATTGCATATTTTCGGGAAAACACTTTTATGAACTTTTTGTGTATATGTCTAGATATAGACATATAGTTAAACAAAAGCTTAACCATTCATAAACAATGGGTTGTAGAAGCACAGGTGGTGGCCTTGATTTGTTCCATGGATCAATTTCCATAGGGAAGAGAATTCTTGATGAGAATATAAAGCATTTATAGTTCTTAAAGCTTCTTTCAATCTCTATCTATCTGTTTCTTTTCTCTCTTGTCCTTTTCTCTCTATGTACATATATTTGCACACACATATAGGAAAATTCTCTTGAGGAGCCTTCATCCACTGATCCAGACTGGCATTTGTTCTACTATAATATTAAAGAGTAGTTTGGGCCATTGAGGTTAAATGACTTTGGCTAGAATTAGACTTTCAGAATGTTAAAGATGATGTAAAGCATATCATGTGATTAATGCATTCTTAGAAAATAGAGAATATTGACTATATGAGAGGCATAGAAAATGGAAGGGTTTGCATTCATCTAGATTAAAGAAATATTTCCAAAGTTACCAGTGATTTCTTAGTTGCCAACTCTAATGGTCTTTTCTCACTCCTCATCCTTCTTGAACTCTCCAGCCTTTGACTTCAATGATTGCCCCTCTTTTCCTTTATTCTTTCTTTTCTCTAAGTTTTCATGACACAGCTTTCTCCTCATTCTTTCAAGTGCATGACTGCTCCTTCTCAGCATTCTCTCTTCATGCAAGTAATGCCTGCTAATTGTGAGGGTCCTCTAATGTTCTCTCCTCTCCTGGGTTCTTTTTTTTTTTTTTCAACTATACCATTTTGCATAATGATCTCATTAGCTTTTCTGAGTACAATCATTATGTCTATGTAGATTATTCTGAGATTTATATATTCAGCCCTAACTTCTCTCCTTAGTTCCAGGATCATCAGCTTACTTTTGGACATCTGAAACAGGATGTTCCACAGGCATGTCAAACTCATTATATCTAAAATCAGAATATGTTATTTTTCCTATCAACCTCTTGCATGCCATAGCATCACTTCACTGATGTCCTGGTTGTGGTAGAAAATGAAGGACAAACAAGAACCACAACGTAAACAACAAGAATACTTTTGAGTTTATCTTTCATTCGCTCAATATAATCATGTTTCTGCATAATTCTTTGCATGTTGTTTAATTCATTAGAATGTGAATTCTTGAGGGCAGAGACTGTTTTTGTCCCCCTTTTTTTTGTCTGACCAATAGTAAGCAGTTAATAGATGCATGTTTACTTGATTCCTGTTGCCTGTAAGTAGGTACAAGGCATATTCCTAAAACTCAGAATACAAGTGTATTAAGAATGGTAGTTGTCTTTTTTTGTCATACTCTCACTGCTTGGCATATAGAAGGACCTTAGAAGTTTTAGAGCAGTTTTGATTTCCATTGACAAAGGGAATTTTCTTACTGAGTTCCCTTGGCCAATTACAATTACAAGTCTGGACCAACTAAGCTGTAACTGACACACATTTTTCTCTATTTAGATGGACTTCTTGCCTCTTCCCTCCCCTCCAAATTAGCATTTATTGTTTTTTCCCTCTACATAGCAGGAAGGTTTTTTTTTTTTTATAAGGAAGAGAAAATTAAGAGGTGTTGTACAAGATGGTGAGCAGGCTCTAGGTCATGCTATAGGAAACTAGGTGAAAGAAAGGAGAACAGGAGACTTTCCTGTATAATTTAATTATATAATTGCTGTCTTCTAGAATATGAAGATTAGGCAAGGGGGAAAAGTATTAGACTTCTGTTTTGTTTCAGGATGAAGCATTGGTAGAGTTGAAAGGTACAGTGATGTTGCTTTGCCTTGGAAGTAGGAAAAAAAAAACTTTCTAAAAATTAGTGTGAAGCATGATGTGCTTTCATTCAAAGTAGAGAGTTCCCCTCACTAGAGGTCTTCACATATAAGTTTTAAACAACAATGATTATTTGCCTTGTCTTTACAGATGGGATAATTACTCAAATATATATTGGATTTAGCTACTGAAGTGCCTTCCAATTCGGAGATTGTGCTATTCACAGATTGATAATGAATGAATAAATGAAAATGCTTTTACAATATTCTAGACCCTGTCCTAGATGATAGAAATGCAAATACAAACACTTGTCTTCTAGCTTCTTGTATTTTAATAGCAAGAGGGAACTCATACAGGAAACAGAGCAAAGTTTAATGTTCTTTTTTCCTTCATTTATTCCAAAATGCATGTGCCTGATGTCTATTTCTGATTTCACCAGGATTATCTATAATATAACCCATAGTTATAATATGCTTTCTGTCAGTTCTGAGATGGGTCGTTTTTTAGCACCCTTCTTTTCCTTACCCAACTTGTGCAACATTAGACTGTCTTCCAAATCCACTTCCCTGGCATAAATTTCTCAGATTTCAGGTCCATTCTTGAATACAAAATTCTCTACAGTATTATCTAGTCCATGTGAGGACTTTTATTGTTGAAGAACCCAGAATTTTCCATTCTTCTTTTAGAAAGCTTTAACTGTTAAGGTAGTTTTCATTGTATAAGATGAAAACCTGCCTATTCATGTTTTACTCATTGTTCCTATTTTCATCCGATTGGGTCTCCTCTACAAAATATAATTGTTTTTCCACATTACAAATTTTCAAATTGTAATAAACTAAAATAGCTTTGGATTATTATATTTAGTAGCTAGTTGGCATACAACACATGACTTGGTGTAAGGAACATCTGTGTTTCAATCCTATTTTAGTTATTTAATAGTTGCATGACTCGTGGAAAACAACTTTATTTTGCTTCAGCTTTATCATCTGTAAAATAGAGGTGTTAATATAGCATCCACATCCCAGAATGGTTGTCAGGATTAAATGAGAAAAGAGTTATGAAATTGTTTGGAAATCTTTAATTTTAGAGAAACATTCATTGTCTTTATTCTCTTTATTAGGACATCTATTTCTGGCCTAAAACTCCCATTTTGTAATGCAATACGTCAATGGCATTGTCACACCTAGAACCTTGTTCCCTCATCCTCCTGCTGAACCCTGCTTTGGTGAGTTCCTGTTATCAATATCCTTCCTTAATGAACTGACTACCTCATCTCCCACAGTTCTAATCATGAATTGGGAAAAAGGAAAGAAGTACTACTCAATCCATATGTCCTGCAACATTTGCTTAGGTCACTTAGGTTTCACCTCAGTGAATCACAGAATATGAAAGTTAAAAAGGATTTCATAAGCCACTTGGTCTAATTCCTATGTGATAGGAATATCCCTGTATCTCAAAATGCAAGTTTAAACAGGAAGGACCAATTTTTCTCTCCATGTAGTCTCACTGTTTTACACAAAAAGACCCACAGCAAATGCTTGTGAAATTCAGTGATGTCATGAGCTCTGAAATCTTGTTGATTTTATTTCTGTAAAAATATATATATATATTTTTTCCCTGAGGCTGGGGTTAAGTGACTTGCCCAGGGTCACACAGCTAAGGAAGTGTTAAGTGTCTGAGACCAAATTTGAACTCGGTTCCTCCTGAATTCAGGGCTGACGCTCTATCCACTTCACCACCTAGCTGTCTGAAATCTTTTGTTTCTAATAACCTATCTGTCACATAATTTAAGCCTTATGCTATCTGGATGATAAAGTAATAGTGTCTCCAATTAGTTGTCTGATTGTTATCAAAACAATTTCAAATAAAGGCCTGATCATATCATTTTTTTCCCTGAGAAATGAACTCCAGTGATTCCCTATTGTCTTTGTATAAAATACATATTCCTCATCTTGGCATTGAAAGTTCACAACTATCTGGCTCCAGCTTATATTTCCTGGCTTCTTACTTTTCACTGTTCTGTATTAGAGAGAAACGTGTCACATTCCTCTTCCATAAATTTACCACTCTTTTTTTTGTTGCTTCTGTGCTTTTGCATAGAATATCACTTTGTTCTAGGCTGAATTCCATTCTCACCTGTATTTTGCCTAAGTAACATCAGCCACTTATTCCCCTTCAGTCTATTTAGAGGGTGATTGTGAGGATCAGATGAAAACATTAGTAAAGTGTGTAGCCCAGTACCTGGCACATAGTGCTTAATAAATCTTTGATCCCACTCCCTATTAGATATTGCCTTCATCAGCCCTAATCCTTTTTTTTTTTTTCCCTGAGGCTGGGGTTAAGTGACTTGCCCAGAGTCACACAGCTAAGAAGTGTTAAGTGTCTGAGAGCAGATTTAAACTCCGGTCCTCTGGAATTCAAGGCTGGTGCTTTATCCACTGCGCCACCATCATCAGCCCTAATCCTTGCTCTCTGTCTCCATCTGCCTCATACCTCTTATCTAGAGCCTTTTTACTGAGTCCTGAGTGTGCCCTAGATGCTTGCTACCTACCAGTGTCCTCTGCCTTCAGCTTTCTCCATCTGCACAACAAATCCATTCCTTAGCATGATTTCCCCACACTATAGGTTTGCCTGCTTTTGTCTGGTATGCACTCTTCAATGCACAAGTTTACCACCTGACATTCCATTGTCACTAAAGGAAGAGTCTAACTTGACCCAAATCTCTCTATTGATATTCTAAGCTTATTCCTCTATGATTAGCAAGCTATTCTCCCAATACTGTGCTTTTGAACACCTGGCTGCTAATGTACAAACTCAGGTCCCAACATGTAATTATTCATTTCTTCCTCATCCCAAGACCACACTAACTTTATCCTTTGTCTTCTCCAGGCAATATACCATTTCATATCTACCTGCTTCTACTGTGCTCTCTTGAATGCCTGTTTCATTAATTAACAAACTTTCCTTCTTCTTAAACTTTGTATTTCATCTTTTAGATGTCATCTTTTGGTACTCACTGAGACCTGTTCTCTTCTGAAGACAATTATTCCCTTTATTGTATCTATTTCCTAAGTTTTATGCTATTTTCCTTCAATTAAATGAGTTAATATGATGAAAGGCCTAATATGTTGAATAATCAGCTTTGACTTTTCATCTGTTTTCTGTAACACTTCTTTCCTATCCCTGCCTCTGTAGTTGAGAATTAGAAGAATCACTCACCTCTTTTGGTCCCTGTCACTTGAGTAGATGAGGGAAGGGCTGTGGGATCCAACATATGTATATGGAATCATGGGATCAAGCTCATCTTATCATTTTTATAGCTATAGGAAGTCCTGAGTTCATCTCCCTCTGGAGCTTTCATTACAAGGCCAAATTTAAAAGAAGTGATGCTTTCTATGTTGGAAGTCATTGATGTCACCGAGGATAACAAACTTTTTCCCCCAGGTGATAATTATCCACAATTAAACTTGATTAATGAGAATTCTCCCAAATCCTCATCTTCAAAAGTAAGCAAATGGTAACAGATGAAAGGGAAACTTTTCTCTAATCCCTGGAAAATTCAGACAAGGTCATTCCCAGTGGGTAAAACAGAAAAGTTTGACTACTGGGTATATTGATTACTACATTGATTCCAGAATGACAGACTCTTGGCTGAAAAAGAGAAAAAAATAATCAACAAAACTGAGAAACATATTTAAAGTTTATATTTTGTATGCTTTTTTATTAATGAATTTCAATCTTGGCAAAGGAGTAATTTACCTTATTTATCTTTTTTGAGGACCAGTTTTTTTGCTGATAATTTCTCAATATTCAATTTTGATTGTTTTGTGATTGTTGTTCTTTTGCTTATTTCCAGTTTCTCATGACATGTACTGTTATATATATTTTTCTGGGCAGTGTCATGCTTTTTATTGACCTCCTTGGTTTATAGCTACCATTGAAATCCATTAGCCAAAAAGTCAGGATATCTTACTTATTTTATTTCTATAATTCCATGTTGCTTCTTAGAATGTTTGTACCAATTCACATCTTCACCAAAACTGAATTAATGTTGGTGTTTTTCTATAAATCCTCTGATTCTGCCTATGCTTATCTTTTATCATCTTTCTGAATTTTATGGGTCTGAGATGAAGTTTCCAGGTTCTTTTGATTTGCATTTCTTTTATTACCACTGGTTTGAATTTGTGGTTATTAATAGCTTGAATAATTCATTTATTGATTACTAATTATTACTTTTGAAAAGTCTTTGTTTATATTCTTTTACACCTTTTAAAATTAGAGCCATTGACCTTATATCATTCCCTTAATTGTCCATGTGTCAAAGCTTTGAATAGCCAACTCTCAATAGAATTATAGGATACAAGCTTTTTTTCCCTCTCTTTATAATCTTGATAAGTGAGTTTTGTTTGTGAAAAAAGCTTTTTTTAATTTTTTGTTTCATGTAATCTAAATTTTAAGGAATTATTTTCCTCAGTGAGATTTTTATCTTCTTTCCCAATTGGCCAATTTTGCTTTTAAAAGTATTCCTTCATTAGCTTTTTGTATTTCCATATATACACAAAAATTTATATGCATATATATTTGCTATTTAGCATTTCATTTGTTCTAAGTGCTTTTCTTAAAATGTGAAACTATTATTATCCCCATATTATCAATGTAAAACATGAGCTTCAGACATAATGCCCTGGTGTTGAATCCAGATTTCCTGGCTCCGGGTTCAATCCTTTTCCCATTAAAAAGGTCATTCTCTTATGGCGTTTCAGTGTTCATTGTCACAGAATGACAAGAAAAGTGGTGAGCTGTCAATAATGAACTTTGATGTTCTTACCTCCCCTTCGAGAGGGAAACTTACCTTAAAAAGCTTATTACATTAAAAAGTGGTGGGAAGGTCTTGAGGAAAATCCTGAGGGTCCAACATGTAGTCATTCCATTCTGTATCAACAAGAATTCCCAAGTCTCTGGTGTATGCAGTGCTCTTCCAGACCAGGTAAGATGATATGAGGCAGAATGTTTTTTCATGGGGCTCAGCTTATGTTAAGAACTCAGTATAGGTGGCGTAGTGGATAGAGTGGCAATACCCAGCAGAATTGGTTGAAAGAAGCTTTTTACTTCCCGTTTTAATAGCCTCAAACAAGCCAGAGTTTATACCTTTGTGACTCTTTAGTTTATACTCTTTATATTCTACAAATGTCCTTCATATGACAACCCATGAATTAATTAATATTCGAACCTTATCTTAGGCATATAGAAGATGTATGATGTTGGGCAAGTAACTTAGCCTCTCTACACCTCAATTTCCTTATCTTTAAAATGGAAATAATAATATTATCTAGTCCTGGGTTTTTGTTAGCATTAAAAGTGTTATGTATACAGATAGGCAAATTTTAAAATAATTTTCTTAAAATTCCATATATTAATATAATAATAATAATTATTATTATTGTTATTTATTTATTTTTTTGGGGGGGGTGATACAATGGGGGTTAAGTGACTTGCCTAGGGTCATACAGCTAGTAAGTGTTAAGTATCTGAAACCTAACTCAGGTCCTCCTAACTTCAGGACTGATGTTTTATTCACTGCATCATCTATCTGCTCCATAATTATTATTATGGTTATAATTATAGCAATTAATACCTCTTTAAAACATGTCATTGCAATATATAAAGTTTTAGAGTTCTTTATTGCTTACATTTTTATTTATTTTAGAGGTTTTTTATTATTTAACACAACTTTTAGTCTCATCAGTACTACTTAAGGCACATTAAAATTTTCATTTATCTATTTCCTTATTTCTTTTTTTCATTTAGAAAGTTTATCTATTTTAAACAATTGAAAACATTGAATTTAAATTTTTTTTCCAAACCCTGGTAAGGTAAGCAATTGCAAATGTGAAAACATGAAAGGCATATTGCCATATTAGTCATATTGAAAAAAAGAACACAAGAAAAATAAAGTGGAAAAAATTATATATCAATTTGTTCTCAGAGTTCATCAGTTCTATCTCTGAAAGTGAATTTTTGATCCTCAATCCTTTGGAATTGTCATGGATCACTGTCTTGATTAGAGTTGCTAAGTCTTTCACAGTTGATCATCATTACAATAATGCTATTACTGTGTACAATGATCTCCGGGTTGTGCTCCTTCAACTCACTTCAGTTCATATAGGTCTATCTCCATCATTCTGAAACTATCCTTTCTTAGTACAAAAGTATCTTGTCAGAATCATATTTGATGACTTGTTCAGAAATTCTGCAATTGATGGGGATCCCCTCAAATTCCTATTCTTTCCTACTACAAAAAGAACTTGTACAAATATATCTGTACAAATAGATTGTTTTCCTCTTTGTGTATGTCTTTGGAATATAGACCTAGCAGCAGTATTGTTGACTCAAAGGACATTCCCAATGTTACAGCCCTTTGTACCTATCTCCAAATTATTCTCCAGAGTAGTTAGACTGGACCAAGTTGGACAAATCATTTATTAGTGTACCTATTTTGCAACATTTCTTCCCACTGCCCCACTATTTGTCATTTTTCACAAGTAAAAAGTGATATCTCAGTGATATTTTTTATTCGTTTTTCTCTCATCAATACTGATTTAGAAGATTTTTTTTTTCATTTGACTATAGATAGCTTTGATTTCTTTTTCTGAAAACTGCTAGTTTATATCTTTTGACCATTTATCAATTGGGAAATTTAGCTATTAGTTTTATAAATCTGATTTGTTCCTATATATATTTTAGAAATGATGTTTTATCAGAGAAATTTGTTGTAAAAATTTTATATCATGTCATTGTTTCTGGTGCCTTTCAGCCAAATATAGTGTTCATGTTATATCTTTTAATTAGGTCTATTTTGGCTTTTGCTTTGTCTGACTTCAAAATTCTATCCCTAACTCTTTTAGTCAATGGAAGAATAATAGCTTCTCTTCCAGTTCCTTATTTTAACTGTGTGTGTCTTTCTGTTTCAAGTGTGTTTCTTATAAACTATATACTGTTAGATTCTGGTTTCTAATTCATTTTGCTATCTATAACTATTTGATGGATGAATTCATCCTATTCACCTATAGTTATTATTGCTATGCATTTCCTCTTTATTTTCTTCTTTTTACCCTTCTCTTTTTCTTTTTATCACATCCCTCCTCAAAAGTCTGTTTTGCTTCTGACTATTCTCTCTATTAATTCACTCCACTCTTCTTTCTATCTCTTTCCTCTAACTTCTTCCCCTCTTCTCTCTTGGGAACGATATATTCCTAAATCTGAGTGTATAGATAGATATATGTAATGTTCTGATCGTCTCTCAGTTGTAATCCTTCTCTGGGAGGAGGTTTCTTTTCTGCATAATCTTTTCCTCTATGAGCAGATTTCTTGGGAGGCTTCTGGAGCCTCCAGCCAGCTTCTTCTTCTTCCTGAATCCTGGCTCTGAATCTCCTCCAGCTCTTGTCCTTCCCCAATCCAGACTGCTCTCCAGGCTCAATGTTGCCTCTTTTTATCCTCCCAGAGAATGGGCGTGGGATAATATAAGGGCTTCTGGGAAGAAGTACTCCAACCAATTAACTTCTCCTCTTAGAATTCCTAAGGTGTAAACTCCCTTTAAAGGCCCAAACCAAAGGTCTGAGCCAGAGAACTGTTAAGTCAACCTGAGTTCTCACCTTGTAATTGTCCAGACAACCTGAATTCTCACCTTGTCACTGTCCAGACAACCTGAGTTCTCACCTGGTAATCCTAACAGATATACATATAAATATGTATTCCAGCTTCTTTGAACAAATTTAGATAAAAGGGTGGTTCATGTAATCCCTGCCACCACCCATCCTTATTTTCCTCTCCACTGTAAATGCTTATCTTCTGTGCCTCTTTTATGAGACATAATTTTCCGTGTTTCCTCACCTATGCCCATTCTCCCCATGGGTCATTAGTTTCAGCCCTTCATTTTTTTGAAGCATCTCAACATAATCAACTCACACCCCTGCCCACTATTTATGTAGACTTTCTAACTGCCCTAATAACAATATAAGAGTTCTGTGTATCTTTTTCCTCACACAGAAATGTAAAGAATATAAGCAGATTAAGTTCTATCTGATTTCTCTTTCACAGTTACCTTTTATTGTTTCTCCTGAGTCTTGTATTTGAATGACAAATTTTTGATCCAACTGTGGCATTTTCTCAGGAAAATTTGAAAAACTATCTATTTCATTAAATAATCAATTCCCCCCACATCAATTATTGCTCTTAATTTTTTGGCCAAGTAATTTTTAATGGTAATCCTCTCTCCTTTGCCTTCTGGAATATCATATTCTAGGCTTTCAGTTCCTTTCACGTGGAAGCTGCTAATTCTTGTGTGATCTTTACTGTGACCACCGTATTTCCATTATTTATTGCATGATTCTTACAATATTTTATCCTTCACCTAGAATTTCTGAAATCTGACAATAATATTTTAGGAGGCTTGAGTTGGGATCTTTTTTAGGAGGTGGTTGGTGGATTCTTTTGTTAAGATATTAGGAGACATCATGTTTTACAGAACTAAGGCTCAGCAAGTAAGCTGTGACCTGATGTAAGTAAGCAACAAGTAAGCTGAAGATCTCACCTGCTGGCAAAATCATATAATTATTAAATTTCTTTGATCAGCAGCAGCTGTTCTCCGGATTCTGATAAGTACTGGACAATCTTAGACATATTCTGGTCATGAAATCCTGTTATGAATCAAACTTATCTCATTGCTTATGCTTATAATCAGGGATATAGTTCATTACATAGCTATTGGTATAAGTTTTAAGGTTTAGTCATACTCAAGTGGGTCCCCTCATTGGGGAAGGGTTTCTAGCACATGTATTTAATCTGCCTTCTTGCTTGAAAGCCATTTCTCTCACTTTGAACTTAAACTTTCATTTGATTCCTGATTTTCCTATCTTGAGAGTGTTCTATCGATTTTGACCATCCACAGATTAGAGACCAGTTTGGTTCAGGTGACATTTTCAATTTCTATTTCTCCCTTTGGATCTTTAGTAACAGGCAGTTTTCTTTTATATTTTCTTGAACTATAATGTCCATGCTCTTCTGTTTAATTATGTCTTTCAGGTAGTCAACAATTCTTAAATTATCTCTCTTTAATTCATTTGTGAGTCAGTTATGTTCCCCATGTGTTATTTTACATTTTCTGTTACTTTTTAACTTTTTGATTTTGTTTTATTTAGAGTATAAGAATTCTTAGAGTACTTAGAGTACAAGAAAAGTTCTTGTCTTCAGTGGATAACTGTTTCTAATGTGGCATTAAAATTCAAGTGGCATTTTTGTGTCTTTTTTGCCAAGATGTTAATTTTCTTTTCATAATTTTTTTGCATCACTCTCATTTCTTTTCATGATTTTCCTTTATTCTTAATCTCTCTTTCTATGATTTTTTTCAGGAATTCTTACTGAGTTTCTTTCCAATCAATATTTTTTTGATGCTTTTTGTGTTGCTTTTTTATGTTGTTATTTTCATTTATTTTTGTGTGTGGCAAAAAATGGGTTTATTACACTAAGAAAACAGCTTTCTTAGCAGGCAAAATCCTATTAGGATTTTTGCAAAGGTTTGGGCACATAGCCTTAATTAATTAAGAACAATGATCAAAGTTGCAACTGTACTTAGTATAATTCTGAACTCCAGCTGGAGAAAACATTTGATTGGGAATTTTAGGATGATTCTAAATTTGGGAAATAATTTTACTATTGCCTTTGCATGCCAGATTTGTTCTGAGTATTTTGGGCAGTTTTAAAATTGTGGGAAATAATGTTACTGTTGCCTATGCAGGCTAGATTTAGTTATCTTTAAGTATAAGATCTTAAAAGAACAATAGCTTGTTAAAGAAGTTCTGTTAACTTGCCTGAAAGGGATCACATGCCTCTAATTAGGTAAAGATTGTAGCAAAAAAAAAAGATCTGACTTTCTGAAGGCTCCAACTCTGGCCAAGTTGGAGCTTGGGAGGAGTCCATTGGGAATAATGACCATATGGGGTCAGAGGGAGAGAAAGAAAAACTATGCTGTTTAGTGAAATTCATTATTTGAAATATGATAGAAAAAGCAGTTTTATGTTATTGGGAATTTAAAGCTGTATTTAGTTTGGTTCAGAGTTTGTTGCCTATATTACAACATTGTAAGTTATGCTTTAAATCCACCTCTGCTGCATATATGGGTTTTATGGAATTTCCCCCACCTTCCACTCCCCAACCCCCTCCTACTTTCTGCTACTTTAAAGGTTGGGTGGGGTAGGGATCTTTTGTCTTCAAAGGTGAAGATTAAATTCATCTTCCACTGCTCTCTGCTATTTCTATGGAGCATCTAGTTAGCCTGGAGTACAGGTTAGTTTACCTCCCCTTCCTCCTGCCTCTTTGGAGGTAGAGTGAGGGAAAGGAAGGGCGGACACATTGCAATCCTTTCCTTCCCCCCTCCCTCTGAACTGTGTTTCAGCTGTTTTCTATCAAGTTGTAGCGACCTGGTTCTTGGCTAAAAAGAGCAAACTGATTCATATAAATATAAGGTTATGGTAAATATCAGTTTAGCATTTATCTAAAACCTTGATTAATGGGATTTTTATTGGAGGTTAAATTCCTTGGGTTTGTAGTTAATGTCACTGCATTTTTTCCTCCTGTAACTGATTTCTATAATCAGAGCAACAGTCAATAAGATTGTTAATGCAATTTATTATGTCATACCTTGCTATTTCCAATCTGGTTATATGTTATACCTGGTTATCTGTAATCATTATACCCTAAATATTTGAGCAAATAAGTATTTAGTCTGTTCATCTATCAGTTACTAGATATTATGTCTGGATATTCAAGTTTTTTTTAAGGTTTATAACTAATGACAGGTCACATCTTGTAGCAGTCCTTGTGAACCAGTCTTTCTATCTCAGACTGTTCTAACTTTTCATTGGTAGATGTGTTTTTGTTTCTAGATTTGGTCAAATTACAGAAATATTGACTTGCTTCTGGGACCTAGATCAGCTTTGATTGTCAGCACACCATGCCACACCCATCCTCCTCCCTGGACTGAGCATCTCCACCCATCTTCAGCAGTAAGTAGTTTTTGAGTTTTGCTCTGGATGTAATTTGGACTGATATGGGGGAATGGGAAAGTGGCTGAATTGTTAAAATTTTAACTTATTACTGTGTTTAAGACTTGGGATGGAAATTGTTAAACTTGTATAACTATTGCTGTTATGTCTGAGGGAAGTTTAGTCTGTTGTATGCATATGATTTATATGTGGGATGGCTATTTGATAATTTCTTTCCATGAGGAAAAAAAAGGGAGGAAGAAATAGGAAATTGGGGAAACTGCTGTGTATCTTCTTAGATACTTCTGCCCCACCCCCTATCTTACTAGTTCAGATTTAATTGGAAGTCCTTTAACCAGTCCTTTTCATTTTAAAAAATTTACTGGACTATGATTTGCTGGTTATGCTTTAACCTTGGAACCCCTTGCAGGGGTAGCAATTCTGACTCAGACAATGCAAAAATAAAAATAAATCTGATTAAAAGAAATAAGCAAGGAAACTACATCTGGATAAAGGTTCCATAGATAATGAAGTGATATCAATACTAAACATGTATGTGATAAGTAGTATAGCATCCAAATTCTGAGAAGTGAAGTTAAGTGAGCTCCAGAAGAAATAGACAGCAAAACTATACTAATGGGGAATCTCAACCTTTCTCTGTGAGAGCTAGATAAATCTAACCACAAAATAAACAAGAAAGTTAAAGTGAATAGAATTTTAGAAAAATTAGATATGATAGACCTCTGGAGAAAATTGAATGAGGATAGAAAGGGATATATATTTTTTTCTCAGAGATATATGGCAACTACATAAAAAATTGTCCAATATTAAAACAATTATAAGGGACAATTTTGTCTAATTATATGCCAATAAATTTAGCAATTTAAGTGAAATGATAGAATATCTTCAAAAACATAAATTGCCT
This sequence comes from Sminthopsis crassicaudata, assembly GCF_048593235.1. Classification (NCBI taxonomy): domain Eukaryota; kingdom Metazoa; phylum Chordata; class Mammalia; order Dasyuromorphia; family Dasyuridae; genus Sminthopsis; species Sminthopsis crassicaudata. Next base: position 64,204,507 of record NC_133617.1, on the reverse strand, counting down.
GTATTGGTTGAAGAAGAAATAGAATATTTAAGTAGGCCTACTTTAGAAAAATAAATTGAACAAATCATAAGTGATCTTCTCAAGAGAAAAGCACCAAGATCAGATGAATTTAAAAATGAATTATGTCAAATATTTAAAGATCGAATTCAAACATTAAAAAAAAAAAATGAGGTTTAGATAGGTTAATTTCTAATGATCCCACTAAACTCCTTTTATTAAATACATATGATATGGATACCTAAAATAAGAAGAATAAAAACAAAGAAAATTTCAAATCAGTTTCATTAATGAATGGGGATGCAAAAATCCTAAATAAAATATTAGCTAAAAGATTGCAATATATTGTAACATATTGATATTTCAAAGACAATACATTATGACCAAATGGAATTTATACCAGGAATTCAGGGACAGTTTATTATAAAGAATTAATTAATATTATTGAATATATAAGTAACATTATTGAATATATCAATAGCAAAGCAAAAAAACATGATTACATCAATAGATACAGCAAAAACTTTTGATAAAGTATAACACTCATTTCTATTAAAAATACTTGAAATTATTTGTATAAATGGATTTTTCCTTAAATTGATTTTTAAAAAGCATTTCCTTAAAACCACAGCAAGCATTATTTATAATGGGTATAAGCTAGAAGCATTTCCAGCAAGATCAAGTGTGAATCAAGGATGTCCACTCTTACTAATATTATTCAGTATTGTCTTGGAAATCCTAGCAGTGAGAAAAAAAAAAAATAGAGGGAATCAGTATAGGGAATGAGGTAACTAAACAATTTTTTTAAAAACTTTTTTAAAATAAAAATTTTAAATCAATTTTTTAACAGAAAAGGAAAACAAAACAATACAAAACAGAACTTTGTTCTGTGGCCGGCAGAACATCAAGGAGGATTCAAAAATATATAATAATAAATTAACAATTCAAGAACACATATATGATAATAGAAGAAATTATATTCATGAATGTCCACCATTCTTTACTTCCTTGTAGGCTGTTCTTTTGTTTTCTGCTGCACTTTTTTTCTTTATTATTTTTTTCACTTTCATCCTCCCCACCTCTTCCTAGCAGGCTATACTTAAGCAAAGAAGGATCTATTTATGTAGACATATATATATATAGATATATACATACACACACACATACACACCCTGTTCTCACACTCCTGCCTCCCTCCCAAACCACTTATTTTTGCTATCTCTGCTAATTCTTTGTCTTAATTCTATTCCTTAGCTTGCCTTGTTATTATTTAACCTTCCAACCCTGTCTGCTTCCCTCAGTCTTTATCTTCCCTCATCCCATCTCTCTCCTCTTATTTCTTTTTAGATTTTGGAAGGTGCTATACCCTTCATGGTATATATGTAGTATTATCAATTTAACCCATTCCTGATGTTTGTAGGTTTTAGAACTATGAGGTCTCCTCCCCCTCTAATGCCTCTATGCCTGTTTATCCTCTCCACCCTATTTGTATAACATATATGCTGTTTTTACCTTAACTCTGCCCTTTTGAGCCACCCTATTGTTGATATCAATCTTAAACATATGTTACACACTTCATGGTAAAAACATAAGCAATTTGTCCATGTTAACTTCTTTTAAAGTGATCTTTGATATCTCAGTTTTAAAAAATCTACTTGGTGGAGTTGGGAATTGATCCAAACATTCTGGAGAGCAATTTGGAACTATGCCTAAACTGTGCATACTCTTTGATTCAGCAGTGTCACTACTGGGTCTGAATCTCAAAGAAATCATAAAAAAATGAAAGAAAACCCACATGTGCAAAAATGTTTATAGCAGCCATTTGTGTGGTGGCAAGGGAACTGGAAACTGAATGGATGCCCATCAGCTGGAAAATGGCTGAATAAGTTATGTTATATGAATGTAATGGAATATTATTGTTCTATAAAAAAAAAAAAAATTAGCAGGATAACTTCAGAAAAGCCTGGAGAAAATTACATGAACCAATGCTAAGTGAAATGAGTAAAGCCAATAGTGTTGTATTTAGCAACAGGTTTATGTGATAATCAACTCTGATAGATTTGATTGATTTGATACAGGCCAATTCCAATAGACTTGTGATGGAGAGAGCCATCTGCATACAGAGAGAGGACTCTGGGGACTGAATGTGGATCACAGCATGATATTTTCATGTTTTTTGTTATTGTTTGCTTGCTTTTTTTTCCTTTCTCAATTTTCCCTTTTTGATTTGATTATTCTTATGTAGCATGATAAATGTGGAAATATGTTTAGAATCGCACAAGTTTAACCTATATTGGATTACCTGTATCTAGGGGATGTGGATGGGGAGAAGAGAGGGAGAAAAATTTCAAACACAAGGTTTTGCAAGAGTGAACATTGAAAACTATCTTTGTATATATTTTGAAAATAAAAAGCTATTATCAAAATTTTTAAAAAGACTACAAAAAAGTAGGCAAAAATACAAAAATGTATTTCCAAAACTAAACAGTGTACCTGGTGCTTGGTGTGTATTAAAGGTTTAATTATATCTGTCTATCCATCCATCTATCCAGTTGGCATTAATATATATGAGTCTTCCTTGGTTTCTCTGGCTCCATTCCTTTCAATATTTAAAAAGTATTTTATTGATTTTAAAAATATTACATCATTGAGATTTCTCCCTGTATTTCTTTTTCATGTTACTTTCCATGCACTCATCATTTATAACAACATGCTTTTTTTTTTTTAATAAGAAGAGAAAATAATCAGCAAAATTGAAGAATACACAAATAAAAAACCTTGTGCTCAATGTTCCACATTAATGGACCCTAATTTTTACAAACTAGCATTCTTCTTCTTTGAAGACAGGTTTCTGCTATATCATTTCACAATATTCAGTTTTAATTCTTTTGTGCTCTTTCTGTTTTGTTTATAGTTTTTATTAACATGAAATATGCAATTATAGTTACTTTTTGTGTCTATTATACTTTGCTTTTTGTCACTGATCTTCTTGGCTTGTGTGTCTAGCATTGGAATCCCTTGATCAAAAGGATCTGGACTTTCTATCACATATTAAAAATTAACTAAAAAATATTACTATCCATAGCAGTTTCTCTTCTAATTTATTAATGGTCTGACTCTCACTAATTATTATGGAATACAGCATGATATGTTGATGCAAGCCTAATTTCTTCCAGAATGCTGTCTGATTTTCCTGATATTTACTATAAAATAGGGAGTCCTTTTCCAAATAATTCATGTTTTGGGGTTTATTAAAAACTTTACTGAATTCAATTATTTCTGCTTTTTGTTTGTCTAGACTTCAATCAAATTATTTTTCTATTTTATTTAATCAGTACCAAAACTACCAAGTAGTTTAGATGACTGCTGCTTTATAGTTGTTTGATATCTAGAAGTGCTATTCCCCCTTCATTCTTACATTTTTCATTTTTTCCCTTAATATTTTAGATTTCTTGTTTTGGATATTGTTAAGGGACAGGTCAATTTTCTGAGAGCCTCCACAGCTGTGGATCATAGCATCTGAAGGAGTTGCAGGGCAACCTTTGCTGACACAGGTCTTGTGGACTAGGAATAAGATAAATTGGAGGCAGAGGGAAGAGGACAGAGGGGTCAGACAACACAGTGGCCTCTCAGTCAGAGAGATAAGAGAACAGCATCTGCCTCTAAATCTCCTTGTTATCATCCTCTCACAAGAGGAGATCCATTGTGAGTTGGATCTCCAGCAACCAGTGTCAGGTGGCTCCTGTGTATTTCAATAGCTTTCCCATGAATTTCAACAGGATATTACCAATTTTATTTTGTATACTATACTTAGTGAATTATTTCATGGTTATTGCTAGGAAAATGCATATTATCACTTTATAAAGAATTATATACAGAAAAGAAATTGTATGCAGCATTTTGAAGTGTGTGGCATTTAAAAAGTTCAAGAGACAGAGTTTCTGGATAATTTGATCATTTTAGAAATAATTCTAGCAGATTTATTATAAACAGGTGGTCATTTGGCCATCTCTCTTATATCAAAGACTCCTAAAGGTAATGGTATCCTTGGAAGATCAGGTATTCCCTGAGGGTGGCAATCAACTCTAGTTAACAATCACTGAGAAAATGAATATTACAATGAGAGATCTGGTGTATTACAATGAGGATCTTAGGGTATATGACTTGGAAAGTCAAGTTTTGGAGATATATCAATTTCCATGTCACTTGTTTGACAAAAGACATTTTTCTAGACTTCTCTGAACAAGCACAATGAACTAGTAAGCACCCATTAGCTGGAGCTTAGAATTTCTTTTACTCTCTGTGGTTAGATCTTAGCTGTTCTAGCTGGGTAATTTTTTTAGAGAGAAATCCCACATTGGTGGATTTCTGGATGAGGAAGTAGAAAAAGGAAAAAAAAATCTTAGTTTTGATTCAATAATTAATTATGAATAAAAGAGCAATAATAATTTGCCAAAAGTGAAAGATTATAGTTTTTGGTGGTCACATATATACACATATAAAGTCAATATTCAATTTTCATAAGAATAATAGGATTGCAACCAAAAATCACTTGCCCAGCAAAACTGGGTATAATTTTTCAGAGGAAAAGATAGTTATTCAATGAAACAGAGTTTTTTGAAGCATTCATGATGAAAAGACCAGAGCTGAAGGGAAAATTTGATTTTTTTTTAAATTAATTTTTATAATTATAATTTTTTTTGACAGTACTAATGCATAGTTTTTTTTTTTGTTTTTTTTTTTTAACATTATCCCTTGTATTCTGAATTTTTCCCCTCCTTCCTTCCACGCTCTCCCCTAGATGGCAGGCATTCCCATACATAATAAATATTTTATAGTATATCCTAGGTACAATATATATATGTAGAACCGAATTTTGTTGTTGTTGTTGCAAAGGAAGAATTTTATTCGGAAGGTAAAATTAATCTGGAAAGAAAAAAAAATGCTCACAGTTTACACTCATTTCCCAGTGTTCCTTTTCTGGATGTAGCTGATTCTGCCCATCATTGATCAGTGGAATTGGATTAGCTCTTCTCTATGTTGAAGATATCCACTTCCATCAGAATACATCCTCATACAGTATCATTGTTGAAGTGTATAACAATCTCCTAGTTCTGCTCGTTTCACTCAGCATCAGTTGATGTAAGTGTCTCCAAGCCTCTCTGTTGGTCATTTCTTACAGAACAATAATATTCCATAACATTCATATACCATAATTTACCCAAGCATTCTCCAATTGATGGTCATCCATTCATTTTCCAGTTTTTAGCCACTACAAAAAGGGCTGCCACAAACATTTTGGCACATACAGGTCCCTTTCCCTTCTTTAGTATTTCCTTGGGATATAAGCCCAGTAGAAGCACTGCTGGGTCAAAGGGTATGCACATTTTGATAACTTTTGGGGCATAATTCCAGATTGCTCTCCAGAATGGTTGGATTCTTTCACAACTCCACCAACAATACAACAGTGTCCCAGATTTCCCACATCCCTTCCAACATTCATTATTATTTGTTCCTGTCATCTTAGCCAATCTGACAGGTGGTTAATGATATCTCAGAGTTGTCTTAATTTGCATTTCTCTGATCAATAGTGATTTGGAACATTCATATGAGTGGAAATAGTTTTAATTTCATCATCTGAAAATTGTCTCTTCATATCCTTTGACCATTTATCAATTGGAGAATGGCTTGATTTCTTATAAATTAAAGTCAATTCTCTGTATATTTTGGAGATGAGGCCTTTATCAGAACCTTTACCTATAAAAATGTTTTCCCAATTTGTTACTTCCCTTCTAATCTTGTTTGCATTAGTTTTGTTTGTGCAGAAACTTTTTAATTTGGTGTAATCAAAATTTTCTATTTTGTGATCAATAATGGTCTCTAGTTCTCCTTTGACACAAATTTCTTCCTCCTCCACAAGTCTGAGAGGTAAACTATCCTATATTCCTCTAATTTATTTATGATTTTGTTCTTTATGCCTAAATCTTGGATCCATTTTGATCTTATCTTATTATGTGGTGTTAAATGTGGGTCCGAAAATTTGATTTTCAAATACAGGACTCTGGGGGAGATAATCGGGAAAGTGATATCATCCTATATGGGAGGATGATACTTATAACTCATTAGACCATTCTATAATGGCAGTTAGCAGCATATATAGACAGAGGATATGGGTGTGGGTTAAATACAAAGGGATGATATCTTTTTTAAAAAATGATGAAATTAAGTAGGGAGAGAGGAATGTAATGGGAGAAAAGGAAAGGGAGAAGTGGAATAGTGTAAATTATCTACCATGAAAAGAGACAAGAACAAGCTTTTACAGTGGAGGATAAAGAGAGAGGGAAAGGGGGAATGAGTGAACCTTACTCTCATCAGAATTGGCTCAAATAGGGAATAACATACATACTAAAAAGGGGAAAGAAATCTATCTTACCCGGCAGGAAAATAGGAAGAGAATGGGATATGGGAAGGGGAGAAGGTGATAAAAGAGTGGACATATTGGGGGAAGGAGTGGTCAGTAGTAGAAGAAGATAAAGTCCACGTGGTTGGATAGCAAAAAGAGCTGGGGGTTTTTATGACTTAAAACTTCAAAATAAATCAACTGCACGATATAGTAGCCAGAAAAAATAATTTGCTCATAGACTACAGTGTGAGAAGTATGGTACCATGGACTAGGTATGTGTGATAAGGCAATCCTCATATGTACTGGCCAAATTACATATGGAATATTGTGTTAAATTATTGAAAGATTGGAGAACATCAGGAAAAAGATAATCGGAACAGCAAGCATCTTCCTGATAACATCAAGATCACTTAAAAGGCAAGGGAATATTAAGCCTGGAAGAGAGAAGACTAAATGGGATTATGATAAACATCTTTAAATATTTGAAGAGATGTTGTGGGGAAAAAATTAAGCCTATTCTGTTTATCACTAAGGCATCTTTCTTCATATTTGAGGTCTGCTTAAACTGCTTTGTGACTCTGATGACATCATAATGAGATTTTGGTTTTACTTGATCTTTCTAGATTAGAAGCCACTTTGGTTAATCCCAGTTTCAAGAACTGTCAGGAGACAGATAGAATTGAGACATTGAAGTTCTTTTGATGCCTCCATGATTAGAGTTGAAACTAATGTGAGAATGAGGATTTTTTTTTTTTTTTTTGATCTGGACAATTGAGGGATACTGATATTAATCAACACAAAGGGACTGATGGTTGGATAACATAGTGACAAAAATATAGCAGTAGGCAACATCCAGGAAGACTTTTTATCAAAATAACCGAGACAAAGAGTAAAAATGGAACTGAATGCATAAAAGTTGACAAATGTGTTCATCAAGAAAAGGATGGTTTGGGTGGCTCTGATCTCAGGGTGCTTTCCAGATGAGAGGTTGGTGCTCCGAATTTTCTGTGCATGTTGGTGGTGTTTGTGTAGGAGAAGCACCATGTAGCCACTAGCAAAGCCCATGAGTCCCAAACAAAGCACATTTCTGAAAATGGTCATTATCAAATAAATACCTATAATGTGTTCTGAAGTACAAAACCCATTATCAAATGCATTGATAATGTTGCTATTGCTTTTTGGACCTCTTACAGTTACTGGTACAGGAATTTCTATCATCAGATTGAGGATCCAGCAAAAGAGATAGGAGTGGGTGGTATGTTGTATGGCTCTGACTTTGAGCTTTGTCCACCTGGAATTACCATGACTGATGGTGATGGCCTGAAAGGTACATAAGAGGCAAGTCAAGGAAATTGAAAGGCCCTCACTCACTTTGCGAATGTAAAATAGAACTTTGCAACCAACATCATCCAGGAAATGCTTCCTCCCCAGAGCCTGCAATATTTGTGGGATTCCCTTGCTAAGAAGCATAATGGTGTTCACCAAGGTCAGTTGAATGAAAATGAGAGTAAAAGAACTCATCTTATGGCCAGCAAGGACTTTTAACATATAAGAAGTAAAGAGGAAAAAGTTTGCTATAGTTCCTACTGTGGTTATAATAAGAAACATAATCCCCCAAAAGAGATTTTTTAGAAGCATTCTATGTCTTAAAGAGAAAATTTTAGATAGAAAAAACTAGAGAAGACACAAAAAGTTGTGCAACTATCCTACTTTGACATTCCTGTCCATAAGTTCAAAACATTACATGTGTCTCATCCCTATACTTATATTAGTGAATATTACTATTTTAGGAAAGTTACACAGTCTTTTTCTTGTTCAAACCCTGATCCAACAATTCCTCCCAGATAAATACTGAGAGGAGGGGGTAGAGCTGAATTCAATTATGGAGAATGAGTATGTCCTATAGAACTAGAATTTTTATATTTACAAGATAGTAGCCTCTAATTATGGTAAAAATTGACATCCTGCAGTTTGCACCATGGATTCTCCTTCAATGAGTCCCACAGATCTTGTTAGTGAAGGACCAAATAGTCCAATACACAGTCCAATGATCTTTGTGTAGTCTGCTGTGTAAGGGGAATAAGAAGAAAAGGGAAAAGAATTGTGTCAATCTCATAGTAAGGGGTTTAAAGTCTCTCATATTACCATTTTCTTCATCTTTGAAATATGCAACATAAATAAGAAGGATCTTTGTGTTTTTCTAATCCAGTAGTGTTAAATTGAAAGAGAAATTGATCTATTCAGATTGCATATTGCATTAATCAGCAATAACCATATTGTGTTATACTTTTATTCTTTTGATGTAACATCTCCTAAGTACATATCAATTGGTTTCACTGGGAAGTTTTACTGGCTATATGGGGTCTATAGGGAGCAAATTTTACACCTCTGTTTTAGTTTAATTGTTACCTTAACTATGACTTCTAACTACACTTATCTTTTTATGTTACTTATTCCCTAGAAGAATACTTTGGGCATAATGTACACTTGATGCTTTTTCATTGCATTGCTTAGAAATTAAATTGAGATATTTGTGTAACTCCTTCTCCTTTGGATTACTCCCTCACTTTTGATTTTTACTCTTGACTTGGAACACTCAGAGGGTGGCTGGCTAGTTCTTCCTTTGAGTTCCTAAGGGTAATTAAAGAGTTGTGGCTTATTAGTAAGGTAGTTAATGATCTGTCCATAGTAGATCATGGTGGAAAAGAATTTATGACCAAAGAAGAGGGAGATAGGTTCCAAGGGAATAAAATGGATAATTTTGATACCATCAAACTGAAATAAATTTTTTGCCCAAACAAAGCAAAACATTTAAATTAGCTAAAAACAGGAGGGGGGAATCACTGTTGTAATTTTCTTTGATAAAAGTCTAATTTTTAAAATGTATACTGAACTGTTAAATTCTAAAGAAAAATGAGCCATTTCATAATTCATAAATTATTTAATTTAATTTAATGAATATTTCCCCCAGTTACATTCAAAACAGTTTTTTAACATTTGTTTTTAATATTTGTGAGTTCTAGATTCTCTCCCTTAACCCCCATCATGATTAAGAAGACACAAGTAAAGATATGCAAAGTCACAATTGATAAATTGTGATAAGATATGAATTTTATTAATTCATTTATTTATGGAAGAATGAATATTATCCCATACTAAATATCAAATTGGGATAAAGTAACTTGACCAGAGCTACACAGCAGGTAAGTGTTTGAGATTGGATTTGAATTCAGGTCCTCTTGACTCCAGCACTGTTGCTGGCATATTTTATTTATTTATTCATTTATTGGAAAAAAACAAAAAAACATAACGTGCAAATATGGGTAAACAGGTACTAACGCATTTTTGGCAAAACTGTAAGCTAGTCCAACCATCCTGGAAAGCAGTTTGGAAGTATGCCAAGAGGTACCTTGACTCAGAAATATTGCTACTAGGTCCATAAACCAAAGAAATCAATAAAAGAGATAAAGGAATGTCTATAAAACTATAGTAGCTCTTTTTTTTTGGTGGTGAAAATTGGAAACTGAAGGACTGTTCATCAAGTGGGCTAAAACTGAAAAAAAATAATTTTATTCATTAATAATGTGAAGGGGATGAAATACTATCATTCTTTAAGAAATTATGAAAGGGATGTTTTCATGAAAATTTGGGAAGAATTGTATGAATGGATGCAAAATAAAATGAGCAGATCTATAAAAATGAAGTATAATATAACAGCAATATTGTAAAAATAACCAATTTATGACCTTTAAAAGACTAATTGGGAATAGTCAACTAATTGGGAAAGGAATTTTTCTTAATTTGAAATTTTAATTAAATAATTCAATCAATAATTTTTCTTAAGAATTTGTTTGTCAAAGTACTTTAAGAATTAGTAAAAAAGGGCAGAGCCAAGATGGCAGAGAAGGCACACACGAGATTCTGAGCTCCTCTCACACCCTCATTACCAATTTTTAAAATAAGCCTCAAAAATAGTCCTAGACTGGGAAGGTTCACAAAGATCAGAAGTACAACAACTCACCAGCCAAAGATAATCAGGAATATCACCAGAAAAGGTTTGTTGGGAACAGACTGGTGTAGGGCAGGGATAGAATTGGGAGCAGGGGCGGCCTCTGCAGTTTGAAGGTTTACATAGAGCTCTCTGCCTGACTGCTTTGGTTTGGTCACAGAGTAGAGGACCAGCAGAGAAACTGAATGTTAGGGTGGAGGGTACTCTGAGGGATGCCAGAACCTTGCAGGATCTGGCTGTGCCCACCCAGGATGGGAAATGACTCAGCTCAGACCATAGCATAGCTCTTCAGCGGCATTCTGCAGGTAGGCGATCTTGTTAGGGTGCAGTCACAAACCTGCACAGCAGGGGCACAGTCCAGGGCAGCCTCTCATCTGCACAGTGTGGGGCTCGGCCTGGGGTAGTGGAATTTACCCAGCTCCACTACACTCCCCAGTCAGAGTCACTTCCAATGCGGCTAGGGATAGGGCAACTGCTAATATTCAAAGTGGGCGTTTGTGCGGGGGCAGTGATACTTTTGTGTAATGTTTTTGAATTGTGAGGGTCTGGTTGTCTGCTTAATTATAATCCTTCTCTGGGAAGAGATCTGTAAAATCTTTTCCTCTGTGCACAGGTTTCTTGGGAGCTCTGAATCTCCTCCAACTCTTGTCCTTTCTCAAATCAGACTGGTCTCCTTTCAGCCTGCCTGGCGTCAAGACTTTATCCCAGAGTCGATTCTCTCAGACCCAATGCTGCCCTTCTTTTATCCTCCCAGAGAAGCAAGGGCTTCTGGGAAACATTACTTCAACCAATGAGCTTGCTCCTCCTAGAGTTCCTAAGGTGTAAACTCCCTTCAAAGGCCCGAACCAAAGGTCTGAGGCAAAGAACTGTCCAGACAACCTGAGTTCTCATCTTGTCACTGTCCAGACAACCTGAGTTCTCACCTGGTAATCCTAAGACTTTTGCTGCTCAACTTCTAGCCCCAAGGCAGTCAAAGCGGGGATCCTTACAGGGCATTTACACAGCCTTGCCCTTGATACCGAGGTCTAGTCACTTTTGTGTGGAGCTCTTCCTAGAGCACTCCCACAACTCGGCTGTTCTTTGCAGCCCATTGAGAGGACAGCTACTGTCCATATACCCATCCTTGCTCTGCAGAGGAAGCTGGTAACCATTTTTCCCTGAAAGCAGACCCTAAAGGCTTAAAAAAATAAGTAAAAAATCAAGAGGATGATTGATTGCTTCTATACAGAAAGAGAGCGGGTGTCCACCCCCGAGCAGACTAATAGCAAACAGCTTCCAGACAATACTCTAAATAACGCTCTTCTAGAAGAGACTATTAAAAATCTCAAAAGAGTGAAGAAAAATGGGGAAAGGAAAGAGAAGCTATGAAAGAGAGTAACAACCTCCTGAAATGTAAATTGGAAAAGGTAAACAACTTTCTGAAATGTGAATTGGAAAAGGTAAAGAATTCACAGGAAGTGCAGGGAAACGGAATTAGTGAATTGGAAAAGGTAAAGAAATCACAGGAAAGTAGGATGTGTGAATTGCAAAAGATAAAGAATTCCCAAGAAAGTAGGATTTGTGAATTGCAAAAAGAAAATAACTCACTAAAAAACAAATTTATTGAAATGGAAAAAAATTCCATAGAGCAAAACAACTCATTTAAAAACTCAATTGGACATATACAAAAAGAAGTAAAAAAAGCTAATGAAGAAAATAACTCATTAAAAATCAGAACTGAACAAATATAAATGAATGATTCATTGAGACATCAAGAATCAGTTAAGGAAAAACCAAAAAAAATGAAAAACTGGAGAAAACATATCAAATGTCTACTTGGAAAAATGACAGATCTCTAAAATAAATCTAGGAGAGATAATCTGAGGATTATTGGACTTCCTGAAAATTATGATGAAAAAAAAGAGCTTAGATGTTATTTTTACGGGAAATCATCAAAGAGAACTGCTCAGAGAAAATAGAAACAGAAGGTAATAGGCATTGAAAGAATTCATTGAACACCTTCTAAAAAAGACCCCCCCAAAAACAACAACAACAACAATAACAACAACAACAACAACAAAATCTCCACGGAATATTGTGGCCAAATTTCAGAACTATCAGACTAAGGAAAAATATTTCAAATACCGAGGTGCCACAATAAGGGACACTCAAGATCTGGCTGCCTCTACATTAAAGGATCGAAGAAGCTGGAATCTGATATTCTGAAAGGTAAAAGAACTTGGAATGCAGCCAAGAATAAACTACCCACCTAAGTTTAGCATTTTCTTCCATGGAAGAAGATGAACATTTAATGAAACAGATGAATTCCATTTGTTTCTAAGGAAAAAAAACAGATCTAAACAACAACAAAAAAAATTGATCTCCAACAATAGGAGTCAAGAGAAGCAGAAAAAGGTAAAAGGAATTCTTGAGAACTGTATTTCTGTTGTGGATATACGTTAAGACTACATGTATAATTTGATTTAACTGATGTAACAAAAAAAAAGGGAAGTAGAAATGGAAAGGTTATAGTGTCAGAAAAAAGGGAAAAGGGGAGATAAAAAGATGGAAACTACATCCCACAAAGAGGCAAAGAAAACCTATCATATCTGAGGGAAGTTAGAGAGGGGGAGGAACACTGTGTGAATCTTACTCTTATCAGAATTGGCTCAAAGAGAAAATAACTGACATATTTGTTTTACAGACAATTCTCTCTCACCTTATTAAAAAGGGGGAGAGGAAAAGGGAAAAGGAAAAGAGTAATAAGGGAAGGATACAAGAAAGGGAAAGCGATTTAAAGGGATACTATAGAGGGAGGGCTGCATGATGCAAGTGGGGCCCATAAATTTAATACTGGGGAAGGGGTTCAGGGGAGGCAAGGGGGAAAAAAGCATAATCTGGGGACAATATGATGGCAGGAAATACAGAATTAGTAATTTTAACTGTAAATGTGAATGGGATAAAATCTCCCAATAAGTGGAAGCAGATAGCAGACTGGATCACAAGTCAGAACCCTGCAATATGTTGTTTATAGGAAACACATTTAAAGCAGGGAGATACATACAGAGTAAAGGTAAAAGGCTGGAGAAGAACCTATTATGCTTCAAGTGATGTCAAAAAAGCAGGAGTAGCCATCCTTAGATCAAGCAAAAGCAAAAATTGATCTAATCATAAGATATAAGGAAGAAAACTGTATCTTGCTAAAGGGTAGCATAGACAATGAAGCAATATAAATACTAAATACATATGCACCAAGTGGTATAGCATCTAACTTCCTAAAGGAGAAGTTAAGAGAGTTGCAAGAAGAAATAGACAACAAAAGTATAATAGTGGAGATCTCAACCTTGCCCTCTCAGAATTAGATAAATCAAACCACAAAACAAATAAGAAGTAAATTAAAGAGGTAAATACAATATTAGGAAAATTAGGTGTGATAGATCTGTGAGAAAACTGCATGGTAACAGAAAGGAGTATACTTTCTTCTCAGTAATTCTGGGAATCTATACAAAAATTGACCATATATTAGGACATAAAGATCTCAAAATTAAATGTAGTAAGGCAGAAATAGTTAATGCTTTCTTTTCAGATCATGATGCAATAAAAACTACATTCAACAGAAAGTTAGGGGTAAATAGATCAAAAAGTAATTGGAAACTAAATAATTTCATCTTAAAGAATGATTGGGTGAAACAGCAAATTATAGACACAATTAATAACTTCACTCAAGGTAATGACAATGAAACATCATACCAAAATTTGTGGGATGCAGCTAAAGTGGTAAAGGGGAAATTTTATATCTTTAGATGCTTACTTGAATAAAATACAGAAAGAGAAGATCAATGAATTGGGCTTGCAACTTAAAAAGCTAGAAAGAGCAAATTAAACCCCCACCAATCAAATACTAAACTTGAAATTCTAAAGTTCAAAAGAGAAATTAATAATATTTAAAGTAAAAAAAAACTATTGAAGTAATAAATAAAATTGAGTTGGTTTTATGAAAAAACCAATAAAATAGATAAACCTTTGTTATATCTGGTTAGAAAAAGGAGAGAGGAAAATCAAATTGTTAGTCTTAAAAATTAAAAAGGGGAACTTTCCACCAATAAAGAGGAAATTAGAGAAATAATGAATTACTTTGCCCAATTTTATGCCATTAAATTTGATAACCTAAGTGAAATGAAGGACTACCTCCAAAAATATTGGCTTCCCAGATTAACAGAGGAGGAAGTAAATTGCTTAAATAGTCCCATTAAAAAAAAAAAAAAAAAAAAATAGAACAAGCTATTAGTCAATTCCCTAAGAAAAAATCTCCAGGACCAGATGGATTTACATGTGAATTCTACCAAACATTCAAAGAACAATTATCCCCAATGCTGTATAAACTATTTGAAAAAATAGTAAATAAAGGAGTCCAACCAAATTCCTTTTGTGACACAGACACGGTACTGATACCCAAACCAGCTAGGTTGAAAATGGAGAAAGAAAACTATAGACCAATTTCCCTAATAATATTGATGCTAAAATCTTAAATAAGATATTAGCAAAAAGACTACAGAAAATCATCCCCAGGATAATACATCATGATCAAGTAGGATTTAAAGATCCCTAAGAGATCTTAAAGAAGGAAAAGGGACCTGCATGTGCAAGAATGTTTGTGGCAGCTCTCTTTGTAGTGGCCAGAAACTGGAAACTAAATGGATGCCCATTAATTGGAGAATGACTGAATAAATTATGGTATATAAATATTATGGAACATTATTGTTTTGTAAGAGATGACCAACAGGATGATTTCAGAAAGGCCTGGAGAGACTTACTTGAACTGATGCTGAGTGAAATGAACAGGACCAGGAGATTGTTGTATACTTCAACAACAATACTATATGATGATCAATTCTGATGGATGTGGCCATCTTCAACAATGAGATGAACCAAATCAGTTCCAATAGAGCAGTAATGAACTGAACCAGCTATACCCAGCGAAAGAACTCTGGGAAATGACTATGAACCACTACATAGAATTCCCAATCCTTCTATTTTTGTCTGCCTGCATTTTTTATTTCCTTCACAGGCTAATTGTTCACTATTTCAAAGTCGCATTCTTTTTGTACAGCAAAACAACTATTTGGACATGTATGCATATATTGTATTTAATTTGCACTTTACCATATTTAACATATATTGGTCAACCTGCCATCTGAGGGGGAAGGAGGAAAAAAATTAGAACAAAAGGTTTGGCAATTGTCAGTGTTGTAAAATTACCCATGCATATATCTGGTAAATAAAAACTATTAAAAAAAAGAATTAATAAAAGAAGGATTTTCATATTATTATTGTTGTCTATCATATTATTATTGATTGTACCTCATCTCTATTATGAGAAAAATATATTCATACATGCAAATATAGAAATATGCACAAACATGAAGTAGAGACAGATTTCTGACATGTTCACTAGATCTCTAAAGCAACATAGGTATTTGATAGCAATCAGTACAGAGTCTAAGAAGCTAGAATTACAAACAAGGATACTCAGAAAAATAGAATAATTTTTCAGGGAGAAAATGGCTGTTTAATGAAATAGACAACTTTCAAGCATTTCTGAGGAAAATTGCAAAGCTGAACTAAAAGTTTGTCATTCAAACATAAGACTCATGAGAAGCATAAAAAGCCAAACATGAAACAGAAATGATAAAGGACTCAATAAAAATATATTTTTTACATTCTATTTGAAACAGATTCAGTAAAGGTACAGCGATGGGAGAAGGAAGAATGGTTATGGAAGAATAAAGGGAGTCTGATACAGTGAGAAGAGTATTGAATATAGATTTTAGGAGGCATGGCTCTGATTTTTAATTTCTATGCAACTTTGTTTCCTCCGGGAGGTGATTGCACTGGATGAAGTCTCTTCCAGATTCAGACTAAAGATCTTAAGTCAATTTTGATTATGATGTAAAGAATATGAAATAGAGTAAAAAGAAACAAGTGTGTAGAATTAAAATAGAAGAGACAAGAACCCAGCCAAACTCACCCAGAATTGTCCTCTACACAACTTTAAAACAACATCTCATCACATTTTGGAGCATCAGAATGAATAAAAGCTATGGGCAGCACATTTTTTTCAGCCTAAGTCATGGAAGGGGAAGGTTGTTACACTGGGATGGGGGCCCATGGCAACACTAGTTGTTAGCCTTTGAGGTGGCCATGACAGCAACAGCAGCAGCAACTTTAGAATCTTGGCCAGGAGACCATCAGGGGGTCCAAAAAGAGATTCAGAAAGAGATTGTATGAGACCCTTTGCTAGAATTAGATGAGAGATCTATGGCTAATTGGCAACTCTTTTGCCCATATATAATTCTGGGTTGAAGGTCCAGGGGGAAAGACATTTTTTTTTGTTGGGGCCATGGTCATAGGTCCAAGCCAAAGAGGAGCTCTAGCACTTGCAGTTATAAGGAAACGGGGGCCTTTTATGGATAAAGACTAAAGTGGAGGCCAGGGGATTGGTGACCTCACTTCTCTCTGAATCATATCATCTTGAAAGCACTGAAAATGTGCATATCTCCATAATTAGCTCTGAAATATAAGAGCTTGGGACAGTGCTTTCCCAGTCCCAGTTGAGGAGAGAATTGTAATATTCCCTCCAAAATATAATGTTCTCTGCTGAGGCTTTCTTGGGGTCTATGGGAGTAGTCTTCATTTCAGTTTAGTAATCACCACATGAGTAGCCACGGGTTAAAGTCTAAATCCTTTATTGTCTCCTTCAAAGTCTTGTCTTCCTCACTTGGGGCTCGGCTAGTTTTCGGGAGGCCTTGGTTCCAAGACATTGAGCTCTCACCTGCCTTCTCTGGCTTCTAAATCTCCCCGACTGTCCAAAGGTTTGTGCTTCAGCCTGCAGCCATCATAAAGATGGATGATGGAATGAGTCTATCTCAGTCTCAGAGATAGTCTCTAGTGTGCTTGTGCCTTCTGGCCCTGAGAGCTTCCCTTTTATATGCCCCACACTGAATATACACCAATCATTTTATCACTAGGAAACCATTATTTGTCATAGGATTAAATCAGTGATAAACTAGATTTAACTATTGTCTCCTCAATTCCACTTAGTACCTTGTTTTAAGAAGAAAAGTGCAAGGTGTGAATTTATTATTTTATGATGATCAAAAAAATGAAGGACTGAAAAAGAGGGATGCACTGAGGAAAGGGGGAAGGATGAACGAGAATGGGGAAGTAATATCACATGAAAGAGGTGCACTAGGAGTGCATGTTACAGTGGAATGGAATATTGAGAATATATTTATTTATATGTATATCATCTATACACTCAGTTGGATATAGAAATCTATCTTATTCAAAAAAGAAGTAGGAGAGGAATGCAGTAAGAAAAAAGGAGCTGACTAAAGTAAGGATGGATTAAGTAGCCAGAAACAGACTTTTGGAAGGAACATGGCGGAGAGAGAGAGAGAGAGAGAGAGAGAGAGAGAGAGAGAGAGAGAGAGAGAGAGAGAGAGAGAAAGAGAAAGAGAAAGAGAAAGAGAGAGAGAGAGAGAGAGAGAGAGAGAGAGAGAGAGAGAGAGAGAGAGAGAGAGAAAGAGAGAGAGAGAGAGAGAGAGAGAGAGAGAGAGAGAGAGAGAGAGAAGAAAACAAGAAGTATAGAAATACATACTTAGTAATCATATCTGTGGATGTATATTGGATGAACTCATCCATAAAAGAGTATTGGACAACAGATTGAATTAAGAAACAGAATCCAACATTATATTGTTTAAAAGAAACAGACTTGAAACAGAAACACATACACAGAGTTAAAGTAAGGAGTTGGAGCAGAGGCTTCCATTGACTAAAAAAGCAGAAGTAGCAATTCTGATATCAGACAAGCAGAAACAAAAATAGACTTAATTAAAAGAGATTATTCAGGAAACTTAATTTTACTAAGATATTGCAACAATGATGCAATATTAGTTTTTTTTTCCCCAGTAACTTTCTTTGATAGTAGCTTTATTACTCAATATATAGAGAACTGAGTGAAATTTATAAAAAATAAGAGCCATTCCCCAAATAACAAATGATCAAAGGATATGAATTTGAAGTAACAACAACAAAAAAATCAAAGCTACTTATAGTGAAATGAAAAAAATTCTCCAAATTATTAATTATATTCATAAAAAGTATTTAATAAATTCCAACACCCATTCTTATTAAAAACACTAGAGAGCATAGGAATAAATGGAGTTTTCTTTAAAATGATTCAGTAACATCTATTTAAAACCATCAGCAAGCACCCTATGTAATAGGGATAAACTAGAATCATTCTCAATAAAATCAGAAGTGAAACAAGTTTGCCTACTATCATTATTACTATTCAATATTGTATTAGAAATGTTAGCTTTAGCAATAAGAGAATAAAAAAAATTAAAAGAATTCATGTAGATAATGAAGAAACAACAACACTCTTTGCAGATGATATGATGATATATTTAGAAAATCCTAGAGAATCAACTAAAAAAACTACTAAAGGGGCAACTCAATGGCACAGTGGATAGAGCACCAGCCCTGAACTCAGAAGGACCTGAGTTTAAATCTGGCCTTAGACACTTAATATTTCCTAGCTGTGTGACCCCAGACAAGTCACCTAACCCTAATTGCCTCAGCAACCCCCCCAAAAAATAATAAATCTAGAAACAATTCATAGCTTTAGCAAAGTTGCAGGATACAAAATAAATCCACATAAATCATTACTATTTACAAAGTCTAGCAACAAGAGATGCAAGGAGAAATTCCATTTAATATAAGTGTAGATAATATAAAATATTTGGGACTCTACCTGCCAAGACAAAGTCAGGAAATATATGAACACCATTACAAAACACAATTACAACAATTACAACAATTACACCTTCCACACAAATAAAGTTAGATCTAATCAATTGGAAGAATATCAAATACTCATGGGTAGGCTGAGCTAATGTAAAAAAAATTATAATTCTACCTAAATTAATCTACTTATTCAGTGCCACACCAATCAAACTGCCAAGAAATTATTTTAAAGAGCTGGAAAAAATAATAACAAAATTCATCTGGAAGAATAAGAGGTCAAGAATTTTAAGGGAACTAATGAAAAAAATGGAAATGAAGGTGGCCTAACTATACCAGATCTAAAACTATATTATAAAGCAGGGGTCATTAAAATCATTTTGTACAGGCTAAGAAACAGAGAAGTCAATCAATGGAATAGGTTAGGTTCACAAGACATAATAATCAAAGACTATACTAATCTGGTGTTTAATGAACCCAAAGACTCTAGCTTCTGGGATTTGACAAAATTTGCTGGCAAAATTGGAAAACAGTATGGCAGAAACTAGGCACTGATTCACATATAGCACCCTATACCAAGATAAGATTGAAATGAGTTCTTGATTTAGACATAAAGAGTGATACTATAAGCAAATTAGAAGAACAAAGGATCTCTCAGATCAGTGGAGAAGAAAGCAATTTGTGGCCAAAGAAGAATTAGGGTACATTATGAAATGCAAAATAGTAATTTTTATAATAAGTTAAAAGGTTTTTGTACCAAAAAATCCAATAGATTTGTGATGGAGAGAAACTTCTGCATCCAGAAAGAAGATTATGGGGATGAATATGGATTACAACTTAATATTTTTTTGTTGTTGTTTACTTGCTTTTTTTTTTCTCTTTATCTTTCCTTTCTGATCCAATTTTTCTTTTATAGCATGATAAATGTGGGAAATTTTCTAAAATAATTGCACATATTTAATATATATTGGATTACTTGTTTTCTAGTGGAGGGAGTGAAACAAAGGGAGGGGAAAATTTTGAAACACAAGGTTTTGCAAGGGTTAATGTTGAAAATTATCTTTAGATATGTTTTGGAAATAAAAAGCTATTATTAAAAAAACTCAAAACAGCCAAATTGATATTGATGAGAGAAAAGGAAATTCTAAATACTCTGATGTATTATCTCATACTTATCAAAAATGGCAAATATTGAATGGGGAGAATGTGGGGAAAATAAACACATTAATGAACTCTGTGGAATTATTAACTGCACTACTTGTTCTCAGAATTACTTGGAGCTATGTACCAAAGGCTATAAAACTACCAGGCCTATATCCGAAAGAGATTTTTAAAAATGTGGGGGAGGGGGGAAAGAAGATCTGTGTGTACAAAAATATTTGTAGAAACTTTTTGTAGTGGCGTAAGTTAGAAGTTTGAGGGGATGCCCATTAATTGAGTAATGGCTGAACAAATAGTGATATATGATAGTGACAGAATATTACAGTGCTAAGAAATGAGTAAGGGGGTGGTTTTTGAAAAATCTGAATCCCCAACTATACTGAGTCCCCAAATATACATTATATATATGTTTACATACATATGGATATATGTACAGATTTGGCTACAATGCAATAATTTCTTTGTTAGAGGAAATTTCCCTTGAAGAGCTTTCATCTACTGATACTCACTGACATTTGTTCTATTTCCATATTAGACAGTAGTTTTGGTCAGTGAGATTAAATAACTTGGCCACGTCAGACTTTCAGAATGCAGATCAAGTAAAAAAGATTTTGTCAAATATTATATGTGACCAATATATCCTTAGGCAATATGGAGACATTCATTTGATTTTTATATATGAGAGGTATAATAAGTGCAATGGTTTGGATAAAATGATCTCTCCAAAGTCATCAATAGTCTCTTAATTGCTAAATCTAATGGTCTTCTCTCAAATACTAACTCTCTTTAGCTCTGTAGCTTTTGTCCTTAGTGATCATTTTTTTCCTCCTTTATGTTTTCTCTTCTGTAAGTTTTCTTAACATTGCTCTCTCCTTGTTCTTCCAAAAGCATGGTTGCACCTTCTCAGCATCCTTTCTTCATGCAAGTAATGCACACTAATTGTGGATTTTCCCCAATGTTTGTTTCTGGGCTTTCTTTTCTTATTCACTCATGTCATCTTGCCCAGTGATCACATTAGCTTTCATAGGTACAATTATCATCTATTTTGGCCACATAATGAGAAGATGGGATTCAATGGTAAAGACTTTCATGCTGCAAAAGATTGAAGGCAAAAGTAAAAAGGAATGATACAGCCTGAGATGGCTACTTAGTATCATGAAAACGAACATGAACTTGAATAGTTTTCTAGAGGATAGAAGCTGTGTACTGCAATTTGGAATTATGCCCAAATGGCTATAAAATTGTGTTCACCCATCCAGCAATACTATTTCTGTATCGGTATCCCAAGGAGATCACACCAAAAGGAAAAGGACCCCCATGTACAAAAATATCTATAAAGTTCTTTTTGTGGTAGCAAAGAATTGTAAATTGAGAGAATGCCAGTCAATTGGGAAATTGGAGAACAAGTTATGATATATGAATGTAATGGAATATTATCATTCTATAAGAATTGATGAGTAGGCAGATTTCAGAAGAATCTGGAAAGACCTCCATGAATTGATGTATAGTGCAGTGAGCAGAATGTCCAGAGGATTCAGAAGTGTGACTGCAGGATGGTAAGCAAGCTCTAGGTCATATCATTAGACAAATCAGATGAAAGAATGGTAGTTTTATTACACAGAGAAGAGATGACCTTCTGGGTGGGTAATTATTTCTGTTTTCTAGTATTTGAAGTTGTGTTAAATGGAAGAAGTACTAAACTTCTGTTTTATTCCAGGAGTAAGCATCAGGAGAATTGAAAAGTATAGAGATATTGATTGAGCCTTGATGAAAGGAGAGAAATTCTACAAATTCAAAGTAGGGAGTTCTCCTTATTAGAAGTCTCCAAACAAAAGTTTCAAACAAAAATGAGCTTTTGCTTGATATGCTATATAGATTATTGCTAAGGATGGTTGCTGAGGTTCCTTCTAATTTTGAGAGACTATAATTCACAGATGATAAGGAATGAATGAATGAAAGAAGATTTACTTACTATATTCCAAGCCTTGTTACTAAGTAACAGGGATAAAAATGCACATAAGTTCTTTTCTAGCATTTTTTTTTCTTCTGGCTGAGGCAATTGGGGTTAAATTACTTGTCCAGTCATACAGCGAGGAAGTACTAAATGTCTGAGACCAGATTTGAACTCAGGTCCTTCTGACTTTGGGGCTGGTGCTCTATGCACTGCACCACCTAGCTGCCCGAGCATCTTGTACTTTAATAGGAAACTACTTATACAGGAATCAGAGCAAAGTTTGAAGCTCTTTTCTTTTCAGTAATCATAAATTCAAGTGTCTGGTGTTTTCCTTTGATTTCACCAGAATTAACTAGATAGTAAACCATGGGTAGACTATGTCTTAAGGCAGTTCTGGGAATGGGATCACTTTGGCATTTGTCTTTTCCTATCCCAACTTGTACAATATTGGATATGCTTCCACATCCACTTTTATGGCATAGAATTCCTGGAATCTTAGAAGTTCAAGGGTAAATGGGACTGCTGATGGCAGCTGAACACAAAACCTTTCTGTTGTATAACCTGTCCTATGTTGGAAGATTTCTAATGCTAATATTTTCTCATTCCACTTTGAAAGACCTTTAATATTAGATTATTTTCTTTTATATCAGATGGAACTATGATCATCTAAATCTTGTACTCATTGCCCCAGCTCCACTGAATGGGGTTACTTTTGTAAAATATAATTCTTTTACCACATTACAATTATTCAAATACTCCATGTAGTAATCAATTGTCATATTTAGCAGCCAGTTGGCTAAGGATAAGGAAGATCTGAATTTGAATCCTACCCTAATCACTTACTAGTTTTATGATTATTGGTAATCCAATTTGCTTTGCCTTATTTTTCTCATTTATAAAATGGGCATGTTTCTATTAATATAACCAACAACCCAGGATGGTTGCCAGGATCAAATAAGAGAAGAGTTGTCGAAGTCTTTGGAAATTTTGAATCTACAGTAACATTGTTTATATCTTTATTTTATCATCTATTTCTCACCTAAAAATGTATATTTTGTCTTACAATCTAACCTTGTCATGGTCACTAAACTGACCAGTTGTGTTTTGTCATGCTTCTGTTCATCCCTTTTTGGGAGAGGTTCTGTTTTTAATATCATTCTTCTCTCTCTCCCTTTCTCACTCCATCTCTCTCCATCTCTTCCCCCACCTTTTTTTCTCCCCCCATCTCTTTTTTGGTGAGGCAATTGGGGTTGTGTCACAGCAAGCAAGTCTGAAGTGTCTGAGCCAGGATTTGAATTCAGGGCTGGTGCTCTATGTATAGTATCATCTACTTGTCCCATACAATGATTTTTCTAAAATGAACTGAACACCACTTCCCCCATTGTGGTCTGATTAGGGAGTAGAAAAGAAGAGAGAGAAACTAGCCAATTTTATTTCCAGGAACATGTCCTGATATAACTAGTTTCATATAGCACATTCACACATGACAGTTGGAATGTGTCTCAGAAACTATCTGATCTAATATTTATGTGAAAAGAATATCCTTGTATCTCAGAATACAAATTTATTGAGGACAGAATTCTCTCTTTTTCTTTTTTTTTCTCAGTACTTTGCAGAAGACAGTCCCATAGCAAATGCTTGTAAAATTCATTGACGCAATGAGTTTTGAAGTCTTATTGATTCTATGTCTGCAAAGACTCTTGTGCATAATTCAAACCTAAAAGTTTGACCACAAGTCATTTATCACGTATAGTCTGGACCATTGTAAGTGGACAATCAATTTCTATACTTTTAAAGTTGTTCTCTAAGTGTTCTGAAAATGTACTTAAATAAGAAGGTGATCACTTGACTTTTCTGACAAATAAAATTTGGTGGTTGTTGCCTTTGTATAATATATATGTATATATGCAATATATGCATATATATGTATGTATGTATGTATGTATATATGTATGCATACATTTCTCATCATGACATTGAATGTTCAGCATCACTGGCTGCAACATGCTTTTCCAGATTCCTTACACTTCCTAATACATTTTGTGTTCTTGTCAAACTGTGTTGCCTTGCTCTTCTATGAACTTAGCACTCTAAGTCCTCCTATGCTTTTGCACATAATATCACTTTGTTCTGGGATGATTCCCCCTTCTCCCACTTCTGTTTTGCCTCAACCCCTCATCCAGCCTTCCCCCTACTGCCACAGTCACAGTGTTGTCGTGAGGATCAGATGAGATCATATTGGTAAAGTATACAGCAAAGTGCCTGGCACCTAGAAGCTGCTTAATAATTGTTTCCCTTTCCCTTTCTCATTATCTGTTCCCTGAATCAGCTTTAAATCATGCTACCTGTCTCATTCTGTTTGCTTCTATTTCTGATTTCTCTGACTTTGGGCCTTCTTATTGAGTCCCAAAAGTTTGCAATCCACCTATACCCTCTATATTTTGCTTTCTCTGTCCCTCACCGAATCTCTTGCTTAGTCTGGTTTGAGTCATTCAAAGTAACTTTATCACTTATTAGGCTAAAACAGAAGGAAAGTTTTTTTTTCTTTTGAAATTGCATTTAATTACATATTTTTAAAAATAGTATTTTATTTTTTCCTCAGTTACATGTCAAGAACATTTTCAGCATTCATTTTAAAAAGATTTTGAGTTCCAAATTTTCTCCCTCTCTCCCTTCCCTCCCCTCTTCAGAAGATGGTAGTCTGTTATGGGCCAGAACTCTGAACTTGAAACAAAGGATTCTTACAAGGTGTAAGTCAATGGAATTGATAGAGACAATAGTTATCTAGTTAGCATGGTTCAGTATGATTGATTTAATCCTACAAGGAGATGTTATGGCCCAGAACTTGAAACAAGGTACTAAGTGGAATTGAGGAGACAATGGTTAAATCTAATTTAGCATTGATTTAATCAAATAACAAATAATGGTTTCCTAGTGATATAATGATTGGTGTATACTCAGTGTGGAAGATGTAAGTGGGGACTCAGCACATTCGTTCATCCCATCTCATACCACCTTGGTGGTAAGCGCTCCTTTACTTTTCCACTAAAGCCAAGACTCTGGAAAGTTCTCCATAAAGCTGCCCAGCCCCAGGAAGAAGATAATAAGGATCTGGACTATAACACAGCTAACCGGGGCCCCAGGAGAGGAGACAAGACTTTGAAAGAGATAATAAAGGATTTGGACTTTAACCCTGGCTACTCATATGGTGATTATTGAACCGAAACAAAGGTTGCTTCCAGAGACCCCAAGAAAACCTCAACAGAGATTACATTTTAGAGAGAATATTACAGTAGACAGTCTGATATAGTTTATATATGTGCTATCAAGTACAATTTATTTCTGTATCAGTCATAGTCATGAAAGAAGAACCAAATCAAAAGGGAGGAAAATACAAGAAAGAATAAAGTAAGTAAAAAAAAAATGCTTCTACCTGCATTCCAAGTCTATCAGTTCCTTACCTGATTATGAACTGCATTTTCCTTCATAGTTCTTTTTACTGGTCTTGGATCAGTGTTTTGCTGAGAATTGAGAATAATAATTGATGCTCCTGCTGATACTGTGCATAATATTTTTGAGATTGTACTCAATTAACTTTGTACCAGTTCATAGAAGTCTTTCCAAGTTTTTTTCTGAAATCTGCCTGTTCACAATTCTTAAGGAAAGCTGTTGAAGTCTAACTGCCTTAGTGCTGACTTTCATTGATCTCTTTCTAATTTTTTGGAGTCATTCCCCATATCCAATTCCCCATATATAATTGTTGACTCTTTACTCACACCAATACCATATTTTCTTTACTGCCCCCTCTCAACAATATCTTCTTTTATATTTACTCATTTCCACTGTGCTTTTTAGAATACCTGCCTATTACCACTTCCAGATTCTCCCTCTGCCCTTGTTGCCTTGGAATTTCTTCTCTTTTGAGGTTTATTTTATTCAAATGTATTTCCAAATATTGATCCTGGTGATCATTACTGATTAACTCCCCAAGAGATTTTTTTTGTTCCTCTGTCACTTTGGTAATTGGCTCACACTCTTTTCTTCTATTCTAAATTATGCACTCATAATAAGGGACTTGAATATATATATCAAAGTGCCATCATATATCTTCACTTTTTACTTATTTAATCTATTGAATTCTCATATACTATTTCTTTTTCTATATTAATTAAACACAGATGGTCACCTTTTATATTATATTTATATTTTATATTTCATTTATATGATGCTATTCCTTTTCCATGTTCATAAATTACAAATTACTTTCATGTAATAAAAATCTATTTTCATTCTAGCTTTCTTTATGTTCTATAACTCTTGGCCTTCATCTTTTTCCTCACTATTCTCTACAATCTTTCCATCATTACTTTTTTCTCAGTTTACCATATTTCTTTATTTTCTATTCTCTTCCCTTTATGATCTCAACCCTTTCTTGAAGCAGTGCAAGTGTAAACTTTCCTGTACACTTGAGTCTTTTGCTATCTTATCCAATAACTAGCCAAACTTAGTCAAAAGCCTGTCTTGGATCATTTCCCTATTTTCTTTGCTCCTACTCATATGCTACAGAATGAAAATGGAGAAAACTATGAAATCTCTCCATCTCTTATAAATTTAGGTTGTATGATCTCAATTGGGTCTTCCTTGCACCAGGGTGATCCTTTTTGTACCTTCTTAATCAATCCACATCCTACTCATCAGTGCACCTAACCCACAAGTTTTTGTCCTTTCTTAAACCTCCCATGATACCTTTTTCCTCTACCCTCTCAGCAGAGAAGCTTTGATTTCACCTATACTAAAAAAAAGTAAAGACATTCACTGAGAATTCTCATGTATTCTTCACCTTTCACCTCTTTCAGTTTTGATATAACTGTTGTCCAAAAGAGAAAGATTCCAGTTTAGGGAGACTCTAAGAAGGTGGGTGAGAGCAACATATGTCTAGGAGAGAATCCTAACACACACAAATTCTCACAGACAGCTTCTGATTCTCACCTCTGTGTTCTCTTCCTCATTCAGTCTCTTTTCCCCCAGATTACACATTTTCAAGTACTTTAGCTCATGCCCTTATTGCCCAGTCATCACATCACTCTAGTTTTTCAATATTGTAGTCATCTGCCTCTAAACTTGCCCTGGTTTTAAAAGTCTTTCCTAATAAGTGGCCTTGATCTGAAAATATCCTCCCAATATTTCTCTGACCAGAGCAGTGAAGAGAGAAACTTTTATCCTCTTTATTCTGTATTGTCTTATGTGAATATTGCTTTTCTTCAGGGTTGCTGCTGTTTTCCTATGACTAAAAGTCTCACATGATGAAAGATCTCATGTGATGAATGGTTTACTTTGACTCTTCCTCCCTTTTCTGGAAGTCATATTTCCTTCCCTTCCTTGTCTCTGCAGCTGAGAAATAGAAGAATCACTTACCTCTTTTTGCCTTTGTTGCCTAGCTAGATGAGGAAATGCTTGTAGAACCCAGTTCATATGTGTGGATGTAAGAGAGGGAAAATAGTCTTATTATAGTTATAGCTATGGGATACCCTGAGCTCATCTCCCTCTTGAGCTGTGATTATATGATCAAGTTGAAGAGAAGTCACTGTATGCACCATTGATGTCTCCATGGAAGAACTTTTGACTCAAATGTGAATAATTATTCATTATATTGATTAATGACAAATTTCCCTCCTCACCTGAAAGCAGCAAGAGAGAACTTTTCTCTAATTCCTAGGAGAGGCATACAAAGTCATCCATAGAGGGCAAAAGAGAAAATTTGAAGCCCATCAGTGTTTGCTCACTACCTCTGAAGCAGAATCACAGAATCTGTTAGCTGCAAGTGATCTAAGAGGCCACCCAAAATAAAATTTTAAAAGACTTTTTAAAATTTATGTACTATGTAACATAGTACAATTAAATGAATGACTCCACATGAAACTGCAAATCTAATATGTATAACTTTCTATTCCTTTCAAATATACAGTAAAATCATTATGGAAATTACTTTTTCATTCTTCCCTCCTTCCCACTTCCCAACCTCCGAGATGTCTACTCTTAGACACAAAGGCACACATATATATACACACACACACATATATATGTATATATATACAGATACTTATATGTATATAATACACATATGTAAATTTATTTTATACATAATTCTCTTCCTCAGTTTTTTCTCTGGTTGCAGACAGCATCTTTCTTCATATGTCCTTTATACTTAATTTGAAATTAATGTTCACAATGGATAAAGTAATTTATTTGTTCAACGTTGTTTTTAAAACAATATTACTTTATACAGTGTTCACTTGTCCTCTTCATTTCATTCTTCATTATTTCATACAAGTCTTTCCATGTTCTTCTAAAATCATTGAGTTCATCATCTGTTATAACACAGCAATATTCCATCATAATAATATAGCACAATTTGTTCAGCCATTTCCCAATTGATGGGCATCCCTGTAATTTCTAGTTCTTTAGCGCTACAAAGAGTAGTTATAAACATTTTAGAACATATAGGTTCTTTTCCTTTATCCTTAATCATTTATGGAAATATACTCAATAGTGTTACTGCTAGATCAAAGGATATAAGTTTATAATTCTTTGGATATAATTCCAGAGTGTTCTTGAAAATTACTGGGTAATTTTACAATTTCAATAACAATAAATGTCCCATTTTTTCCACATCCTCTCCAACATTAGTCATTTTCCCTTTCTCTCATTTTAGCCAATCTGGTAGGTATAAAATTACATCTCTAGGCTGTTTTAATATGCATTTCTCTAATCAAATGGTATTTTGGAGCATTTTTATAGGCTATAAATTGTTTTGATTATTTCATTGGAAAACTATTCAGGTCTTTTGAATATTTATCAATTGGGAAATTACTCATATTCTTATAGATTTAGTAAAATTCTTTATATGTTTTTGATATGAGATCTTTATCTGATAAACTGTCAATCCCCTCCTCTTCAGTTTTTGGTGTTCTTTCTCAGCTTGGTTATGTTTGTTTTATTTGCATAAAACTATTTAAATTTAGTGTTCACCCTATATGGGGCCCTCTCCATAGTGATAGAATTCCTGCTTCAGATACTGAAGCATGAATACACATTTACTATGTGTATTCCATGTTTCCTGCATGCCTACCTTTTCTGAAAGACTGCATCTCAACTATTGTGAATTTCCCATTTGTGTTTGGAGGTAATCTTTTGTTTTCACTGCTATTTAAAGCCATTGAGTCCAAAGTGGTTTTTTTCTTTTGGCTGATAAAAGTAACATTTTTATTAGTGCTCATGTGCTGTGGATTTGGTGGGGATGTTCATTGAGTTAGTACCACGAACTTGGAGGGACCACATGTGGGGAATTTCTCCAGTATTACAAAATACAAAAATAAGTATATTTTTTCATGTGTTCAAAAATCAGTCTTAGAAAGAGAACATGAAGTCCACATGGTTACAAAACAGGTTATTCAAATAAAATCTGGATTTTTTTTTAATGACTTAAAACTCAAAATGGATCACCTGAATAATGTGGAAGACAGAAAAGGTAATGCCTCCTTAGACTGCAGTATGAAATACATAAAACCAAGAACTAGTTAAATAATATAAGACTATTGTCATCTACATTTCTCAAAGCATTTATGAAGTACCATGTTAGGTTCTTGAAAAACTGGAGAACAAACATCAAAAAGAAAGTAACCAAAACAATAGATGTCTTGAGCATATCAACATCACTTGTAGGAAATGGAAATATTAACTCTAAAAGAGAGAAAATGAAATGGGAACATGATAGTCATTTTTAAATATTTGAAGGGACGACATGTGGAAGAAAACTTCAATCTATTTTACTTAACCCTAAAAGCATCCCTGCTTGCATATAGATTTTGCTAGAGGATCTCTGAAGTCAGGTTAACTATGACTCTGATCTTATCATCATGAGTTTCTGCTTCTAGATTAGAAGCCTCTTCGAGACTTCTTCATAATTTCAAATACATTTGGGATGCAGGTAATGTTAGGAGTTTGAATTTTATAATGATGATTCCAAGGTTACAGTTGAGGCCAGTGTGAGAATGAGGCTTTTTCTTGGCCAAAACTGTTCAGGGAGTCTTGTGCATTCTTGGGATCAATATAAAGGGACTGATGGCTGAGTAACATAGTGAACAAAAGATAGCAGTAGGCAACATCCAAGGAAATTTTTGGTCTAAATAACTGAGACAAAGAGTAAAAATAGAAGTGAATGCATAACAGCTGACAAATGTGCTCATCAATAAAAGGATGGTTTGGATGGCTCTGATCTCAGGGTGCTTTCCAGATGAGAGGTTGGTGCTCCTAATTTTCTGTGCATGTTGGTAGTGTTTGTGTAGGAGAAGCACCATGTAGCCACTAGCAAAGCCCATGAGCCCCAAACAAAGCACATTTCTGAAAATGGTCATTATCAAATAAGTACCTATAATGTGTTCTGAAGTACAAAACCCATTATCAAATGCATTGATAATGTTGCTATTGCTTTTTGGACCTCTTGCACTTACAGGTACAGGAATTTCTATCATCAGATTGAGGATCCAGCAAAAGAGATAGGAGTGGGTGGTATGTTGTATGGCTCTGACTTTGAGCTTTGTCCACCTGGAATTACCATGACTGATGGTGATGGCCTGAAAGATACACAGGAGGCAAGTCAAGGAAATTGAAAGGCCCTCACTCACTTTGCGAATGTAAAATAGAACTTTGCAACCAACATCATCCAGGAAATAGTTCTTCCATAGACCCTGCAATATTTGTGGGACTCCCTTGCTAACAAGCGTCATAATGTTCACCAAGATCAGCTGGATAAAAATATGAATGAAAGAACTCATCTTATGGCCAGTAAGGATATTTAATATATAAGAGATAAAGAGGAAGAAGTTTGCTGTAGTCCCAACTGTGGTCACAGAGAGAAATACAATCCCAAGACAAATGTTATTTGGAAGCATTCTATGTGTCCCAAAGAGAAAACTTTAGGTAGAAAAAAACCAGAGAGGAACAAAAAAGTTGTATAAGTATCCAACTTTATTCTAATCTATAGGAGAAGCTCAAAACACTACATGTGCCTTACCCTATACTTATGTTGATGGATATTACTATTTATTCAACAATTACTCCAAGTCAGGTCAATGCTAGGAACAGGAGGTAGAGTTGAATTCTAATTATAGAGAATGAGGATTTCTTGTAGAATTGGAGTTTTTATATTTCAATTGCTCAAGGTAGTTGTCTCTAATTATGGTAAAAACTGACATCCTGTAGTTCCAACCATAGAGTCTCCTTCATTGTGTTCTTCAGATGTTGCTTTTGAAAGATCAAATCAGTAAAATCCATAAGCCAACGATCTTTGTGTAGTCCTGTTATATGAGGGCGATAAGAAGAAAAGGAAAAAGTGCTATGAATCAATCTCGTAGTAATTGGGATAAAAATGTTCATTTATCTTTATCTTAGAATTATGGAATATTAGCAAAAAGGAATATTAATGATCTCTAATTCAGTGGTGTCAAACTCAAATAGAAATTGATTCCTTCAGGTTGTATGTTGACATATAAAAACAAAAACCAACACCATCTGTATTGTATTGTATTTTTATTCATTTTGTTAAATTTTTCGCACTTACATATCAATCAGTTTTAGGCAACACTTGGAAGTTTAGTGGTGGTATGGCATGTATGTGGAACAATTTTTACATATCTATTCTAAATTAACTGTTGCCTTAACCATTACTTCTGTGTAAAACTATTATTTTTGTGTTCTTTATCCTCTAGAAAAGTACTCTTGGCAGTTAACAAATTTTCATTGCATTGCTTAGAAATTAAAGTGAGATCTCCTTGTGCAACTAATCTTCCTTTGGAATACTCTCTCAATTTGAATTTTTACTTTTTGGTTGGGATATGCAGAGGGTGACTAACTATTTTTCCCTTTGTAATTCTAAGAGTAACAGAAAAACTTGAAGTTTCTGTTATGTAGAACCTTTTATTTTAGTAAATGGAGAGGTTTTGAATGCTGTGGATAAGTTCACTTACTTTGGCCACATGCTTTCCAGGG
Organism: Sminthopsis crassicaudata; assembly: GCF_048593235.1. Taxonomy (NCBI): domain Eukaryota; kingdom Metazoa; phylum Chordata; class Mammalia; order Dasyuromorphia; family Dasyuridae; genus Sminthopsis; species Sminthopsis crassicaudata. Next base: position 64,172,149 of record NC_133617.1, on the reverse strand, counting down.
ATGTCTACATTGATAGTTGCCACATGCATTGCTCAAGTTAGCTACTGTGTTTGGGAGCTTCTGAAGGGAAGTTGGGGAAGAGGTATTAGAATGACTATCAAACTCAAGGTCTACAGAGCTATTGTGCTGATCTCATTGTTGCATGTCTATGAAACCTGGGCAATCTGTTAGGGTTATGCCAGGAATCTGATTTCCTTTCATTTGAATTATCTTTGGATGATTCTGAAGATCACCTGGCAGGGTAGGACCCCAGATATTGAAGTCCTTTCTCGTGCTAAACTACCAAACATTCAAATTTTACTGTAGAGAGTGCAACTCCATTGGGCTGGCCATACTATTTGAATGCATATGCTTCTCCCAAAAGGCTATTTTATGGAGAACTCATAAGGAATGTCAGAAAAAGTTCCACATGTTAGTCCAAAAAAGAAATCCAAGGACAATCTCAAAGTCTTTCTTAAGAACTTTAAAATTGATTGCATGATTTGAAGATACTGGACCAGTCACTATGTCATATTCTCTTCAGAGAAGTTGCAGTGTTCTATGAGCAAAGCAGAATTGAATTAGCTTAGAAGAAACATAACATTCACAAAGTTACAGAAGCCATCCAAAGCGTTCATATGGACTATTTGTTTCCAACCTGTGGCAAAGCATTCCAAGTTTGTATTGATCTGATCAGCCATAGTCAGTCACACTGGAACTTTAACATAGTGATGTCATTTTGGTCCACTGTGAGAATGAAGGATAACAATGAAAAATAATGAATGGCCTTGTTCTTCATAATTCCCCCAACCTCTCACTGTTGCAAAGCATTTGTGACCAAAGAAGAGATTGTTTCCCAATGGGTAAAATGGCTAATTTTGATTACATAAAATTACAAAGTTTTTGTCCAAAAAACTTTTGCATTTAAATTAGAAGAAAAATTGCAAATGGAGGAGGGAATCACTGTGACATTTTCTCTGATAAAGAGCCATTTTAAAAAATGTATGAGAAATTTAGTTATATTTACAGGAAGAAGATCTATGCTTCAATTGATAACTTGTCAAAGGATATGAATAGGAACATTTGAGATGAAGAAACATAAACTATAGTCGAATGAAAAAATTTTCTATTACAAAAACAAATCAGAACAATTCAGGTTACCACTACATCACACCTATCAGATTAAGATGGAAAAAAAAAAGGAACATGAGAAATAACAAAGGGGCTTTAAGTAAATATTTAACTGTGAACTGGTTCATTTATTATGGAATGCAATTTGTAACTATTCCTAGAAGATATTTAACTGTGTATAATGTTTGACTCAGGATGATAGCTTTAGGTCTACACTCCAAAGAAATCCATAAAAGAGGTAAAGAACCCATATGTTCAAAAATGTAACAGCTTTTTTTTTTTTTTTTTTTTTTTTTCTTTTCCTGTTTGGGCAAAAATTGTAAATTGAAGGAATTTCCACCAACTGGATAAATGACTGAAAAATTAATGATGTGTGAATACTATGGAATACTACTATGCTTTAGGAAATGACAAAAGAGATGTTTTTATGAAAATCTGGGGAGGCTTGTAAGAATGGAAACAAAGTAAAATGGACATCCTGGAGAACCTTTTGCAAGGTAACACCAGTACAGTAAAGAGAACCATCTTATCAACTTTAAAAGATGGTAATTCTAATTAACACAAGGAACTAATTTCCATTCCAAAGGACTTAAGATAAAGCATAATATCTACCTCCAAATAGAGAACAAATGAACTCAGACTTCAAATGAAAGCATATGTATTTTCTTCTCTCCCTTCCTTTATTCCTCTCTTCTTCATACCTTATTTACTCTTCCTCTTTTTTTCTGACATGGCTAATGTAGTAATTTGTTTTGCAAGACTATACATATTTGTATAATAAAAATTGTTTTTGTTGCTTTCTCCATGGACAGGAAAAGGAGAAAAATGAATCCTGAACTGAAAACAAAATTGAATTAAAAAATAGAAAAACAGATATGATGAAAAATAAAAAATCTGAAATTATAATTCAATCTTCAGTAAAATAAAAACATAACAACTTAAGAAGTAATTGTCTTTCTGCCAAGGATATTTAGAACTGGAAAGCAATTTATATCCTATCACAAAAAATGAGGAGAGAAACAAATCATATAGTCTTCATAGTTATGAAATGCAAATGAAATCTTAACCAAAAGAAAGGAGAATTACAAAAGGAAAACAATTATAATTTTGGAAACAACTAGAGCATTTTATTGCTTTCTGTTCCATGCGATATTGATCTTTTTAGCAAAAATTGACTCACTATGTATCCCAGGATACTGTTGGACTCTGGAGAATTTTTTTCTCCTTGTATTTCTCCCCTTTTTCATGTTTCCTCCTTGTCCTCCCCTCCCCCCTTCTTGGGAGAGTGATGTTCTTGGGAAAGCTTTAATTATTTCACTATTTTAAATTTTATTTCCTTTTTGTTTGAATTTTAATGATGAGTAGAGAAAGATAATTTTATTGCATGCTAAGGGAATCCTTTGCTACTGGAGATGGAGTCATTAATTGGGATTTAAAAGGATTGTTCAAGATTCCAGCCTTTGACAAACAGTAAAAGGAAAATTTTCTTATCTGGAATGTGAATTAAACAATTCAATGAGTAATTTGCTTTAAGAATCTCTATTTTAAAAAATGCTTTAAGTATTTTTAGTATTTAAGTATTAAGTTTATTTTAACTAAGTAATTTTAAGTATTTAAGTTTAGTATAGGAAGGATTTTCATACACTATTATTAATTGGACCCTCATTTCTGGTGTGAGGAAAAACACCTATGTACAAATTAGAAACCTATCTCTGAGCCATCAAGTGCCACATTTTATTATTAGTGGGTTTTTATGTAATGTCTGACTCTCAGAGACTCCATCTTGTGTTTTTTTAAGGAAAGATACTGTAGTGGTTTGCCATTTTCTTCCCCAGCTCATTTTATGAATAAGGAAACTGAGAAAACAAGTTTAAGTGACTTGTTCAGGACCATACACAGTAAGTGTGTGCCTGCTTTTCACTCAGGTCCTCCTGACTTGAAGGCTGCCACTCCATCTACTGTGTCATCTAACTTCCCAGTGCCCTTAGGGAAATTGATAGAAATCAGGAAAAAGGGGGATGATAATCTCTTTCAAGCATGAGTGACAGCTTCAACAAAGGCACAGTGATGGGGAATAGGAAGATCATGGAAGAATAAAGGGAGCTGGCACAGTGGAAAGAGTATTGAATTTAAATTTATGAGCCATGGTTTTCTTCCCTTTCTTTGTAACCTAGTGTCACTATCTGTATAAGGAGAGGGATATGCTGGGTGACTTCAGAATTCTCTTCCAGATCCAGATCCAGATTGATGATTTTGCTATAGGGAGCAGGTGATTATTACAGAAAGGATATGAAAAGAGGTAGAAAGAAATAAGCAGAAAATGCCAAGATGTCAGACTAGAAGCAATAAGCCAGCTGAACTCCCAGAATAACATCTCACATTGAATTTTAAAGCAGAGTGAGATTTTAAATTAAATTAAATTATTATTTTTTTATTATTATTAATATTTTGCAGTCTAAGACATGGTAGAAGTTTGTGATACTAGAATGTATTTCCATAACAGCAGCAGCATTTGAAAACTCTCAGCCTAGACATAGTAAGGGACTCAGACAAGCTCTCAGAAAGAGATTACCAAGGAATCTGTGCTGACATTAGGTGTAGAACCTAGTGCTAATAGGCAACTCTATTGCCCTTATGTAACTTTAGTTCAAGAAGGAAAGGAGTGCTTGTTATTGGGACCTTGATAACAGCTCCAAGGAAGAGAGGAACATTATCATTTTTGGTTGCAGGATAGCAGGTTCATAGTTCCAGGGCCAAAATGAGCTCTATCACTTGCAGTTGAAGAGCAGCAGGGAGTGTTTCTGAATAATGAGCAGGGCATGGATAAGTACAGTAGTGACTACATATCTCATTAGATCATATTACCATGGAAGCTTGCAACAAATATTAAAAATATGTTGGCAAAATAATCACACAATAAAAAAGTACTTGATCATAAAAAAGATAAGTCTAGTGGGCTAGTGAGACCAGGACAAGAATTCAGAGTAAGACAACAATGTAAAAAAAGCAACAAAGTATCAAAGAAAAAATGGATACAAACTGGATATCTAATTGGATACAAACCCAGCAAGAATTCCAGGAAGAGGTAAAGAAAGAGAGAATAAAGATAGAGGAAAAATCATTAAAAGAAGTAAGAATGATACAAGAAAATTATAAAAAGAGAATTAATAGCTTGGGAGAAGAGGAACAAAAACGCTACTGGATACAACACCTTAAAAACAGACTTAACCACTGAAGACAAGAACTCCTTGAAAAAACAGAATTGGTCAAGAGAGAAAAAATACAAAAAGTTACAGCAGAAAATCATTTCTTAATAATTAGAATTGGACAAGTGAAAACTGATGATTCCATGAGGCATTAGAAACACCCAAGTAAAATAATATCAAGAGTGAAAATCAGCAGAAAATGTAACACTTTGGAAAAAAACTGATCCACAAATGGATTGAGGAGAAATAGCTTAAGAATTGTTGGATTACCTGAAAGACATGATCAAACAAAAGAGCATGGACATTATATTATAAGAAAGTGTAAAAGAAAATTGGCTATTTTAGATCCAGAGGGGAAAATATAAGTTGAAAGTATCTACTGCACCAAACTGGCCTCTGACATGTAGATGGCCAGAGTCAAACAGAACAGGCTAGAAATAGGAGAGTCAGGATTCAAACAAAAGTTGAATTTCAAAATAAGAGAAATGGCTTCCACTTTAGTGTGACTCAACCTTGATACTTATATCAATGACTATGCAATGAACTGTAGCCCTGACTATGAGGGATAAGCAATGAGACGAGTTTCGTAACAGATTTTCATGGCCAGAACATGACCAAGATTGTCTAGTGTCTGTCAAAATCCAGAGAATAGCTGCTTCTGATCAAAACCATACAATAATTATATGATTTTGCCAACAGGTGAAGTCACCCAGAGGGTGAGTGCAAAGGATTGTGGTTAACCCAAGCTAAGGGCATAGATTGCTTCCTGGGCCTTAGCTCTCTGGAAAACAGGATGACTCCTCATATCCTGACAAAAGAATCTACCAATCACCTCTGAAAAAAGATCCCAACCCCCAAACTCCCTGAAATATTATTGCTAAATTTCAGAAATCCCAGGTGAAGGATAAAACATTGCAAGAATCATGAAATAAACAATTAAAATATGGTGGAGTTACAGTAAAAAAAAAAAAAAATCACATAAGATTTAGCAGCTTCCATGTGAAAGGAATAGAAGTCCCAAAATATGCTATTTCCTAAAGCAAAGGAGTGAGAATTACCATCAAGAATAACTTGCCAAGAAAAACTAAGGGTAATAATTGACGAGGGATAAAATGCCTATTTAATTAAGTAGAGGGTTTTCAAGCATTTCTGAGAAAAGGGCAGAGTTGACAGAGTTTTTTTCCTGTATCAATTGGGGTTAAATGACTTGCCCAGGGTCACACAGCTAGGAAGTGTTAAGTTTCTGAGGCCAGATTTGAACTTAGGTCTCCTGTCTTCAGGGCTGGTGCTCTATCTACTGTGCCATCTAGCTGCTCCAATAGCACAGGTGAATCAAAAATTTGTCATTCAAATACAAGATGCTGGAGGAACAATAAATAATAACCAGAAAGAGAAATCAGATGGGATTCAATAAGAAAAGATTATATGTATAACTCCTAGGAACTTCATTGTTAGTAGGGCAGTTAAAAAGAATCTACATAGACAGAGGACAGGGACATGAGTCAATTGGGATGATTTTAAAAAATGAGAGGCTGAGACTGAGGGATGCATGGGGAGAATGGGCATGGGTGAGGAAGCATGGGTAGACACAGAAGAAAATCATTTACCATGGAGAAGAAAATGGAGAGGGATGGTAACAGGTAATATCTAAACCTCCCTCACAGCTAATTTGGTTCAAAGAGGTTGGAACACACACACACACACACACATATATATATATATATATATATATATGTATATATTCATATACATATATATATATATATATATATGCACATGTATATACATTTATCCACTCAGGTATAGCAACCTATCTTACTGAAGAGACAGCTAAGAGAGGAAAAGGGTTAAGGGAAAGAGATAAAAAGAAGAGTGGATTAAGAGAGACAGTGGTTAAAAGCAAAACAAATTTTTGAGGAGAGACATGGTAAAAAGAAAGAGAAAGATAAAAAGAAACTAAAAGTAGAAATACATAGTATTAATAACTGTGAATATGAATAGGTTGAGTTCCTCCATCAAATATCAGTAGATAGAAAAATGAATTACAAACCAGAATCCAAAAGATTGTAGTGTATAAGTAACACTTGAAATAGAAAGATACACACAGTTAAAATAAAAAGCTGGAACAGAAGCTAATATGCTTCCACTGACTAAAAGAAGTAGGGATAGTAATTATGATCTCAAACAAAAGCAAAATATACCTAATTAAAAGAGATAACAGGCCAACTACATTTAGCTAAAAAACATCATAAGCAATGATACCATATAAAAATTTTTACAGCAAGTTTCACTGACAAAACATAATTTCTCAAATATATAGGGAACTGAATTGAATTTATTAAAATAAGAGCCAATTTCTCAAATGATAAATGGTCAAAGGATATGAACAAGCAGTTTTCAGAAGAAGAAACCAAAGCTATCTATAGTCAAATGAAAACCTCTTCTAAATCAGTATTGATGAGAGAAAAGCTAATAAAAAAGCCCTCTAAGATATCACTTCATACTTGTGAAAAATGACAAATAGTGAGGGAGTAGGGAAAAATGTTGGAAAATAGGTACACTAATAAATAATTTGTGGAACTGGGTCCAGTGTAATCACTCTGGAGAATAATTTGGAGCTATACACAAAGGGCTATAAAATTGGGTATGCCCTTTGAGTCAGCAATATTGCTGCCAGGGCTGTATTCCAAAGGCACACACAAAGAAGAAAACAATCTAAGTGTACAGAAATATTTATACTTCTTTTTGTGGTGGCAAAGAATAGGAATTTGATCAGATACCCATCAGCTGAAGAATGGCTGAACAAATTAGCAAGTATGATTCTGAGAAAATATTTTTGTACTAAGAAATGTTGAAGGGGATGGTTTCAGAAAGAGGTTTGGTAAATCTATACAAACAGATCTATTTCCATTTATTTATTATTTATTTTTGCTGAGGCAATTAGTGCTAATTGACTTGCCCAGAGTCACACAGCTAGGAAGTATTAAGTGTCTGAGGCCAGATTTGAACTCAGATGCTCCTGACTTCAGGGCTGGTGCTCTTATATAAGCTTTATATCAGTTGTGGGAAAGTGAATTGAGCATAACCAAGAGATCTTTGTACATGGTAACAGCAAATGTAATGATATTAACTGTTGAAGACTTAGCTATTTTGATCAAAATAATGTTCCAGGACAATCCCCAAAGACTCATGATGAAATATTATTCATCTCCAGAAAGAGAACTCATGAACTCTGAATACAAATTGATTTATGATTTTCCCACTTTTTTTGTTTTTTGTTTTTTTTTTCAACATGGCTGTGTCTTCCATGATTTCACATGTGCAATTGCTTGTCTTACAAGGGTTTGGGGAAAATAGGAAATTTGGAATTCAGTGTTTTCTAAAAAATTTTAAAAACCAAATTTTTAGAAAAAAAAAGAAATAAGTAGATGAATGAAAAACTAAAATATTTTTATGTAGTAGTAATGAGAATATAAGTTGAGTTAAATAATAAAGAGCCTTTAATAAAAATAAAAATATAAGATTAAAGAGTCTCTGATAATTTACATATTGCAGTGACAATATTGCATGTTCTGAGGAGGTAAGAAGAGCCATAATAATAACAGTTATAGTAATATGTGGCATTTTAAGAAAAGAACTTTAAAGTTTGTCTATCCCTGCATATATGTTAACTCATTTTATACTAACAAAATCCCTGGGCTGGGGTGTATTATTATCTCCATTTTACAGATGAGGAAATTGAGGTGTATGAAGAGGCTAAGTAACTTGGCCAGTATCCTATGTGCCTAAGATAAGATTGGGACTATTCTATACATTGTGCCACATGAGTTCTCAACTATATTGAGTCCCTCTTATCATCTCACATAGTCTAAAAGTATATTCAATATACCACAGACCTGGGAATTCTTATTGATGATACAGAATGGATGGCCACATGTTGGACTCTTAGGATTTTCCCTAAGACCTCCCCATCCATCAGGCCTAAAGAATTTAAAAAACTTTTAAAAGTAAGTTTCCCTCTCAAAGTGAAGGTAAGAACATCAAGGTTCCTTAGTTTACCACTCACCAATTCTCTTGTAACTGTGACAATGGACACTGAAGTGCCATAAGAGAATGACCTCTTTCCATTAAAGAGTATTGAACTTGGAATCAGGAAACCTGGATTCAGCTCCAGGGAAACTTGCTTAATATGCTTGGGGCTCATTTTTTACCTTTGTAATATGGGGATAATAACAATTGCATATTTTCGGGAAAACACTTTTATGAACTTTTTGTGTATATGTCTAGATATAGACATATAGTTAAACAAAAGCTTAACCATTCATAAACAATGGGTTGTAGAAGCACAGGTGGTGGCCTTGATTTGTTCCATGGATCAATTTCCATAGGGAAGAGAATTCTTGATGAGAATATAAAGCATTTATAGTTCTTAAAGCTTCTTTCAATCTCTATCTATCTGTTTCTTTTCTCTCTTGTCCTTTTCTCTCTATGTACATATATTTGCACACACATATAGGAAAATTCTCTTGAGGAGCCTTCATCCACTGATCCAGACTGGCATTTGTTCTACTATAATATTAAAGAGTAGTTTGGGCCATTGAGGTTAAATGACTTTGGCTAGAATTAGACTTTCAGAATGTTAAAGATGATGTAAAGCATATCATGTGATTAATGCATTCTTAGAAAATAGAGAATATTGACTATATGAGAGGCATAGAAAATGGAAGGGTTTGCATTCATCTAGATTAAAGAAATATTTCCAAAGTTACCAGTGATTTCTTAGTTGCCAACTCTAATGGTCTTTTCTCACTCCTCATCCTTCTTGAACTCTCCAGCCTTTGACTTCAATGATTGCCCCTCTTTTCCTTTATTCTTTCTTTTCTCTAAGTTTTCATGACACAGCTTTCTCCTCATTCTTTCAAGTGCATGACTGCTCCTTCTCAGCATTCTCTCTTCATGCAAGTAATGCCTGCTAATTGTGAGGGTCCTCTAATGTTCTCTCCTCTCCTGGGTTCTTTTTTTTTTTTTTCAACTATACCATTTTGCATAATGATCTCATTAGCTTTTCTGAGTACAATCATTATGTCTATGTAGATTATTCTGAGATTTATATATTCAGCCCTAACTTCTCTCCTTAGTTCCAGGATCATCAGCTTACTTTTGGACATCTGAAACAGGATGTTCCACAGGCATGTCAAACTCATTATATCTAAAATCAGAATATGTTATTTTTCCTATCAACCTCTTGCATGCCATAGCATCACTTCACTGATGTCCTGGTTGTGGTAGAAAATGAAGGACAAACAAGAACCACAACGTAAACAACAAGAATACTTTTGAGTTTATCTTTCATTCGCTCAATATAATCATGTTTCTGCATAATTCTTTGCATGTTGTTTAATTCATTAGAATGTGAATTCTTGAGGGCAGAGACTGTTTTTGTCCCCCTTTTTTTTGTCTGACCAATAGTAAGCAGTTAATAGATGCATGTTTACTTGATTCCTGTTGCCTGTAAGTAGGTACAAGGCATATTCCTAAAACTCAGAATACAAGTGTATTAAGAATGGTAGTTGTCTTTTTTTGTCATACTCTCACTGCTTGGCATATAGAAGGACCTTAGAAGTTTTAGAGCAGTTTTGATTTCCATTGACAAAGGGAATTTTCTTACTGAGTTCCCTTGGCCAATTACAATTACAAGTCTGGACCAACTAAGCTGTAACTGACACACATTTTTCTCTATTTAGATGGACTTCTTGCCTCTTCCCTCCCCTCCAAATTAGCATTTATTGTTTTTTCCCTCTACATAGCAGGAAGGTTTTTTTTTTTTTATAAGGAAGAGAAAATTAAGAGGTGTTGTACAAGATGGTGAGCAGGCTCTAGGTCATGCTATAGGAAACTAGGTGAAAGAAAGGAGAACAGGAGACTTTCCTGTATAATTTAATTATATAATTGCTGTCTTCTAGAATATGAAGATTAGGCAAGGGGGAAAAGTATTAGACTTCTGTTTTGTTTCAGGATGAAGCATTGGTAGAGTTGAAAGGTACAGTGATGTTGCTTTGCCTTGGAAGTAGGAAAAAAAAAACTTTCTAAAAATTAGTGTGAAGCATGATGTGCTTTCATTCAAAGTAGAGAGTTCCCCTCACTAGAGGTCTTCACATATAAGTTTTAAACAACAATGATTATTTGCCTTGTCTTTACAGATGGGATAATTACTCAAATATATATTGGATTTAGCTACTGAAGTGCCTTCCAATTCGGAGATTGTGCTATTCACAGATTGATAATGAATGAATAAATGAAAATGCTTTTACAATATTCTAGACCCTGTCCTAGATGATAGAAATGCAAATACAAACACTTGTCTTCTAGCTTCTTGTATTTTAATAGCAAGAGGGAACTCATACAGGAAACAGAGCAAAGTTTAATGTTCTTTTTTCCTTCATTTATTCCAAAATGCATGTGCCTGATGTCTATTTCTGATTTCACCAGGATTATCTATAATATAACCCATAGTTATAATATGCTTTCTGTCAGTTCTGAGATGGGTCGTTTTTTAGCACCCTTCTTTTCCTTACCCAACTTGTGCAACATTAGACTGTCTTCCAAATCCACTTCCCTGGCATAAATTTCTCAGATTTCAGGTCCATTCTTGAATACAAAATTCTCTACAGTATTATCTAGTCCATGTGAGGACTTTTATTGTTGAAGAACCCAGAATTTTCCATTCTTCTTTTAGAAAGCTTTAACTGTTAAGGTAGTTTTCATTGTATAAGATGAAAACCTGCCTATTCATGTTTTACTCATTGTTCCTATTTTCATCCGATTGGGTCTCCTCTACAAAATATAATTGTTTTTCCACATTACAAATTTTCAAATTGTAATAAACTAAAATAGCTTTGGATTATTATATTTAGTAGCTAGTTGGCATACAACACATGACTTGGTGTAAGGAACATCTGTGTTTCAATCCTATTTTAGTTATTTAATAGTTGCATGACTCGTGGAAAACAACTTTATTTTGCTTCAGCTTTATCATCTGTAAAATAGAGGTGTTAATATAGCATCCACATCCCAGAATGGTTGTCAGGATTAAATGAGAAAAGAGTTATGAAATTGTTTGGAAATCTTTAATTTTAGAGAAACATTCATTGTCTTTATTCTCTTTATTAGGACATCTATTTCTGGCCTAAAACTCCCATTTTGTAATGCAATATCTCAATGGCATTGTCACACCTAGAACCTTGTTCCCTCATCCTCCTGCTGAACCCTGCTTTGGTGAGTTCCTCTTATCAATATCCTTCCTTAATGAACTGACTACCTCATCTCCCACAGTTCTAATCATGAAATGGGAAAAAGGAAAGAAGTACTACTCAATCCATATGTCCTGGAACATTTCCTTAGGTCACTTAGGTTTCACCTCAGTGAATCACAGAATATGAAAGTTAAAAAGGATTTCATAAGCCACTTGGTCTAATTCCTATGTGATAGGAATATCCCTGTATCTCAAAATGCAAGTTTAAAAGGAAGGACCAATTTTTCTCTCCATGTAGTCTCACTGTTTTACACAAAAAAGACCCACAGCAAATGCTTGTGAAATTCAGTGATGTCATGAGCTCTGAAGTCTTGTTGATTTTATTTCTGTAAAAATATATATATATATATTTTCCCTGAGGCTGGGGTTAAATGTCTTGCCCAGGGTCACACAGCTAAGGAAGTGTTAAGTGTCTGAGAGCAGATTTTGAACTCGGTTCCTCCTGAATTCAGGGCTGGCGCTCTATCCACTTCACCACCTAGCTGTCTGAAATCTTTTGTTTCTAATAACCTATCTGTCACATAATTTAAGCCTTATGCTATCTGGATGATAAAGTAATAGTGTCTCCAATTAGTTGTCTGATTGTTATCAAAACAATTTCAAATAAAGGCCTGATCATATCATTTTTTCCCCTGAGAAATGAACTCCAGTGATTCCCTATTGTCTTTGTATAAAATACATATTCCTCATCTTGGCATTGAAAGTTCACAACCATCTGGCTCCAGCTTATATTTCCTGGCTTCTTACTTTTCACTGTTCTGTATTAGAGAGAAACGTGTCACATTCCTCTTCCATAAATTTACCACTCTTTTTTTTGTTGCTTCTGTGCTTTTGCATAGAATATCACTTTGTTCTAGGCTGAATTCCATTCTCAATTGTATTTTGCCTAAGTGACATCAGCCACTTATTCCCCTTCAGTCTATTTAGAGGGTGATTGTGAGGATCAGATGAAAACATTAGTAAAGTGTGTAGCCCAGTACCTGGCACATAGTGCTTAATAAATCTTTGATCCCACTCCCTATTAGATGTTGCCTTCATCAGCCCTAATCCTTTTTTTTTTTTTTCCCTGAGGCTGGGGTTAAGTGACTTGCCCAGAGTCACACAGCTAAGAAGTGTTAAGTGTCTGAGAGCAGATTTAAACTCCGGTCCTCTGGAATTCAAGGCTGGTGCTTTATCCACTGCGCCACCATCATCAGCCCTAATCCTTGCTCTCTGTCTCCATCTGCCTCATACCTCTTATCTAGAGCCTTTTTACTGAGTCCTGAGTGTGCCCTAGATGCTTGCTACCTACCAGTGTCCTCTGCCTTCAGCTTTCTCCATCTGCACAACAAATCCATTCCTTAGCATGATTTCCCCACACTATAGGTTTGCCTGCTTTTGTCTGGTATGCACTCTTCAATGCACAAGTTTACCACCTGACATTCCATTGTCACTAAAGGAAGAGTCTAACTTGACCTAAATCTCTCTATTGATATTCTAAGCTTATTCCTCTATGATTAGCAAGCTATTCTCCTAATACTGTGCTTTTGAACACCTGGCTGCTAATGTACAAACTCAGGTCCCAACATGTAATTATTCATTTCTTCCTCATCCCAAGACCACACTAACTTTATCCTTTGTCTTCTCCAGGCAATATACCATTTCATATCTACCTGCTTCTATTGTGCTCTCTTGAATGCCTGTTTCATTAATTAACAAACTTTCCTTCTTCTTAAACTTTTTATTTCATCTTTTAGATGTCATCTTTTGGTACTCACTGAGACCTGTTCTCTTCTGAAGACAATTATTCGCTTTATTGTATCTATTTTTTTGTGAACACAGCTATTTCCTAAGTTTTATGTTATTTTCCTTCAATTAAATGAGTTAATATGATGAAAGGCCTAATATGTTGAATAATCAGCTTTGACTTTTCATCTGTTTTCTGTAACACTTCTTTCCTATCCCTGCCTCTGTAGTTGAGAATTAGAAGAATCACTCACCTCTTTTGGTCCCTGTCACTTGAGTAGATGAGGGAAGGGCTATGGGATCCAACATATGTATATGGAATCATGGGATCAAGCTCATCTTATCATTTTTATAGCTATAGGAAGTCCTGAGTTCATCTCCCTCTGGAGCTTTCATTACAAGGCCAAATTTAAAAGAAGTGATGCTTTCTATGTTGGAAGTCATTGATGTCACCGAGGATAACAAACTTTTTCCCCCAGGTGATAATTATCCACAATTAAACTTGATTAATGAGAATTCTCCCAAATCCTCATCTTCAAAAGTAAGCAAATGGTAACAGATGAAAGGGAAACTTTTCTCTAATCCCTGGAAAATTCAGACAAGGTCATTCCCAGTGGGTAAAACAGAAAAGTTTGACTACTCGGTATATTGATTACTACATTGATTCCAGAATGACAGACTCTTGGCTGAAAAAGAGAAAAAAATAATCAACAAAACTGAGAAACATATTTAAAGTTTATATTTTGTATGCTTTTTTATTAATGAATTTCATTCTTGGCAAAGGAGTAATTTACCTTATTTATCTTTTTTGAGGACCAGTTTTTTGGCTGATAATTTCTCAATATTCAATTTTGATTGTTTTGTGATTGTTGTTCTTTTGCTTATTTCCAGTTTCTCATGACATGTACTGTTATATATATTTTTCTGGGCAGTGTCATGCTTTTTATTGACCTCCTTGGTTTATAGCTACCATTGAAATCCATTAGCCAAAAAGTCAGGATATCTTACTTATTTTATTTCTATAATTCCATGTTGCTTCTTAGAATGTTTGTACCAATTCACATCTTCACCAAAACTGAATTAATGTTGGTGTTTTTCTATAAATCCTCTGATTCTGCCTATGTTTATCTTTTATCATCTTTCTGAATTTTATGGGTCTGAGATGAAGTTTCCAGGTTCTTTTGATTTGCATTTCTTTTATTACCACTGGTTTGAATTTGTGGTTATTAATAGCTTGAATAATTCATTTATTGATTACTAATTATTACTTTTGAAAAGTCTTTGTTTATATTCTTTTACACCTTTTAAAATTAGAGCCATTGGCCTTATATCATTCCCTTAATTGTCCATGTGTCAAAGCTTTGAATAGCCAACTCTCAATAGAATTATAGGATACAAGCTTTTTTTCCCTCTCTTTATAATCTTGATAAGTGAGTTTTGTTTGTGAAAAAAGCTTTTTTTAATTTTTTGTTTCATGTAATCTAAATTTTAAGGAATTATTTTCCTCAGTGAGATTTTTATCTTCTTTCCCAATTGGCCAATTTTGCTTTTAAAAGTATTCCTTCATTAGCTTTTTGTATTTCCATATATACACAAAAATTTATATGCATATATATTTGCTATTTAGCATTTCATTTGTTCTAAGTGCTTTTCTTAAAATGTGAAACTATTATTATCCCCATATTATCAATGTAAAACATGAGCTTCAGACATAATGCCCTGGTGTTGAATCCAGATTTCCTGGCTCCGGGTTCAATCCTTTTCCCATTAAAAAGGTCATTCTCTTATGGCGTTTCAGTGTTCATTGTCACAGAATGACAAGAAAAGTGGTGAGCTGTCAATAATGAACTTTGATGTTCTTACCTCCCCTTCGAGAGGGAAACTTACCTTAAAAAGCTTATTACATTAAAAAGTGGTGGGAAGGTCTTGAGGAAAATCCTGAGGGTCCAACATGTAGTCATTCCATTCTGTATCAACAAGAATTCCCAAGTCTCTGGTGTATGCAGTGCTCTTCCAGACCAGGTAAGATGACATGAGGCAGAATGTTTTTTCATGGGGCTCAGCTTATGCTTAAGAACTCAGTATAGGTGGCGTAGTGGATAGAGTGGCAATACCCAGCAGAATTGGTTGAAAGCAGCTTTTTACTTCCCGTTTTAATAGCCTCAAGTAAGCCAGAGTTTATACCTTTGTGACTCTTTAGTTTATACTCTTTATATTCTACAAATGTCCTTCATATGACAGCCCATGAATTAATTAATATTCGAACCTTATCTTAGGCATATAGAAGATGTATGATGTTGGGCAAGTGACTTAGCCTCTCTACACCTCAATTTCCTTATCTTTAAAATGGAAATAATAATATTATCTAGTCCTGGGTTTTTGTTAGCATTAAAAGTGTTATGTATACAGATAGGCAAATTTTAAAATAATTTTCTTAAAATGCCATATATTAATATAATAATAATAATAATAATTATTGTTATTTATTTATTTTTTTTGGGGGGGTGATACAATGGGGGTTAAGTGACTTGCCTAGGGTCATACAGCTAGTAAGTGTTAAGTATCTGAAACCTAACTCAGGTCCTCCTAACTTCAGGACTGATGTTTTATTCACTGCATCATCTATCTGCTCCATAATTATTATTATGGTTATAATTATAGCAATTAATACCTCTTTAAAACATGTCATTGCAATATATAAAGTTTTAGAGTTCTTTATTGCTTACATTTTTATTTATTTTAGAGGTTTTTTATTATTTAACACAACTTATAGTCTCATCAGTACTACTTAAGGCACATTAAAATTTTCATTTATCTATTTCCTTATTTCTTTTTTTCATTTAGAAAATTTATCTATTTTAAACAATTGAAAACATTGAATTTAAATTTTTTTTCAAACCCTGGTAAGGTAAGCAATTGCAAATGTGAAAACATGAAAGGCATATTGCCATATTAGTCATATTGAAAAAAAGAACACAAGAAAAATAAAGTGGAAAAAATTATATATCAATTTGTTCTCAGAGTTCATCAGTTCTATCTCTGAAAGTGAATTTTTGATCCTCAATCCTTTGGAATTGTCATGGATCACTGTCTTGATTAGAGTTGCTAAGTCTTTCACAGTTGATCATCATTACAATAATGCTATTACTGTGTACAATGATCTCCGGGTTGTGCTCCTTCAACTCACTTCAGTTCATATAGGTCTATCTCCATCATTCTGAAACTATCCTTTCTTAGTACAAAAGTATCTTGTCAGAATCATATTTGATGACTTGTTCAGAAATTCTGCAATTGATGGGGATCCCCTCAAATTCCTATTCTTTCCTACTACAAAAAGAACTTGTACAAATATATCTGTACAAATAGATTGTTTTCCTCTTTGTGTATGTCTTTGGAATATAGACCTAGCAGCAGTATTGTTGACTCAAAGGACATTCCCAATGTTACAGCCCTTTGTACCTATCTCCAAATTATTCTCCAGAGTAGTTAGACTGGACCAAGTTGGACAAATCATTTATTAGTGTACCTATTTTGCAACATTTCTTCCCACTGCCCCACTATTTGTCATTTTTCACAAGTAAAAAGTGATATCTCAGTGATATTTTTTATTCGTTTTTCTCTCATCAATACTGATTTAGAAGATTTTTTTTTTCATTTGACTATAGATAGCTTTGATTTCTTTTTCTGAAAACTGCTAGTTTATATCTTTTGACCATTTATCAATTGGGAAATTTAGCTATTAGTTTTATAAATCTGATTTGTTCCTATATATATTTTAGAAATGATGTTTTATCAGAGAAATTTGTTGTAAAAATTTTATATCATGTCATTGTTTCTGGTGCCTTTCAGCCAAATATAGTGTTCATGTTATATCTTTTAATTAGGTCTATTTTGGCTTTTGCTTTGTCTGACTTCAAAATTCTATCCCTAACTCTTTTAGTCAATGGAAGAATAATAGCTTCTCTTCCAGTTCCTTATTTTAACTGTGTGTGTCTTTCTGTTTCAAGTGTGTTTCTTATAAACTATATACTGTTAGATTCTGGTTTCTAATTCATTTTGCTATCTATAACTATTTGATGGATGAATTCATCCTATTCACCTATAGTTATTATTGCTATGCATTTCCTCTTTATTTTCTTCTTTTTACCCTTCTCTTTTTCTTTTTATCACACCCCTCCTCAAAAGTCTGTTTTGCTTCTGACTATTCTCTCTATTAATTCACTCCACTCTTCTTTCTATCTCTTTCCTCTAACTTCTTCCCCTCTTCTCTCTTGGGAACGATATATTCCTAAATCTGAGTGTATAGATAGATATATGTAATGTTCTGATCGTCTCTCAGTTGTAATCCTTCTCTGGGAGGAGGTTTCTTTTCTGCATAATCTTTTCCTCTATGAGCAGATTTCTTGGGAGGCTTCTGGAGCCTCCAGCCAGCTTCTTCTTCTTCCTGAATCCTGGCTCTGAATCTCCTCCAGCTCTTGTCCTTCCCCAATCCAGACTGCTCTCCAGGCTCAATGTTGCCTCTTTTTATCCTCCCAGAGAATGGGCGTGGGATAATATAAGGGCTTCTGGGAAGAAGTACTCCAACCAATTAACTTCTCCTCTTAGAATTCCTAAGGTGTAAACTCCCTTTAAAGGCCCAAACCAAAGGTCTGAGCCAGAGAACTGTTAAGTCAACCTGAGTTCTCACCTTGTAATTGTCCAGACAACCTGAATTCTCACCTTGTCACTGTCCAGACAACCTGAGTTCTCACCTGGTAATCCTAACAGATATACATATAAATATGTATTCCAGCTTCTTTGAACAAATTTAGATAAAAGGGTGGTTCATGTAATCCCTGCCACCACCCATCCTTATTTTCCTCTCCACTGTAAATGCTTATCTTCTGTGCCTCTTTTATGAGACATAATTTTCCGTGTTTCCTCACCTATGCCCATTCTCCCCATGGGTCATTAGTTTCAGCCCTTCATTTTTTTGAAGCATCTCAACATAATCAACTCACACCCCTGCCCACTATTTATGTAGACTTTCTAACTGCCCTAATAACAATATAAGAGTTCTGTGTATCTTTTTCCTCACACAGAAATGTAAAGAATATAAGCAGATTAAGTTCTATCTGATTTCTCTTTCACAGTTACCTTTTATTGTTTCTCCTGAGTCTTGTATTTGAATGACAAATTTTTGATCCAACTGTGGCATTTTCTCAGGAAAATTTGAAAAACTATCTATTTCATTAAATAATCAATTCCCCCCACATCAATTATTGCTCTTAATTTTTTGGCCAAGTAATTTTTAATGGTAATCCTCTCTCCTTTGCCTTCTGGAATATCATATTCTAGGCTTTCAGTTCCTTTCACGTGGAAGCTGCTAATTCTTGTGTGATCTTTACTGTGACCACCGTATTTCCATTATTTATTGCATGATTCTTACAATATTTTATCCTTCACCTAGAATTTCTGAAATCTGACAATAATATTTTAGGAGGCTTGAGTTGGGATCTTTTTTAGGAGGTGGTTGGTGGATTCTTTTGTTAAGATATTAGGAGACATCATGTTTTACAGAACTAAGGCTCAGCAAGTAAGCTGTGACCTGATGTAAGTAAGCAACAAGTAAGCTGAAGATCTCACCTGCTGGCAAAATCATATAATTATTAAATTTCTTTGATCAGCAGCAGCTGTTCTCCGGATTCTGATAAGTACTGGACAATCTTAGACATATTCTGGTCATGAAATCCTGTTATGAATCAAACTTATCTCATTGCTTATGCTTATAATCAGGGATATAGTTCATTACATAGCTATTGGTATAAGTTTTAAGGTTTAGTCATACTCAAGTGGGTCCCCTCATTGGGGAAGGGTTTCTAGCACATGTATTTAATCTGCCTTCTTGCTTGAAAGCCATTTCTCTCACTTTGAACTTAAACTTTCATTTGATTCCTGATTTTCCTATCTTAAGAGTGTTCTATCGATTTTGACCATCCACAGATTAGAGACCAGTTTGGTTCAGGTGACATTTTCAATTTCTATTTCTCCCTTTGGATCTTTAGTAACAGGCAGTTTTCTTTTATATTTTCTTGAACTATAATGTCCATGCTCTTCTGTTTAATTATGTCTTTCAGGTAGTCAACAATTCTTAAATTATCTCTCTTTAATTCATTTGTGAGTCAGTTATGTTCCCCATGTGTTATTTTACATTTTCTGTTACTTTTTAACTTTTTGATTTTGTTTTATTTAGAGTACAAGAATTCTTAGAGTACTTAGAGTACAAGAAAAGTTCTTGTCTTCAGTGGATAACTGTTTCTAATGTGGCATTAAAATTCAAGTGGCATTTTTGTGTCTTTTTTGCCAAGATGTTAATTTTCTTTTCATAATTTTTTTGCATCACTCTCATTTCTTTTCATGATTTTCCTTTATTCTTAATCTCTCTATGATTTTTTTCAGGAATTCTTACTGAGTTTCTTTCCAATCAATATTTTTTTGATGCTTTTTGTGTTGCTTTTTTATGTTGTTATTTTCATTTATTTTTGTGTGTGGCAAAAAATGGGTTTATTACACTAAGAAAACAGCTTTCTTAGCAGGCAAAATCCTATTAGGATTTTTGCAAAGGTTTGGGCACATAGCCTTAATTAATTAAGAACAATGATCAAAGTTGCAACTGTACTTAGTATAATTCTGAACTCCAGCTGGAGAAAACATTTGATTGGGAATTTTAGGATGATTCTAAATTTGGGAAATAATTTTACTATTGCCTTTGCATGCCAGATTTGTTCTGAGTATTTTGGGCAGTTTTAAAATTGTGGGAAATAATGTTACTGTTGCCTATGCAGGCTAGATTTAGTTATCTTTAAGTATAAGATCTTAAAAGAACAATAGCTTGTTAAAGAAGTTCTGTTAACTTGCCTGAAAGGGATCACATGCCTCTAATTAGGTAAAGATTGTAGCAAAAAAAAAAAGATCTGACTTTCTGAAGGCTCCAACTCTGGCCAAGTTGGAGCTTGGGAGGAGTCCATTGGGAATAATGACCATATGGGGTCAGAGGGAGAGAAAGAAAAACTATGCTGTTTAGTGAAATTCATTATTTGAAATATGATAGAAAAAGCAGTTTTATGTTATTGGGAATTTAAAGCTGTATTTAGTTTGGTTCAGAGTTTGTTGCCTATATTACAACATTGTAAGTTATGCTTTAAATCCACCTCTGCTGCATATATGGGTTTTATGGAATTTCCCCCACCTTCCACTCCCCAACCCCCTCCTACTTTCTGCTACTTTAAAGGTTGGGTGGGGTAGGGATCTTTTGTCTTCAAAGGTGAAGATTAAATTCATCTTCCACTGCTCTCTGCTATTTCTATGGAGCATCTAGTTAGCCTGGAGTACAGGTTAGTTTACCTCCCCTTCCTCCTGCCTCTTTGGAGGTAGAGTGAGGGAAAGGAAGGGCGGACACATTGCAATCCTTTCCTTCCCCCCTCCCTCTGAACTGTGTTCCAGCTGTTTTCTATCAAGTTGTAGCGACCTGGTTCTTGGCTAAAAAGAGCAAACTGATTCATATAAATATAAGGTTATGGTAAATATCAGTTTAGCATTTATCTAAAACCTTGATTAATGGGATTTTTATTGGAGGTTAAATTCCTTGGGTTTGTAGTTAATGTCACTGCATTTTTTCCTCCTGTAACTGATTTCTATAATCAGAGCAACAGTCAATAAGATTGTTAATGCAATTTATTATGTCATACCTTGCTATTTCCAATCTGGTTATATGTTATACCTGGTTATCTGTAATCATTATACCCTAAATATTTGAGCAAATAAGTATTTAGTCTGTTCATCTATCAGTTACTAGATATTATGTCTGGATATTCAAGTTTTTTTTAAGGTTTATAACTAATGACAGGTCACATCTTGTAGCAGTCCTTGTGAACCAGTCTTTCTATCTCAGACTGCTCTAACTTTTCATTGGTAGATGTGTTTTTGTTTCTAGATTTGGTCAAATTACAGAAATATTGACTTGCTTCTGGGACCTAGATCAGCTTTGATTGTCAGCACACCATGCCACACCCATCCTCCTCCCTGGACTGAGCATCTCCACCCATCTTCAGCAGTAAGTAGTTTTTGAGTTTTGCTCCGGATGTAATTTGGACTGATATGGGGGAATGGGAAAGTGGCTGAATTGTTAAAATTTTAACTTATTACTGTGTTTAAGACTTGGGATGGAAATTGTTAAACTTGTATAACTATTGCTGTTATGTCTGAGGGAAGTTTAGTCTGTTGTATGCATATGATTTATATGTGGGATGGCTATTTGATAATTTCTTTCCATGAGGAAAAAAAAGGGAGGAAGAAATAGGAAATTGGGGAAACTGCTGTGTATCTTCTTAGATACTTCTGCCCCACACCCTATCTTACTAGTTCAGATTTAATTGGAAGTCCTTTAACCAGTCCTTTTCATTTTAAAAAATTTACTGGACTATGATTTGCTGGTTATGCTTTAACCTTGGAACCCCTTGCAGGGGTAGCAATTCTGACTCAGACAATGCAAAAATAAAAATAAATCTGATTAAAAGAAATAAGCAAGGAAACTACATCTGGATAAAGGTTCCATAGATAATGAAGTGATATCAATACTAAACATGTATGTGATAAGTAGTATAGCATCCAAATTCTGAGAAGTGAAGTTAAGTGAGCTCCAGAAGAAATAGACAGCAAAACTATACTAATGGGGAATCTCAACCTTTCTCTGTGAGAGCTAGATAAATCTAACCACAAAATAAACAAGAAAGTTAAAGTGAATAGAATTTTAGAAAAATTAGATATGATAGACCTCTGGAGAAAATTGAATGAGGATAGAAAGGGATATATATTTTTTTCTCAGAGATATATGGCAACTACATAAAAAATTGTCCAATATTAAAACAATTATAAGGGACAATTTTGTCTAATTATATGCCAATAAATTTAGCAATTTAAGTGAAATGATAGAATATCTTCAAAAACATAAATTGCCTGTATTGGTTGAAGAAGAAATAGAATATTTAAGTAGGCCTACTTTAGAAAAATAAATTGAACAAATCATAAATGATCTTCTCAAGAGAAAAGCACCAAGATCAGATGAATTTAAAAATGAATTATGTCAAATATTTAAAGATCGAATTCAAACATTAAAAAAAAAAATGAGGTTTAGATAGGTTAATTTCTAATGATCCCACTAAACTCCTTTTATTAAATACATATGATATGGATACCTAAAATAAAAAGAATAAAAACAAAGAAAATTTCAAATCAGTTTCATTAATGAATGGGGATGCAAAAATCCTAAATAAAATATTAGCTAAAAGATTGCAATATATTGTAACATATTGATATTTCAAAGACAATACATTATGACCAAATGGAATTTATACCAGGAATTCAGGGACAGTTTATTATAAAGAATTAATTAATATTATTGAATATATAAGTAACATTATTGAATATATCAATAGCAAAGCAAAAAAACATGATTACATCAATAGATACAGCAAAAACTTTTGATAAAGTATAACACTCATTTCTATTAAAAATACTTGAAATTATTTGTATAAATGGATTTTTCCTTAAATTGATTTTTAAAAAGCATTTACTTAAAACCACAGCAAGCATTATTTATAATGGGTATAAGCTAGAAGCATTTCCAGCAAGATCAAGTGTGAATCAAGGATGTCCACTCTTACTAATATTATTCAGTATTGTCTTGGAAATCCTAGCAGTGAGAAAAAAAAAAAATAGAGGGAATCAGTATAGGGAATGAGGTAACTAAACAATTTTTTTAAAAACTTTTTTAAAATAAAAATTTTAAATCAATTTTTTAACAGAAAAGGAAAACAAAACAATACAAAACAGAACTTTGTTCTGTGGCCAGCAGAACATCAAGGAGGATTCAAAAATATATAATAATAAATTAACAATTCAAGAAGACATATATGATAATAGAAGAAATTATATTCATGAATGTCCACCATTCTTTACTTCCTTGTAGGCTGTTCTTTTGTTTTCTGCTGCACTTTTTTTCTTTATTATTTTTTTCACTTTCATCCTCCCCACCTCTTCCTAGCAGGCTATACTTAAGCAAAGAAGGATCTATTTATGTAGACATATATATATATATAGATATATACATACACACACACATACACACCCTGTTCTCACACTCCTGCCTCCCTCCCAAACCACTTATTTTTGCTATCTCTGCTAATTCTTTGTCTTAATTCTATTCCTTAGCTTGCCTTGTTATTATTTAACCTTCCAACCTGTCTGCTTCCCTCAGTCTTTATCTTCTCTCATCCCATCTCTCTCCTCTTATTTCTTTTTAGATTTTGGAAGGTGCTATACCCTTCATGGTATATATGTAGTATTATCAATTTAACCCATTCCTGATGTTTGTAGGTTTTAGAACTATGAGGTCTCCTCCCCCTCTAATGCCTCTATGCCTGTTTATCCTCTCCACCCTATTTGTATAACATATATGCTGTTTTTACCTTAACTCTGCCCTTTTGAGCCACCCTATTGTTGATATCAATCTTAAACATATGTTACACACTTCATGGTAAAAACATAAGCAATTTGTCCATGTTAACTTCTTTTAAAGTGATCTTTGATATCTCAGTTTTAAAAAATCTACTTGGTGGAGTTGGGAATTGATCCAAACATTCTGGAGAGCAATTTGGAACTATGCCTAAACTGTGCATACTCTTTGATTCAGCAGTGTCACTACTGGGTCTGAATCTCAAAGAAATCATAAAAAAATGAAAGAAAACCCACATGTGCAAAAATGTTTATAGCAGCCATTTGTGTGGTGGCAAGGGAACTGGAAACTGAATGGATGCCCATCAGCTGGAAAATGGCTGAATAAGTTATGTTATATGAATGTAATGGAATATTATTGTTCTATAAAAAAAAAATTAGCAGGATAACTTCAGAAAAGCCTGGAGAAAATTACATGAACCAATGCTAAGTGAAATGAGTAAAGCCAATAGTGTTGTATTTAGCAACAGGTTTATGTGATAATCAACTCTGATAGATTTGATTGATTTGATACAGGCCAATTCCAATAGACTTGTGATGGAGAGAGCCATCTGCATACAGAGAGAGGACTCTGGGGACTGAATGTGAATCACAGCATGATATTTTCATGTTTTTTGTTATTGTTTGCTTGCTTTTTTTTCCTTTCTCAATTTTCCCTTTTTGATTTGATTATTCTTATGTAGCATGATAAATGTGGAAATATGTTTAGAATCGCACAAGTTTAACCTATATTGGATTACCTGTATCTAGGGGATGTGGATGGGGAGAAGAGAGGGAGAAAAATTTCAAACACAAGGTTTTGCAAGAGTGAACATTGAAAACTATCTTTGTATATATTTTGAAAATAAAAAGCTATTATCAAAATTTTTAAAAAGACTACAAAAAAGTAGGCAAAAATACAAAAATGTATTTCCAAAACTAAACAGTGTACCTGGTGCTTGGTGTGTATTAAAGGTTTAATTATATCTGTCTATCCATCCATCTATCCAGTTGGCATTAATATATATGAGTCTTCCTTGGTTTCTCTGGCTCCATTCCTTTCAATATTTAAAAAGTATTTTATTGATTTTAAAAATATTACATCATTGAGATTTCTCCCTGTATTTCTTTTTCATGTTACTTTCCATGCACTCATCATTTATAACAACATGCTTTTTTTTTTTAATAAGAAGAGAAAATAATCAGCAAAATTGAAGAATACACAAATAAAAAAACTTGTGCTCAATGTTCCACATTAATGGACCCTAATTTTTACAAACTAGCATTCTTCTTCTTTGAAGACAGGTTTCTGCTATATCATTTCACAATATTCAGTTTTAATTCTTTTGTGCTCTTTCTGTTTTGTTTATAGTTTTTATTAACATGAAATATGCAATTATAGTTACTTTTTGTGTCTATTATACTTTGCTTTTTGTCACTGATCTTCTTGGCTTGTGTGTCTAGCATTGGAATCCCTTGATCAAAAGGATCTGGACTTTCTATCACATATTAAAAATTAACTAAAAAATATTACTATCCATAGCAGTTTCTCTTCTAATTTATTAATGGTCTGACTCTCACTAATTATTATGGAATACAGCATGATATGTTGATGCAAGCCTAATTTCTTCCAGAATGCTATCTGATTTTCCTGATATTTACTATAAAATAGGGAGTCCTTTTCCAAATAATTCATGTTTTGGGGTTTATTAAAAACTTTACTGAATTCAATTATTTCTGCTTTTTGTTTGTCTAGACTTCAATCAAATTATTTTTCTATTTTATTTAATCAGTACCAAAACTACCAAGTAGTTTAGATGACTGCTGCTTTATAGTTGTTTGATATCTAGAAGTGCTATTCCCCTTTCATTCTTACATTTTTCATTTTTTCCCTTAATATTTTAGATTTCTTGTTTTGGATATTGTTAAGGGACAGGTCAATTTTCTGAGAGCCTCCACAGCTGTGGATCATAGCATCTGAAGGAGTTGCAGGGCAACCTTTGCTGACACAGGTCTTGTGGACTAGGAATAAGATAAATTGGAGGCAGAGGGAAGAGGACAGAGGGGTCAGACAACACAGTGGCCTCTCAGTCAGAGAGATAAGAGAACAGCATCTGCCTCTAAATCTCCTTGTTATCATCCTCTCACAAGAGGAGATCCATTGTGAGTTGGATCTCTAGCAACCAGTGTCAGGTGGCTCCTGTGTATTTCAATAGCTTTCCCATGAATTCCAACAGGATATTACCAATTTTATTTTGTATACTATACTTAGTGAATTATTTCATAGTTATTGCTAGGAAAATGCATATTATCACTTTATAAAGAATTATATACAGAAAAGAAATTGTATGCAGCATTTTGAAGTGTGTGGCATTTAAAAAGTTCAAGAGACAGAGTTTCTGGATAATTTGATCATTTTAGAAATAATTCTAGCAGATTTATTATAAACAGGTGGTCATTTGGCCATCTCTCTTATATCAAAGACTCCTAAAGGTAATGGTATCCTTGGAAGATCAGGTATTCCCTGAGGGTGGCAATCAACTCTAGTTAACAATCACTGAGAAAATGAATATTACAATGAGAGATCTGGTGTATTACAATGAGGATCTTAGGGTATATGACTTGGAAAGTCAAGTTTTGGAGATATATCAATTTCCATGTCACTTGTTTGACAAAAGACATTTTTCTAGACTTCTCTGAACAAGCACAATGAACTAGTAAGCACCCATTAGCTGGAGCTTAGAATTTCTTTTACTCTCTGTGGTTAGATCTTAGCTGTTTTAGCTGGGTAATTTTTTTAGAGAGAAATCCCACATTGGTGGATTTCTGGATGAGGAAGTAGAAAAAAGAAAAAAAATCTTAGTTTTGATTCAATAATTAATTATGAATAAAAGAGCAATAATAATTTGCCAAAAGTGAAAGATTATAGTTTTTGGTGGTCACATATATACACATATAAAGTCAATATTCAATTTTCATAAGAATAATAGGATTGCAACCAAAAATCACTTGCCCAGCAAAACTGGGTATAATTTTTCAGAGGAAAAGATAGTTATTCAATGAAACAGAGTTTTTTGAAGCATTCATGATGAAAAGACCAGAGCTGAAGGGAAAATTTGATTTTTTTTTAAATTAATTTTTATAATTATAATTTTTTTGACAGTACTAATGCATAGTTTTTGTTTTTGTTTTTTTTTTTTAACATTATCCCTTGTATTCTGAATTTTTCCCCTCCTTCCTTCCACGCTCTCCCCTAGATGGCAGGCATTCCCATACATAATAAATATTTTATAGTATATCCTAGGTACAATATACATATGTAGAACCGAATTTTGTTGTTGTTGTTGCAAAGGAAGAATTTTATTCGGAAGGTAAAATTAATCTGGAAAGAAAAAAAAATGCTCACAGTTTACACTCATTTCCCAGTGTTCCTTTTCTGGATGTAGCTGATTCTGCCCATCATTGATCAGTTGGAATTGGATTAGCTCTTCTCTATGTTGAAGATATCCACTTCCATCAGAATACATCCTCATACAGTATCATTGTTGAAGTGTATAACAATCTCCTAGTTCTGCTCGTTTCACTCAGCATCAGTTGATGTAAGTGTCTCCAAGCCTCTCTGTTGGTCATTTCTTACAGAACAATAATATTCCATAACATTCATATACCATAATTTACCCAAGCATTCTCCAATTGATGGTCATCCATTCATTTTCCAGTTTTTAGCCACTACAAAAAGGGCTGCCACAAACATTTTGGCACATACAGGTCCCTTTCCCTTCTTTAGTATTTCCTTGGGATATAAGCCCAGTAGTAGCACTGCTGGGTCAAAGGGTATGCACATTTTGATAACTTTTGGGGCATAATTCCAGATTGCTCTCCAGAATGGTTGGATTCTTTCACAACTCCACCAACAATCCAACAGTGTCCTAGTTTTCCCACATCCCTTCCAACATTCATTATTATTTGTTCCTGTCATCTTAGCCAATCTGACAGGTGGTTAATGATATCTCAGAGTTGTTTTAATTTGCATTTCTCTGATCAATAGTGATTTGGAACATTCATATGAGTGGAAATAGTTTTAATTTCATCATCTGAAAATTGTCTCTTCATATCCTTTGACCATTTATCAATTGGAGAATGGCTTGATTTCTTATAAATTAAAGTCAATTCTCTGTATATTTTGGAGATGAGGCCTTTATCAGAACCTTTACCTATAAAAATGTTTTCCCAATTTGTTACTTCCCTTCTAATCTTGTTTGCATTAGTTTTGTTTGTGCAGAAACTTTTTAATTTGGTGTAATCAAAATTTTCTATTTTGTGATCAATAATGGTCTCTAGTTCTCCTTTGACACAAATTTCTTCCTCCTCCACAAGTCTGAGAGGTAAACTATCCTATATTCCTCTAATTTATTTATGATTTTGTTCTTTATGCCTAAATCTTGGATCCATTTTGATCTTATCTTATTATGTGGTGTTAAATGTGGGTCCAAAAATTTGATTTTCAAATATAGGACTCTGGGGGAGATAATCGGGAAAGTGATATCATCCTATATGGGAGGATGATACTTATAACTCATTAGACCATTCTATAATGGCAGTTAGCAGCATATATAGACAGAGGGCATGGGTGTGGGTTAAATACAAAGGGATGATATCTTTTTTAAAAAATGATGAAATTAAGTGGGGAGAGAGGAATGTAATGGGAGAAAAGGAAAGGGAGAAGTGGAATAGTGTAAATTATCTACCATGAAAAGAGACAAGAACAAGCTTTTACAGTGGAGGATAAAGAGAGAGGGAAAGGGGGAATGAGTGAACCTTACTCTCATCAGAATTGGCTCAAATAGGGAATAACATACATACTAAAAAGGGGAAAGAAATCTATCTTACCCGGCAGGAAAATAGGAAGAGAATGGGATATGGGAAGGGGAGAAGGTGATAAAAGAGAGGACATATTGGGGGAAGGAGTGGTCAGTAGTAGAAGAAGATAAAGTCCACGTGGTTGGATAGCAAAAAGAGCTGGGGGTTTTTATGACTTAAAACTTCAAAATAAGTCAACTGCACGATATAGTAGGAAGAAAAAATAATTTGCTCATAGACTACAGTGTGAGAAGTATGGTACCATGGACTAGGTATGTGTGATAAGGCAATCCTCATATGTACTGGCCAAATTACATATGGAATATTGTGTTAAATTATTGAAAGATTGGAGAACATCAGGAAAAAGATAACCAGAATAGCAAGCATCTTCCTGATAACATCAAGATCACTTAAAAGGCAAGGGAATATTAAGCCTGGAAGAGAGAAGACTAAATGGGATTATGATAAACATCTTTAAATATTTGAAGAGATGTTGTGGGGAAAAAAATTAAGCCTATTCTGTTTATCACTAAGGCATCTTTCTTCATATTTGAGGTCTGCTTAAACTGCTTTGTGACTCTGATGACATCATAATGAGATTTTGGTTTTACTTGATCTTTCTAGATTAGAAGCCACTTTGGTTAATCCCAGTTTCAAGAACTGTCAGGAGACAGATAGAATTGAGACATTGAAGTTCTATTGATGCCTCCATGATTAGAGTTGAAACTAATGTGAGAATGAGGATTTTTTTTTTTTTTTTTGATCTGGACAATTGAGGGATACTGATATTAATCAACACAAAGGGACTGATGGTTGGATAACATAGTGACAAAAATATAGCAGTAGGCAACATCCAGGAAGACTTTTTATCAAAATAACCGAGACAAAGAGTAAAAATGGAACTGAATGCATAAAAGTTGACAAATGTGCTCATCAAGAAAAGGATGGTTTGGGTGGCTCTGATCTCAGGGTGCTTTCCAGATGAGAGGTTGGTGCTCCGAATTTTCTGTGCATGCTGGTGGTGTTTGTGTAGGAGAAGCACCATGTAGCCACTAGCAAAACCCATGAGCCCCAAACAAAGCACATTTCTGAAAATGATCATTATCAAATAAATATCTATAATGTGTTCTGAAGTACAAAACCCATTATCAAATGCATTGATAATGTTGCTATTGCTTTTTGGACCTCTTGCACTTACTGGTACAGGAATTTCTATCATCAGATTGAGGATCCAGCAAAAGAGATAGGAGTGGGTGGTATGTTGTATGGCTCTGACTTTGAGCTTTGTCCACCTGGAATTACCATGACTGATGGTGATGGCCTGAAAGATACACAGGAGGCAAGTCAAGGAAATTGAAAGGCCCTCACTCACTCTGCGAACGTAAAATAGAACTTTGCAACCAACATCATGCAGGAAATGCTTCCTCCCCAGAGCCTGCAATATTTGTGGGATTCCCTTGCTAAGAAGCATAATGGTGTTCACCAAGGTCAGTTGAATGAAAATGAGTGTAAAAGAACTCATCTTATGGCCAGCAAGGACTTTTAACATATAAGAAGTAAAGAGGAAAAAGTTTGCTATAGTTCCTACTGTGGTTATAATAAGAAACATAATCCCCCAAAAGAGATTTTTTAGAAGCATTCTATGTCTTAAAGAGAAAATTTTAGATAGAAAAAACTAGAGAAGACACAAAAAGTTGTGCAACTATCCTATTTTGACATTCCTGTCCATAAGTTCAAAACATTACATGTGTCTCATCCCTATACTTATATTAGTGAATATTACTATTTTAGGAAAGTTACACAGTCTTTTTCTTGTTCAAACCCTGATCCAACAATTCCTCCCAGATAAATACTGAGAGGAGGGGGTAGAGCTGAATTCAATTATGGAGAATGAGTATGTCCTATAGAACTAGAATTTTTATATTTACAAGATAGTAGCCTCTAATTATGGTAAAAATTGACATCCTGCAGTTTGCACCACGGATTCTCCTTCAATGAGTCCCACAGATCTTGTTAGTGAAGGACCAAATAGTCCAATACACAGTCCAATGATCTTTGTGTAGTCTGCTGTGTAAGGGGAATAAGAAGAAAAGGGAAAAGAATTGTGTCAATCTCATAGTAAGGGGTTTAAAGTCTCTCATATTACCATTTTCTTCATCTTTGAAATATGCAACATAAATAAGAAGGATCTTTGTGTTTTTCTAATCCAGTAGTGTTAAACTGAAAGAGAAATTGATCTATTCAGATTGCATATTGCATTAATCAGCAATAACCATATTGTGTTATACTTTTATTCTTTTGATGTAACATCTCCTAAGTACATATCAATTGGTTTCACTGGGAAGTTTTACTGGCTATATGGGGTCTATAGGGAGCAAATTTTACACCTCTGTTTTAGTTTAATTGTTACCTTAACTATGACTTCTAACTACACTTATCTTTTTATGTTACTTATTCCCTAGAAGAATACTTTGGGCATAATGTACACTTGATGCTTTTTCATTGCATTGCTTAGAAATTAAATTGAGATATTTGTGTAACTCCTTCTCCTTTGGATTACTCCCTCACTTTTGATTTTTACTCTTGACTTGGAACACTCAGAGGGTGGCTGGCTAGTTCTTCCTTTCAGTTCCTAAGGGTAATTAAAGAGTTGTGGCTTATTAGTAAGGTAGTTAATGATCTGTCCATAGTAGATCATGGTGGAAAAGAATTTATGACCAAAGAAGAGGGAGATAGGTTCCAAGGGAATAAAATGGATAATTTTGATACCATCAAACTGAAATAAATTTTTTGCCCAAACAAAGCAAAACATTTAAATTAGCTAAAAACAGGAGGGGGGAATCACTGTTGTAATTTTCTTTGATAAAAGTCTAATTTTTAAAATGTATACTGAACTGTTAAATTCTAAAGAAAAAATGAGCCATTTCATAATTCATAAATTATTTAATTTAATTTAATGAATATTTCCCCCAGTTACATTCAAAACAGTTTTTTAACATTTGTTTTTAATATTTGTGAGTTCTAGATTCTCTCCCTTAACCCCCATCATGATTAAGAAGACACAAGTAAAGATATGCAAAGTCACAATTGATAAATTGTGATAAGATATGAATTTTATTAATTCATTTATTTATGGAAGAATGAATATTATCCCATACTAAATATCAAATTGGGATAAAGTAACTTGACCAGAGCTACACAGCAGGTAAGTGTTTGAGATTGGATTTGAATTCAGGTCCTCTTGACTCCAGCACTGTTGCTGGCATATTTTATTTATTTATTCATTTATTGGAAAAAAACAAAAAAAACATAACGTGCAAATATGGGTAAACAGGTACTAACGCATTTTTGGCAAAACTGTAAGCTAGTCCAACCATCCTGGAAAGCAGTTTGGAAGTATGCCAAGAGGTACCTTGACTCAGAAATATTGCTACTAGGTCCATAAACCAAAGAAATCAATAAAAGAGATAAAGGAATGTCTATAAAACTATAGTAGCTCTTTTTTTTTGGTGGTGAAAATTGGAAACTGAAGGACTGTTCATCAAGTGGGCTAAAACTGAAAAAAAATAATTTTATTCATTAATAATGTGAAGGGGATGAAATACTATCATTCTTTAAGAAATTATGAAAGGGATGTTTTCATGAAAATTTGGGAAGAATTGTATGAATGGATGCAAAATAAAATGAGCAGATCTATAAAAATGAAGTATAATATAACAGCAATATTGTAAAAATAACCAATTTATGACCTTTAAAAGACTAATTGGGAATAGTCAACTAATTGGGAAAGGAATTTTTCTTAATTTGAAATTTTAATTAAATAATTCAATCAATAATTTTTCTTAAGAATTTGTTTGTCAAAGTACTTTAAGAATTAGTAAAAAAGGGCAGAGCCAAGATGGCAGAGAAGGCACACACGAGATTCTGAGCTCCTCTCACACCCTCATTACCAATTTTTAAAATAAGCCTCAAAAATAGTCCTAGACTGGGAAGGTTCACAAAGATCAGAAGTACAACAACTCACCAGCCAAAGATAATCAGGAATATCACCAGAAAAGGTTTGTTGGGAACAGACTGGTGTAGGGCAGGGATAGAATTGGGAGCAGGGGCGGCCTCTGCAGTTTGAAGGTTTACATAGAGCTCTCTGCCTGACTGCTTTGGTTTGGTCACAGAGTAGAGGACCAGCAGAGAAACTGAATGTTAGGGTGGAGGGTACTCTGAGGGATGCCAGAACCTTGCAGGATCTGGCTGTGCCCACCCAGGATGGGAAATGACTCAGCTCAGACCATAGCATAGCTCTTCAGCGGCATTCTGCAGGTAGGCGATCTTGTTAGGGTGCAGTCACAAACCTGCACAGCAGGGGCACAGTCCAGGGCAGCCTCTCATCTGCACAGTGTGGGGCTCGGCCTGGGGTAGTGGAATTTACCCAGCTCCACTACACTCCCCAGTCAGAGTCACTTCCAATGCGGCTAGGGATAGGGCAACTGCTAATATTCAAAGTGGGCGTTTGTGCGGGGGCAGTGATACTTTTGTGTAATGTTTTTGAATTGTGAGGGTCTGGTTGTCTGCTTAATTATAATCCTTCTCTGGGAAGAGATCTGTAAAATCTTTTCCTCTGTGCACAGGTTTCTTGGGAGCTCTGAATCTCCTCCAACTCTTGTCCTTTCTCAAATCAGACTGGTCTCCTTTCAGCCTGCCTGGCGTCAAGACTTTATCCCAGAGTCGATTCTCTCAGACCCAATGCTGCCCTTCTTTTATCCTCCCAGAGAAGCAAGGGCTTCTGGGAAACATTACTTCAACCAATGAGCTTGCTCCTCCTAGAGTTCCTAAGGTGTAAACTCCCTTCAAAGGCCCGAACCAAAGGTCTGAGGCAAAGAACTGTCCAGACAACCTGAGTTCTCATCTTGTCACTGTCCAGACAACCTGAGTTCTCACCTGGTAATCCTAAGACTTTTGCTGCTCAACTTCTAGCCCCAAGGCAGTCAAAGCGGGGATCCTTACAGGGCATTTACACAGCCTTGCCCTTGATACCGAGGTCTAGTCACTTTTGTGTGGAGCTCTTCCTAGAGCACTCCCACAACTCGGCTGTTCTTTGCAGCCCATTGAGAGGACAGCTACTGTCCATATACCCATCCTTGCTCTGCAGAGGAAGCTGGTAACCATTTTTCCCTGAAAGCAGACCCTAAAGGCTTAAAAAAATAAGTAAAAAATCAAGAGGATGATTGATTGCTTCTATACAGAAAGAGAGCGGGTGTCCACCCCCGAGCAGACTAATAGCAAACAGCTTCCAGACAATACTCTAAATAACGCTCTTCTAGAAGAGACTATTAAAAATCTCAAAAGAGTGAAGAAAAATGGGGAAAGGAAAGAGAAGCTATGAAAGAGAGTAACAACCTCCTGAAATGTAAATTGGAAAAGGTAAACAACTTTCTGAAATGTGAATTGGAAAAGGTAAAGAATTCACAGGAAGTGCAGGGAAACGGAATTAGTGAATTGGAAAAGGTAAAGAAATCACAGGAAAGTAGGATGTGTGAATTGCAAAAGATAAAGAATTCCCAAGAAAGTAGGATTTGTGAATTGCAAAAAGAAAATAACTCACTAAAAAACAAATTTATTGAAATGGAAAAAAATTCCATAGAGCAAAACAACTCATTTAAAAACTCAATTGGACATATACAAAAAGAAGTAAAAAAAGCTAATGAAGAAAATAACTCATTAAAAATCAGAACTGAACAAATATAAATGAATGATTCATTGAGACATCAAGAATCAGTTAAGGAAAAACCAAAAAAAAAGAAAAACTGGAGAAAACATATCAAATGTCTACTTGGAAAAATGACAGATCTCTAAAATAAATCTAGGAGAGATAATCTGAGGATTATTGGACTTCCTGAAAATTATGATGAAAAAAAAGAGCTTAGATGTTATTTTTACGGGAAATCATCAAAGAGAACTGCTCAGAGAAAATAGAAACAGAAGGTAATAGGCATTGAAAGAATTCATTGAACACCTTCTAAAAAAGACCCCCCCAAAAACAACAACAACAACAATAACAACAACAACAACAACAAAATCTCCACGGAATATTGTGGCCAAATTTCAGAACTATCAGACTAAGGAAAAATATTTCAAATACCGAGGTGCCACAATAAGGGACACTCAAGATCTGGCTGCCTCTACATTAAAGGATCGAAGAAGCTGGAATCTGATATTCTGAAAGGTAAAAGAACTTGGAATGCAGCCAAGAATAAACTACCCACCTAAGTTTAGCATTTTCTTCCATGGAAGAAGATGAACATTTAATGAAACAGATGAATTCCATTTGTTTCTAAGGAAAAAAAACAGATCTAAACAACAACAAAAAAAATTGATCTCCAACAATAGGAGTCAAGAGAAGCAGAAAAAGGTAAAAGGAATTCTTGAGAACTGTATTTCTGTTGTGGATATACGTTAAGACTACATGTATAATTTGATTTAACTGATGTAACAAAAAAAAAGGGAAGTAGAAATGGAAAGGTTATAGTGTCAGAAAAAAGGGAAAAGGGGAGATAAAAAGATGGAAACTACATCCCACAAAGAGGCAAAGAAAACCTATCATATCTGAGGGAAGTTAGAGAGGGGGAGGAACACTGTGTGAATCTTACTCTTATCAGAATTGGCTCAAAGAGAAAATAACTGACATATTTGTTTTACAGACAATTCTCTCTCACCTTATTAAAAAGGGGGAGAGGAAAAGGGAAAAGGAAAAGAGTAATAAGGGAAGGATACAAGAAAGGGAAAGCGATTTAAAGGGATACTATAGAGGGAGGGCTGCATGATGCAAGTGGGGCCCATAAATTTAATACTGGGGAAGGGGTTCAGGGGAGGCAAGGGGGAAAAAAGCATAATCTGGGGACAATATGATGGCAGGAAATACAGAATTAGTAATTTTAACTGTAAATGTGAATGGGATAAAATCTCCCAATAAGTGGAAGCAGATAGCAGACTGGATCACAAGTCAGAACCCTGCAATATGTTGTTTATAGGAAACACATTTAAAGCAGGGAGATACATACAGAGTAAAGGTAAAAGGCTGGAGAAGAACCTATTATGCTTCAAGTGATGTCAAAAAAGCAGGAGTAGCCATCCTTAGATCAAGCAAAAGCAAAAATTGATCTAATCATAAGATATAAGGAAGAAAACTGTATCTTGCTAAAGGGTAGCATAGACAATGAAGCAATATAAATACTAAATACATATGCACCAAGTGGTATAGCATCTAACTTCCTAAAGGAGAAGTTAAGAGAGTTGCAAGAAGAAATAGACAACAAAAGTATAATAGTGGAGATCTCAACCTTGCCCTCTCAGAATTAGATAAATCAAACCACAAAACAAATAAGAAGTAAATTAAAGAGGTAAATACAATATTAGGAAAATTAGGTGTGATAGATCTGTGAGAAAACTGCATGGTAACAGAAAGGAGTATACTTTCTTCTCAGTAATTCTGGGAATCTATACAAAAATTGACCATATATTAGGACATAAAGATCTCAAAATTAAATGTAGTAAGGCAGAAATAGTTAATGCTTTCTTTTCAGATCATGATGCAATAAAAACTACATTCAACAGAAAGTTAGGGGTAAATAGATCAAAAAGTAATTGGAAACTAAATAATTTCATCTTAAAGAATGATTGGGTGAAACAGCAAATTATAGACACAATTAATAACTTCACTCAAGGTAATGACAATGAAACATCATACCAAAATTTGTGGGATGCAGCTAAAGTGGTAAAGGGGAAATTTTATATCTTTAGATGCTTACTTGAATAAAATACAGAAAGAGAAGATCAATGAATTGGGCTTGCAACTTAAAAAGCTAGAAAGAGCAAATTAAACCCCCACCAATCAAATACTAAACTTGAAATTCTAAAGTTCAAAAGAGAAATTAATAATATTTAAAGTAAAAAAAAACTATTGAAGTAATAAATAAAATTGAGTTGGTTTTATGAAAAAACCAATAAAATAGATAAACCTTTGTTATATCTGGTTAGAAAAAGGAGAGAGGAAAATCAAATTGTTAGTCTTAAAAATTAAAAAGGGGAACTTTCCACCAATAAAGAGGAAATTAGAGAAATAATGAATTACTTTGCCCAATTTTATGCCATTAAATTTGATAACCTAAGTGAAATGAAGGACTACCTCCAAAAATATTGGCTTCCCAGATTAACAGAGGAGGAAGTAAATTGCTTAAATAGTCCCATTAAAAAAAAAAAAAAAAAAAATAGAACAAGCTATTAGTCAATTCCCTAAGAAAAAATCTCCAGGACCAGATGGATTTACATGTGAATTCTACCAAACATTCAAAGAACAATTATCCCCAATGCTGTATAAACTATTTGAAAAAATAGTAAATAAAGGAGTCCAACCAAATTCCTTTTGTGACACAGACACGGTACTGATACCCAAACCAGCTAGGTTGAAAATGGAGAAAGAAAACTATAGACCAATTTCCCTAATAATATTGATGCTAAAATCTTAAATAAGATATTAGCAAAAAGACTACAGAAAATCATCCCCAGGATAATACATCATGATCAAGTAGGATTTAAAGATCCCTAAGAGATCTTAAAGAAGGAAAAGGGACCTGCATGTGCAAGAATGTTTGTGGCAGCTCTCTTTGTAGTGGCCAGAAACTGGAAACTAAATGGATGCCCATTAATTGGAGAATGACTGAATAAATTATGGTATATAAATATTATGGAACATTATTGTTTTGTAAGAGATGACCAACAGGATGATTTCAGAAAGGCCTGGAGAGACTTACTTGAACTGATGCTGAGTGAAATGAACAGGACCAGGAGATTATTGTATACTTCAACAACAATACTATATGATGATCAATTCTGATGGATGTGGCCATCTTCAACAATGAGATGAACCAAATCAGTTCCAATAGAGCAGTAATGAACTGAACCAGCTATACCCAGCGAAAGAACTCTGGGAAATGACTATGAACCACTACATAGAATTCCCAATCCTTCTATTTTTGTCTGCCTGCATTTTTTATTTCCTTCACAGGCTAATTGTTCACTATTTCAAAGTCGCATTCTTTTTGTACAGCAAAACAACTATTTGGACATGTATGCATATATTGTATTTAATTTGCACTTTACCATATTTAACATATATTGGTCAACCTGCCATCTGAGGGGGAAGGAGGAAAAAAATTAGAACAAAAGGTTTGGCAATTGTCAGTGTTGTAAAATTACCCATGCATATATCTGGTAAATAAAAACTATTAAAAAAAAGAATTAATAAAAGAAGGATTTTCATATTATTATTGTTGTCTATCATATTATTATTGATTGTACCTCATCTCTATTATGAGAAAAATATATTCATACATGCAAATATAGAAATATGCACAAACATGAAGTAGAGACAGATTTCTGACATGTTCACTAGATCTCTAAAGCAACATAGGTATTTGATAGCAATCAGTACAGAGTCTAAGAAGCTAGAATTACAAACAAGGATACTCAGAAAAATAGAATAATTTTTCAGGGAGAAAATGGCTGTTTAATGAAATAGACAACTTTCAAGCATTTCTGAGGAAAATTGCAAAGCTGAACTAAAAGTTTGTCATTCAAACATAAGACTCATGAGAAGCATAAAAAGCCAAACATGAAACAGAAATGATAAAGGACTCAATAAAAATATATTTTTTACATTCTATTTGAAACAGATTCAGCAAAGGTACAGCGATGGGAGAAGGAAGAATGGTTATGGAAGAATAAAGGGAGTCTGATACAGTGAGAAGAGTATTGAATATAGATTTTAGGAGGCATGGCTCTGATTTTTAATTTCTATGCAACTTTGTTTCCTCCGGGAGGTGACTGCACTGGATGAAGTCTCTTCCAGATTCAGACTAAAGATCTTAAGTCAATTTTGATTATGATGTAAAGAATATGAAATAGAGTAAAAAGAAACAAGTGTGTAGAATTAAAATAGAAGAGACAAGAACCCAGCCAAACTCACCCAGAATTGTCCTCTACACAACTTTAAAACAACATCTCATCACATTTTGGAGCATCAGAATGAATAAAAGCTATGGGCAGCA